>NC_086454.1:315442144-315751519 GCF_028390025.1 Pseudophryne corroboree
GTTGATTCTGTGAACCGACCAGTTGGGTCGGCACGATATGTAATGTGTGAAAAATATGGAATTCACACCGAATCTTTATGTGATGAATGGGAGAGAATGACTGTACAAGACAGGGACAAGTTCCCAAGAATAGGTAGCTTCAGTCCGGAAGTGTTACAAAATTTAAGGAGGAGGATATGTCTCGTAAAACCAACAAAGAGACGAATTCAGCATTATGATTATTTACAGTTGTGGCACCAGGAAGGTGAGATACAGAGAGGTTTGGCTCTGGCGGCAGGATCTGGGGCAGTCAGGAAGTTGATTGCCACAGCTCCTCCTCCACCATATATTGCAGGAGAGAAGTTGATTGCGGAGAGAAACGCACTGGGTTGTAAAACACAAACTCTTAGTAACAATGTAAATGTTAATGATGTTAACCAAATAACTCATGCAAGTATTAACCCGTGCAAGTTGTACCCTGTTTTGAACCTTCCTCAGGAGTGTGAACAAGAAGACGATTCGGCAACGATTTCAGCGCTCTCTCTAGCGGCCACCATAGCAGAGACCACAGTAGGCACAGCACCACCCACGAGATTAGTGAAGGCCCCTAGCGGAGGGATAGGTGAGGTCGTGTCAGCGGGTAAGTACGGCACCATGCATTACACTGAAACAATTGTACCACAAGTTGTAGAATCTACACAGAATGAAGTTGTTAGAATTGCTCCTGTAAAGGTGATAGTAGTTCCCAATGGGAAAACAGATGCATCAGGAGTCACACCCGTCAGGAACATTGCCATGTATTGCCCGTTAACTAGAATGGAATTGAGGACCATAGTGTCTGAATTCCCAGACCCCAGAAAGGATTTAGTGGCAAGCCAAAAATACATCAGGGATTTAGGAAACACTTTAGAGCCCAATAATAAGGATTGGCAGATAGTGTTAAGAGCTTGCTTACCTCCCAGTGTCGACTCAGTTAAATTCTTAGCTGATTGTCTATTAGATAAAGATGTACCACTTACAGATGTGTACGACCAGGATAATGTAAAAAGGATAAATTTACAGCTAAAAGAATATTTCCCAGCCGTTGCTAAATGGAATAAACTATTTTCCATCAAACAAAAAGAGTCTGAAACGGCAGCAGAATATTTCCACCGGGCATTATCAGAAATGGCAAAATACACTGGTATAGAAGACATAAAGACCAACCCAAACCATCGAGAAATAGCAGTATCTGTACTGATGGATGGTTTGAAAGAAACATTAAAGGCTAGGGTACAGACCACGCAGCCATGCTGGCGAGGTCTGTCAGTGTCCACTTTGAGAGAGGCTGCTGTTGATCACGACAAAAACATCACTAGGCACAGGGAGTCGCAAAGTGATAAGTTGATGTCCGTAAGTATACAGGCGCTGACCACAAGGCAGCCTGCGTATGTACCACCGAATCCTGTGGATAAGGCAAGTATGATAACATGTTTTTCTTGTAACAAACCAGGACATTTTGCACGAGACTGTAGAGTAAGAAATGTACAAAGATCTTTTCAACCCCCTAGACAACAACACCACACACGACATTGGGAGCAGGGTCCACAGAGGCGGAGTTTTGAGCCACATACAGGGGAAACAAAAAGATATCCCCCAAACAGAGATTGGCATGCCTCTGGTAGTTCCCAGCTAACCCCCGCACAAGTAGTTGCTGCCAATGGGATTCAGGGCGGTCAGCATACCCAATAGGGGTGTGGCCATACCTGTAATCTGCAACCAGTTAAATTGATTGCCAGTCTTGGAAGCGAACCAGAGATTGCAATCAATGTGGCTGGTAAAACTTTAAACTTTCTTGTAGACACAGGGGCGGCCAAGTCAGTGATAAATTCGACAGTGGGCATGAGAACCACTGGTAGGACAGTTCCAACCATGGGAGTAACAGGAGTAGTCCAGCATTACCCTGTTAGCAAACCAGCAGAGATTACAATAGGACCTTTGCATACCAAGCATTCCTTTTTGCTGGCTGCATCGGCACCTACCAATCTCCTGGGAAGAGACTTACTATGTAAAATGGGTTGCGTCATTTATTGTACTCCTGAAGGTGTATTCTTGGACATACCTGAGAATCACGCTCAAGAAGTACGAGATATGTTAGACTCCCCATCAAAATTAATGTCACATTCCATTATGACAAATAGGAATCCATCCCAGGTAGAAGAGATGACATCTCAGATACCAGATTCACTTTGGACAAAAGATGGACAAGACACTGGATTAATGGCAAACGTAGCTCCAGTAGTAGTGCAAGTAAAAGATGGTAGGATAGCTCCAAAAATCCCACAGTATCCTCTGAAGCCAGAGGTGGAGTTAGGAGTTTTTCCCGTAATAGAGCGCTTGCTACAACAGGGCATTCTAGTAAGAACGTCCAGCACAGCAAATAGTCCCATCTTCCCTGTTAAAAAGAGTGGGGGGAGGGGTTACAGGCTAGTGCAGGATCTAAGGGGGATTAACAAAATAGTCGAGAGTCAGTTCCCCGTAGTGCCTAATCCAGCTGTCATCCTAATGCAAATTCCTCCCACTGCCAAATTTTTCACTGTTATTGACCTCTGCTCCGCTTTCTTTTCGGTACCTCTGCACCCTGACAGTCAATATTTGTTTGCATTCACATACAGAGGAGTCCAATACACGTGGACTCGATTACCCCAAGGTTTCATAGATAGTCCAAGTATATTTTCTCAGGCTTTGCATGATTGTTTACAGTCTTTTCAACCAGAAAGTGGATCAGTGTTGATACAGTATGTGGATGATCTACTACTGTGTTCTGATTCATTGGAGGCATCCCTGAAAGATACGAAACAGCTCCTGTTTCATCTTTCAGACACAGGTCACAAGGTCTCCAAAGACAAGTTGCAATTATGCCAAGCTAAGGTAAAATATTTGGGACACTGTCTAACACAAGGACTGAGACACCTGACCGCTGATAGAATCCAAGCCATTAGAGACATGACACTACCACAAACCCAGCAACAGATCAGAACGTTTTTAGGAATGTGTGGGTATTGCCGTAATTGGATCCCAGGGTTTTCCATATTGGCACTACCTCTGCAGGAAATGGTCTCCTCAAACAAACCTGATCGGATTTCGCATACAGACGAATCTGAAACGGCATTTGAGAGACTCAAACAGTGTCTAACGCAGGCACCTGCACTAGGTATGCCAGACTATGGGAAACCCTTTGAACTATACGGAACAGAAAGTGCTGGGTGCGCAGCAGGTGTACTAACACAAAAACACGGTGACGCCAGCAGGCCAGTTGCATACTACAGCGCTCAGCTAGATACGGTAGCGCGGTCCCTCCCCACATGCTTGCGTAGCGTTGCGGCGATAGCATTGCTAGTGACGAAAAGCGAAGATGTCGTGCTAGGCCACAACCTCACAATCCATACACCACATGCAGTATCTGCCTTATTAAATTCTGCCCAAACCAGACATGTCTCATCAGCAAGGTTTACGAGATGGGAATTGGCATTAATGGCCCCAGTAAACATCACCATAAGGAGATGCAGCGCATTAAACCCTGCAACATTTCTCCCAGGTGTGCCTGGACAGGCACAAAGGGTGGGAGGTGAGAGTGATGGGGAAGGAGGATTTTATACAAAGGAGGATGCACATGATTGTATGGAATATTTGACCCAAAATTTTACCGCAAGGCCTGACATCAGTGACAATCCACTAGAAGATGCAGAACTCACGTTCTACACGGACGGTAGTTGTCACAGACAGTCAGACTCGGGAGACTTGTGTACTGGATACGCAGTCGTAGATGACCAAGACACCATAGAAGCGGAACCGCTAGGCCCACCTCACTCAGCCCAGGTTGCTGAACTGGTCGCCCTAACCAGAGCATGTGAATTGGCTAAGGGTAAGTCTGCCAATATCTACACCGATTCTAGATACGCGTTCGGGGTAGTCCATGATTTCGGAGCCCTATGGCGGCTCAGAAATTTCATGACGGCAGCTGGCACACCGATAGCGCATGCAGCGTATATAAAAAGGCTTCTAACAGCGATACAGGAACCCGACAGAGTGGCTGTTATCAAATGTAAAGCACATACGTATAGCCAAGACCCAGTATCCCTTGGTAACAGCCGAGCAGACGAAGCTGCAAAGCTTGCAGCTGCTACCCCCATACGGACAGACACCACACAGTTGATGGTATTTAATACCATCAACACACAGAAGTTGTGTGAGATGCAGAGTTTGTGTTCCACTCAAGAGAGAGCAGTCTGGAAGGCAAAGGGATATGGCCAGGAGCCCTCAGGGCTCTGGACGGATGGACATGGTAAACCAGTGGCCCCCAGGGCATACCTTCCATGTCTGGCTGAAGCAGCTCACGGGCTGACTCATCTAGGCAAGGAGGGGATGTGCAAATTGGTAAGAGCATACTGGTGCGCCCCAGGATTCTCCTCTCATGCTGGTAAAAGAGCAATGTCATGCCTTACCTGTCTGAGAAAGAATATTGGAAAGGCAATACCTACAGAACCCTCCCATATCCCACCTGCCGGCGGCCCTTTCCAAGTAATACAAATTGACTTCATCCAATTACCCCCATGTAGAAATTTGAAGTATGTACTTGTTTGCATAGATGTTTTCTCGAATTGGGTAGAAGCTTTTCCAGCAGCTACAAACACTGCTATGTTTACAGCTAAGAAAATCGTGCAGGAATTTGTATGTAGATATGGTATCCCTAGAATCATTGAAAGTGATAGGGGTACCCATTTTACAGGTGATGTCTTTCAAGGAATGTGTAAGTTGATGGGAATTGATAGCAAGCTGCACACTCCGTACCGTCCACAGGCGAGTGCGAAGGTCGAGAGAGTGAACAGCACTATTAAAAATAAATTGAGTAAAGTAATGGCAGAGACAGGATTGACATGGCCAGAAGCTTTACCCATTGTTTTATATAGCATCAGAACCACTCCCAGGTCCCCTCTTAATCTGTCTCCTTTTGAAATTCTGTTTGGTCGACAACCGCATGTCATGATTAACCCTCAGGATGATTTGAAATGTAACAATGAAGTAACTGTAAAGTACTTGATTAACATGAGTAAGCAGTTGAGGAGTCAAAATGATAATCTGAAGTTGGTGATTCCTGATTTACCAGATAGTAATTGTCATGACATTGAACCTGGGGATTATGTAATGATACGAAATTTTCTACGCTCAGGTTGTCTTATTGATAGATGGGAAGGACCATACCAGGTCTTATTGACTAGCACCACAGCATTGAAGGTTGCTGAGAGAGAGACTTGGGTCCATTCATCCCACTGCAAGAAGGTTGCTGACCCAGAGAAGTCCCGTGATAAGGAACAGACGGTAGAGGTTGTATCACTGGAGTGTCTGTTCCAGGAGGACTGAGGCGGCACCTGAGCCTTGAAGATCGAAAGCAGTTGTCGACTCCCTTCTCCCTTTTATTGTTTTTCTCCACTTCCCATCCCTTCTCCCTTGATATTTCTTTTTCCCCTTTCTCATTCTTCTCCATTTCCTCCTCAAAGATGGACTTGCCCAAAGAGACTGTGATCCGGATTTTGATGTTAACCATGATGTTGACCAGAGCAGTCTGTTCCGGCGAGAGTACCATAGAGGTCGAGAGAGGTTCTGGAATGGGTTCCGATTATGATGATGGAGGCGTAGTTTTCCAAGATCAACCAATCCAACAAGCAAAGGCGAGTATCAGAAAACGATCCGATAGAAGAAATTGTGATGGATTGTTAGCTGAGGAAAATTGTATCTGTAGGCTCTGTGGTAATCTGGTTGAAGATGGATGCATAAAGCAATGCCAATCTAGTTTTAATATCCATATGGACCGGCATCCATTGAGTGACTATCACTCTCTAGTGGGTAACGTGTTGAACCAAACAGATTGTTGGGTATGCTCTCAAGTACCTCAGGGTCACAGCAAATCAGGGCTAGTACCATTTCCTTTAACGTTAGGGGAAGTACTTGAGCTAAGTGGTGGGAGACCGGTGGACCGGAGGTTTAACATCTCCAGCCCTCCTAGTTTGAAGCTCCACCAATACCATGTGGATAGGTCCCTCTTATGTTTTAACATCTCCAATCCTAGAAAACCGGGAAATTGGGAAGTGTCATGGAGCAACCTTACCATGACCTTTTCACACAGAGCAGATAGAATGCCTACAGATACAGAGCTTGTACGCCACATAGCCAGTAGAGGAAAATCTTTCCGGTATAGGTATACCTTAGGAAATAGAATTACTAAAGTTGGAGAGGTATCACCAGGATACTGTGCACATATCGTACAAACCGATACATGTATTAGACAGATGGAAGAATTAGGGTCAGGAGATTTCACCTGGAAGGTTTGTAACATGGTCATGTCCTTCTCCGTCCCTTATGTTCTCCCCGATGATGCATATTTCATATGCGGGAGAAAGGCGTACAAGTGGCTTGCCCCAAACTCTGAAGGATTGTGTTATATTGGAAAAGTATTGCCTGAAGTGATGACTGTAACACATGACAAAATGAAAGACATACACCATGGTGCCCAAGCTCCTTATACTCACACTCACTACGAACACCGAGTTAAAAGACAACTGTCAGAAAGGTTAGAGCATCCGGCCTCTGATCTTATCCATGAATCCACCGGGATTCAGGTTCTGGTAGCGTTAGATTTCACTCGTACCGCTCGAGGAGTGATGAATTATAAATACATTTCCGCACTCGCCAATTTGTTAGATAATATCACTGAAATGTATGATGACACGTTTAGATACACTGGAAGAGAACTTCAAGCTTACAAAACAGAACTAGTTCAGCATAGGATGGTTCTTAATTACCTTACAGCAGTAACAGGCGGATATTGTGTTACATTGGCAACACAGTACGGTATAAAGTGTTGCACGTATATCACAAATAACACCGAGGATCCGGTAGAGGTCATAGACCAAAAGATGGACGATATTCTGCAATTAAAGTGGGAATTTCGTCGGAAACACAATCTCACCCTTGCTGCTGTAGGTAATGAGCTGACTGGTTGGGTGTCATGGTTGAACCCGCGAAATTGGTTCTCCGGTTTGGGAGAATGGGCTCAAGGAATCATAATGGATGTTGGAAAGTTTCTCCTGTGTATCTTAGGTGTCGTTATATCTATTGGATTGATATTTAGATGCGGGCAGGCTTTGATGAGGTGTAAACAAAGTACGAAAGTGATGAGCTTGAGGAGTGAGGAAACTGTAATTAACCTGGATTTGATTTATGACCCAATGCTAGAAACCATGACGTAATGATGTAATGAGTATACGGTCCGTCTTTCACCCATTTCTATGTTTTCCTCCGAGGTACAAAGACCCACGTAGACGAAGGACCTGATGAGCCAAGGGGCCGACAACGGAAAGATGGAAAGAAGAAGAGCAGACGACCTGATAAACAAGATTTTGATGGACAATGCCATGGGTACCCCAGTTTCCCTAGGAACTTTAAAATCACGCTAGCCCAACATTTTTTGTAAATCCATGGACGTTGTTTGCTTTACTCACGATTTATGAGCAAAAGCACAAAGAAGAAGACTGCAATCAAACGACACCAATCAAGACCTCAATCGACGAACGTACATTAACCTGACATAGAATATCATTGCATTTTTCGTAAGTGTTCTTTATCTTCATCTCTGCAACCCTCAGGTAATAACACACATAGTCGATAGGGAATACAGGCACAGATAGCAGCAACCACATACCCCCCCCAATTCATGTATCATCAACTAAAATGTGCATCCCCATTGTGTTACAACCACAGCCGAAATGAGCTCGGTAGAGTTTGACAGCCCATCCACAGACCTGTACCACAGGATAAGAAGGAATTCAAATGTATACTTCGCAATACCTCGAAGCTTGATTTACCACACGTACGGCACGATGATACATGACCCCCCCAAACATGGACTCATACACACATGCTCCTGCTTTCTCACTAGGTCATACTCTCTTCACACCTACTCCATTCTTCCTCCTTTCCCCACCATGGAAATCAATTAACCCCTGACTTACATTTTTCTCCTTAAATATTTTGTGGCAGTTATTATTGACTGCCAAAGGGTGGACTGTCGAAGTCAGAAAAATGTCTCAATGCACACTGCCATATTTGCACCGCACACTGGTCCGTGCTGCGCATGCGTATGCTCTCCCGTGGAAGCGCATACCCGCAATAGCGTGCACTCGCACGCGCAGTATGCGCATTTACGGTAGAGTTTATGTGATCGTAGCGTGCGACTCATTCGTTACAAAAGTTCACAATTAATGTCGTTTATAGATCATGTTCCCCTCAATAGTTTCTGTAAGTTTGGTTTAGATAGAATGTCCCTGAGCGGAGGAATCCCTCTTTGTATTGCACGAAGGGTCTAACAGGAGTCATACAGCAGTGTTTGATACCCATCGGAAGAGTATTTAATTAGCAATATTCCGGTGTTGGTTTGGAGCGTATTAATCGCTCGTGCGAATAGTTATGAACATAAGAAGTTTATGTCCATTTCTATTATTTACCCATACTCAGGTATGCGGCGGGAAACCCAGTTTCCCACCCACCTGAGCCGTTTAAACTCAGCACAGCCCACCTGTATGAATCAACCTATGACCTTTGGTTACAGTACAGGGCCGAATTCCTGTGTCCAATAAACTGAAGGATTGTAGGACCAGGAGATTGCATTGTGTGTGGGGCATAAATAGGCAGGCCGACCACATCCAGCGCTCACTCTCTCATCAACGGTTATCTGCTGATAATCGGGAGCTGGATATCGAGGCGCAGGCGATCATACCCTTTGTGCGTAAGTTCTCTCCGTAATCATTGTCTTTCTGTGAGCCAATTCCTCTCTCTCCCTCTGTGTCTATTTCTCTCTCTCTATTTTCTCTTTTCTCTCGTAACTCCCCTAGACTAAACTTTATAGTATTGTATTGTATTGTGTTAGGCCAGGATAGTATTGTAGTTTATCCCTTAGTTAGGTGTTTGGTTAGGAAGGCTTTGTTATATTGTAGTGTATCATTTGTACTGTGTTACTCTTTTACAAGTATACTAGATATAATACAGATAATAGGCTTTGGAACCCTAAAACAGTATCTGTGTATTTACTATAGTGTTAAGTGTTCACTTGAGCGTCGGTGACGCTCAAACAGCTTTGTAGGTAGTCAGGCTACACAAAGTTGCATTTACACCCTGTATTCACATTAAGGTATATAGCGCATTACATTGTTAAAAGGTTTAAATATAAAGGTATTGTGCTGTGAGCGTCTGCACCGCTGGTGACCTCCTCGTGGTCTCGAGCGTACGCTACGTTACAGCGAATCTTTCCCCTAGACATAACCAATAACGTGTCCTGTGATCGCTGGGCCGTGAGCGAACGTGACGCTTGAGCGTCTCGCCTACGGCTGAGCGATCGTTACGCAAATAGCGTACCATTACGGTATTTCTTAAGTAAACAGCGTACAGTGTTCTTAGCTTCATAAGGGTTGTTTATACGACATAGGAATTTAGCATTGTCAGAGGGGTGGAGAGCGCAGTGCGCGCCTCTCCTGTGAATTCCGGCGAGCGGCTGCAGTGAGGGTGACAGAGTCTCCGGCGGCAGCGGGCATTTAAAATATGGTGCCGGTAAGTGAGCCAATCAAAACTCGCGGTCCGGCAGCCAATCAGGTGCCGCCACTGCCGGTCCACAAACTCCGATTGGCTGACAGCCGGCACCCTATTAAAAATGAAGGGAGGAGGAGTGCCAGTGACCGCCCAAGCCCGCGCGCTCTGTGAGCTACCAAAAATACTAAGGCGAGCTACCGGTAGCTCGCGAGCTACGGGTTGGAGATCACTGGTCTAGACCTTTTACACTGCACAGCTCTATATAGCGAGCTGGAGCGATAAAGTATGAGCCACACAGCCCAGAAGGTGCCTGGCAGAGGTTCCGGCTGTATGCAACATCACGATACTACTAAATGCAACGAATGATGTGGCGGGGACTGGCCGGCGTTCCCTCCAAGTGCGTATCCGAAGCGAGGTGCTATCATCCTGATGAATTTAGAATGACTTTTAAATGGTACTATTCTTAATACCGGACCCGTCGACGAGCGAAGTCCGGGATCACGCGCCTGGATGTGAAAGCCGATACGCAAGCTGTTTTTAGATACTTTTAATAATGGTCTCGGTGAGATTTCTACAAGCAAATATCACAATGTTATCACATCAGCTCACATGTTTACATGGGTGTGTAATTGTGTGATGTGTGCTGGATGTTTTAACACAGAAAGTGCCAATGGAAATCTACCACACAGCATCTCTCATCAGCAATTAATCAACGCAGGCGATTAGCTAATCTGCTGAACTTTGCATGTGTCAGATTAGTCATCAATTGAGTGCTGCGGATGGGTGCACCAGGTGACCCTACCGATCAGACCATTTATAGAGGGACAGGGGAGAGAGGCACAGGCGCAGCTGGTGGCAGGGGCAGCAGACTGGCACAAGAATCCACTGAGGGAAGGGTGTCAACTCACACTAGCCCTAGTATATTATAACTGGCCAGCCAGATGAGCAGACTGGGGCTTGTAATTTCACAACAGCTATACATTCATGTGTAATTTATTAGCCCACGATACTACCCTAAAATATATACAGCCCTGAAATATGGATAGCTCCCTCCATATGCGGACAATTCACCTACTGTATACTTGGCATTCCTGTGTGTGTGTCCGAGCCTTCCCTACGCAAGTAGCTTTCCAGGAAAAGAGGGATAATCTGTATCTCTCATTTCCTAAAGGAACGAATAATGAGGTATAAACACTGGGACCCGAGCCCGCTCTTACACATAGCAGATTTATACAGATGACTGGTATTACCTATCACGAGTGTCTTAGTGCTGTATCCTGCTGCGTACGTGCCACCTATTTCCTATCGGACAGTCCACTTCTTGTTTATGTTATCTTGCAGGATTGCAGAGCATTCCAGTGCTGCTCCGTCACTCCACATACAGTTCCAGAAACCCTCGGCCTCCCGAAACATGGCAGGAAGTATATCCAGTAGGACAGACCGTTGTGGGGATTTTTTTTCAACAAATAACACAGCAATTATTACAGTCACGCCAAACAGCCTCTCTTGGCATGCCAGGTTGCATGAGAATCTTCTAGTTTACGCTGGAAATGTGTCTTAGTCGCAATGCAGTGATTAATTTGATATATAACACCTGTATATCTGGGTGCGACTCTGAATCTGTACATGAAGTGCTACGATGTAGCCGCCGCAGCTATTATCCAATACAAGTTCTATTCCTTTCCGTATACATACTCAGCCACACACAATATACAAGTGTCATATCAAATTCATCAGCACAGTCTCCTTGTGCATCCTAGTTGCATTGTGATACAACTACAACGCATTTTAGGCAAAGACCCCCAATGTTACCAGAGATAGGCAGGTCACTCACTCCAGGTATCTTGCACTGCATGGTGTACTGGGGCTGGATGAGGTTGCATCTGTATACCGTATATATAACTGAAGCCTATTTTAAACAGGATTTAACCCATTAATAAAGTATTAATACAATGAACTCCTGACTTCCTCCTGGGCAGAAACGGAAGCGTCCTTGTAAACTACTAGCAGGAGAGACCGTCACTCGGGGCTGTAGGTAGGTACCCGTTTACCTTCCAATTCCACACTTCCCTAGAAGTTCTGTATTTCATACGTGCAATAGTTTTCCTTTACGGCTGACCTATTATTTCCACACAATACATTTGTATACTGAAAATGTTACAGACGTAGAGTTGGTCATTCTAGGATTGCAGCTGTGTATTCCATTAGTAAATAGGAGGCAATAATTGGCACAACACTAAATAGAAAGACCCTAGAGTGTAAGTTGTTACGGGCAGGGCCCTTCACCTACTTGTCCCCCGCCACCCCCTGCACTCTACTCGCCCCCAGTCAGCTCTGATTCCGTCTGTCTTCCCAGGGCACTGGGTCACTGGGTGCTGTTGTCATGATTGCTCACTCAGTTGTATAGAGATCTCGCTTTTGGATCCGGCTCCACTCCCCAGTACTAAGAGCTTCAGAGAGGAAATTCCTACTGTAGGTACTTTGGATCTACTCCTCATTAGGGGAAATCGACAAAGCCTCAATTTCTCAACACCAAGAATAGATTGTAGAGAACGGTCACACAAACCTGGTCCGTTCCAGCTCAGCGGCTCCTCTGCATTCTCTGCACTCGGTGGACGCTCGGACGCTTTGAAATCGAGGTTCTCCTCACCCTCCTGAGATTCGTCCTCTGCTTCCAAAACAGACAAAACAATCTCAAGATCACTGTATATATAGTGCAAAGAGACACTGGTACATAAACTGTCCACTTGCAGATTGGCGCGTATGTGGCAGGGGATAAATATTCTACACAATGTTACAGTTTCAAATCTGAAGACAAGGAAATCCACACACACAAAAGCCAGTATGTTACAGTTTTCCATAAGTTTATCACTAGAGGGCATAGTGCCTTTGAAGTCTATTAAAGGGACTGTGCACTTTTCAAAGATCCTTATTTAGTCGTGTCTTCCCCCCAATAGTGAATCTGGAGGTAGTTGGGACAACATTCTCCATCCCAGACCTCTCTCTCCTCGCCGGTTTACAGTCACCAGTACCGAGAGGTGCATTAAAGTTCTCCCTTTTGTGCGGCCTTGGAGAGATATGAAGTAGACGGAGATAAAGTACCAGCCAATTAGCTCCTAACTATCATTTTTCAAAAACAGACTGGAGCTGATTGGCTGGTACTTTATCTCTCCCCAAGGCTTAGTATACAGGGGCCTTTGCCTTGGAGAGAGAACCAATCAGCTCCTAACTGCCATGTTACGGGCTGCGTTTAAAAAAAGGACAGGGAAGTGCTGAATGGTTGGTACTTTACCTCTCTCCACGGCTTAGTAAACAGACCCCTAATGCTCCACAAAGCAGAGTTTTTTGATTGACGGAAATCTGTCCGACCTACTTTTTCAGTTTACCTCCATAGAAGCATAACAATTAATGCTGCACACATTACATATATACAATTAAAAAGTTTCCTGATGCATGAGCTAGATGACCGGAGCTCTGCCTGGCTGGGCATGTTGGGACTTTTAGTTCTACAACAGCTGTAGTGTCACAGGCAGCCTAAGCCTGACCATACTATACACCATAGGCAGTAAACAGGAAACATACAGAAAAGACTTAAGAATTATTTTGCTCTAGGAATCTGTCGCCGTAAGGATTCATTTGTCACAGCGTACAGACCAGTCTGCAGATTACCAGCTATGGCACACGTAGATCCACCAGTGTCGTCCAGCAGCTCAGTGGTTAACAGGGAGCAGGGAACGGGCTCTTCACTCATCCAGCTCCTAGCAACTGACTGATAATAATTCTCCCCATTAACTGCAGTTAAAGATGGTGCGATAACCTATCGGCATATGACAGTGCTGCTGATTACTGCACAAAGTGCATGTTTGCATATTGTGCTGCTCAGATCGATAGAACCCATGAGCCGACGTCAGAATTATTAATAGCTATCCCGGACTGCGATTAGAATCAGCTCGACGGGAACTGGAAACCGCACCCCAAAACAATTTGCAGAAGGTAACAGCCACAAACCCACAGGTGCGGAGATTCTCTATCGGTAAACTAAAGCCGAAGAGTCTACGTTAGTTGCTACTGACGATTCCCAGAATTCCGATTATAAAGTCTAGATCACAGGTTCTCAAACTCGGTCCTCAGGACCCCACACAGGTCATGTTTTGCAGGTAACCCAGCAGGTGCACAGGTGTAATAATTACTCACAGACACATTTTAAAAGGTCCACATGTGGAGCTAATTATTTCACTTCTGATTCTGTGAGGAGACCTTGAAAACATGCACTGTCTGGGGTCCTGAGGACTGAGTTTGAGAACCTGTGGTCTAGATCACAGGTTCTCAAACTCGGTCCTCAGGACCCCCCACAGTGCACGTTTTGCAGGTCTCCTCACAGAATCACAAGTAAAATAATTAGCTCCACCTGTGGACCTTTTAAAATGTGTCAGTGAGCAATTAATACACCTGTGCACTTGCCGGGTTACCTGCAAAACATGCACTGTGTGGGGTCCCGAGGACCGAGTTTGAGAACCACTGGTCTAGATTGTCAAGGAAGCTTTTCAGTATCTGTGGCTTATTCTAGCAGGTTTCATTAGTTACAGGCAACGATGAAATGACAGGCGAGTGTTAATCGGTAAGAGACAAAAAGAAAGAAAACTCTATAAAATGGTCAGAATTGAAGGGAAACATTGCTGAAGATCTGGACAGGCCAACGCCGTCACTGCTTTCTCAGTTCCCGATGATCCCAGAAGTACATGGCCTTCCCCAAACAATCCAATAATGTCTCCTTCCCTAAAAATTGTTACCCAAACAACCCATTGCTGCTGTTTTTACATTTTACTCCGCAGAACCTTGAAGGCCCAATTTGGCAGCAGATCTGGTAGGTTTGCCGTGATCAGCAATTGCCATAGAATGTTATAATAAGGGTTATGGTTCATAAGATTGTCATCATCAGGCACTTGCCCTGCCAATGAGTGGCCTGCAGTAACTTGGTCAAAATCATATAGACCAGTGGTTCTAAAACTCGGTCCTCAGGACCCCATACGGTTCATGTTTTCCATGTCACCCAGCAGGTGCACTGTGTATCACCAACTGTCACATTTTAGAAATCTACAGGTGACCTGCAAAACATGAACCGTGTGGGGTCCTGAGGACGGAGTTTGAGAACCTGTGATATAGACTATTCATTGAAATCAGAGAAAGTTGTATCGCCTTCTCAGGACCTCACTGAGAAGCACTACGACCAGTTCATGTGGAACACAGAAATGGCTTAACGTGGCGCAAGAGGAAACCAGTTACAGGGAAAATGTACGCTTCATTTATTGTATTATGTGGTGTTACCTAAGGACTAAACAGTATTTGTTATTTCTGGGTCACTGTATAATACTCATAGGGCTTCCTCCACCATGCAGAAACGCAACTGGGGCATAGAACATCCTTACAGAGCTGGGCTGCATCCATCCAAGTTCCGTCTGGTTTCCGCGCTATGTTTATCTGAACTGCTATGTGAAAGGCGCTCGAGCTGCACTTACGGGGATGACAAGTCCCATTTACGTTATGCTGTCTTGCATGAGCTGTATGTATGTGTATATATGTATATACATCCCACACATATACACATCGTTATTACAACCACTGGTAGGAATGACGGAACCTGCCTGTTAACAGACTATAAGGCAGATGTATTAACCTGGAGAAGGCATAAGAAAGTGATAAATCAGTGATAAGTGCAAGGTGATAAACGCACCAGCCAATCAGCTCCAATATGTAAATTAACAGTTAGGAGCTGATCGGCTGGTGTGTTGATCACCTTACACTTGTCACTGATTTATCACTTTCTTATGCCATCTCCAGGCTTAATACATCTGCCCCTATTATATGCCTGACTACGGGCCACACGCAATGCCAAGCGATTGTTGCAACTGAACTTGCGCAAAGAATTCCTAAAAACTCATACGGCGCATGCGCTCCAAAGGCGCTGTTGCGACGGACTCTGATGGCATCAGAACTGTGGTAGAAAAGCGATGGGTGTTTCTGGGCAGTGGCTACTAGTGCATGAGAAAATGGTCCGTTCAGTGGGCACGTCAGTCCGAGCAGACATACACCAACAAGCATGGTGGCCTCTAAGGACACACCAATTGGTATAACTGCATATACAGACATTGTACATTTGGCTGCATGGATGTACACAGGGGAAGCAGTTTGTATCGGCATCTGCATAAAGTTGCTGACGGGCAGCCGCCAATACATGCCGACGAGTGCCACTCAGGCTGTTATCCTCAAAGTAGCAGCGAACGGTCAGACAGCAATAGGATAGTGAATGATGAAAGAAAACTACAGTATACAGGTTGAGTATCCCTTATCCAAAACGCTTGGGACCAGAAGTATTTTGGATATCGGATTTTTCTGTATTTTGGAATAATCGCATACCATAATGAGATATTATGGTGAAGGGACCTAAGTCTGAGCACAGAATGCATTTATGTTTCATATACACACAGCCTGAAGGTCATGTAATACAATATTTTTAATACCTTTGTGTATTAAACAACGTTTGTGTACATTGAGCCATCAGAAAACAAAGGTTTCACTATCTCTCACTCAAAAAATTCCATATTTCGGAATATTTGGATATGGGATACTCCACCTGTATTAATAAAATGCGTTAATCTATGAGAGATACAGCAAATTCCTGCCCCGCTCCCACAAAAATAAAAAGCATTGGATCAACTTTGGTTACCTGAGACACATGGAGACGAGAGCACTTGGCACATGTTCGGCAATGATCTCTGTTCTCCTGAGTCTTGATCCAAAGAGTGCGGTACCGAACTGCGCCCGTCTCCTAATAGTAACGACAGGGGAAAAGGATCACACTGGGACTCTTGTGATCAAGTACACGGGATGTGACACAGAGGAGTTTTCAGCTCAATGTGGGATCGGATCTAGTACAACAGTCTCGGAGAATTTTTTTTGTACCAGCCCTGAAAACTGCAGTTTGTCAGGTAATGCCATAAATACATAAAATAAACTGTTAATATTAAGCATAAGAGAAGGTAACGGTCACACAGGCGTACAGTGCTCACTGGCGATCCTCAACCCTTTATGAAACGGTGACTCTAGGACAGATGTGTCAAACTCGTGGCCCCTAACGCATACTCTTGTAAAAGTAGTTGATCGCGGCCTGCCGCCACAGGGGAGCTGGATGACAGGGCCACAACTGGAGAGGAAGGCATTAGGGGGTAAGCGCCAGCAAAACTGTGCCGGTATGCTGACAGAAACCGGCACACACAGACTTTCTACTTCTAGTGCCGACACTGCTTCAGCACGTGGGACAGAGAGAAGGGGAGCAGTATCGGTCACATCAGATAGTGCTATAGTCCACAGATTGCATTGCCGACGCTGTCTGTGCAACGGAGACAGAGACGAGCAGCATCCGACACACCTGACCAATGCTGTGGGTCCGGACTCTCTCCACACACTGAGCCCCAGCACAGGGGACTTAGAGGTGAAAACACCATCTAGACACTGGCAGCGTGTAATAGGGAAAGGCCGTGACAACGGTATCACTACTGCGTGCAGTGTAACACTGTATATACGTTTGGGGGGAGGGGGGGGGTATGTGTATATTCAGGGGCTGTGCATATATGTACTGCATTCTTCATTGATGGTGTGTTAACTTAACTGCTTCAGAACATCCTTGATCCGTTTGCAACACTTCGGGCACTGGGGGTGATTCAGAGTTGATCGTAGCTGTGCTAAATTTAGCACAACTACGATCGGGCACACTGACATGCGGAGGAACGCCCAACATAGGGCTAGTACCCGTCGCAAAAGTACAAAAGCATCGCACAGCGGCGATGCTTTTGTACTTCAGGAGTAGCTCCCGGTCAGTGCAGCTCCTGCGCGCTGCCCGGGTCGCAGCGGCTGCGTGTGACGTCACGCAGCCGCCGCGGCCCACCGCCGGCACAGTCTGGCCACGACTGCGTTAGCCGGACCGCGCCACTAAAACGGCAGCTTGATGCCGCCATCCCGCCCAGCGACCGCCTCTGCCTGTCAATCAGGCAGAGGCGATCGCTAGCTGGAGACAGCCGTCGGCTGTCTGGCATACGTCGGAGCATGCGCAGTTGAGGCCTGATCGCTGCTGTGGGTGTCAGGTCTGAATTAGCCGCACTGTTTCCTATAGATGTCCACGTGGATAGTAAAACTGCTGGACCAGGGGTCCCATGTACCGAATGAGTGTGACATTATGTGTATAACGTGCATAACTCCTGCGTGGTGTAACATGTATAAGGGATGCTTCTGTGTGGCATAATGCGTTATAAAGGGCATTACTACTGTGTGGCATATTGTGAATAAGTGGCTCTATTGTGTGGCATAATGTGTATAAGGGGTACTACTGTGCGGTGTAGCGTGTATAAGGGGTACTACAGTGGGGTAACGTGAATAAGGTGGCACTACTATGTGGCCTATGTAGATATAGTAAAGTGTCCACGGGGGAAAGGGGGCGGGGGTAGTTGCTGTCTTTGCAGTTCCCACTTCTCAAAGTTCTGTCCGCCACCACTTTGCGCCTGCTCAGCACTATTAGCACTGAAAGCGTCACGCTGTCTGTCATGTGTGTGTGTGTGTGTGTGTGTGTGTGTGTGTGTACGGCTGCCTGCGAATTGCAGGAGGAATTGTTGCGGCCCACACAAGCTTAGACCTTAATTATTAGTGCTGGTTGGGATTTAAGTTTGACATGCCTGCTCTAGGAATTAGGGGCTTTTAGTTAATATACCGTATATTGGTGGTCATTCCGAGTTGTTCGCTCGCTGCTATTTTTAGCAGGATTGCTAATAGGCTAAAATCCGGCAGTTCTGCGCATGCGTATGCACAGCAGGGCGCACGCGCTAAGTATTTTTACACAAAACTATGCTGTTTTACTCATGGGTGAACTAAGCTTTTCAATCGCTCTGCTGATCGTAGTGTGATTGACAGGAAGTGGGTGTTTCTCAGCGGAAACTGGCCGTTTTCAGGGAGTGTGCTAAAAAACGCAGGTGTGCCAAGTAAAAACGCAGGAGTGTCTGGAGAAACGGAGGAGTGTCTGGAGAAACGGGGGAGTGGCTGGAGAAACGGGGGAGTGGCTGGAGAAACGGGGGAGTGGCTGGAGAAACGGGGGAGTGGCTGGCCGGACGCTGGGCGTGTTTGTGACGTCAAACCAGGAACTGAACAGACTGAGGTGATCGCAATCTGTGAGTAGGTCTGGAGCTACTTAGAAACTGCAAGGAAATACTTACAGCAGAATTGCTAATCTTTCGTTAGCAATCCTGCTATGCTAAGATACACTCCCAGAGGGCGGCGGCTTTGTGTTTGCATTTCTGCTAAAAGTAGCTAGCGAGCGAACAACTCGGAATGAGGGCCATTATCTATTGTATACGAGCCCAAAACAAGGACATAGCCTTGGAGGTACCTTCAGGGCCGTCGCTGTAAGATGGGCTGGAAGAGTCGCAGTCTGCCAATTCTTCCGGATCCGAACTGGTTCCGTCTTTTTCAGAAAGGTTTGACTCCGCCACAAGATTCTCCTCTGTCTCTTCCATTTCACCAAGAGAACCTACAAAAAAAAAAAAAAAAAGTGTCATTCAGAAAGACTGCAAGTCCGGCCTAAAATACACCAAGCATGTCCTTTTAAAAGTACAGATCACACATGTAAGACATTCTATTACATTTTTCCTGGTATTTTTTGAGAAGTGATTTCACTTACTTTACATGACAGAATATAAAACACGGTGAGTAAAGGTAAAACACACCTGAATAATGTAACTTGGTTTAAAATTAAAAGTTGTTTATTATAAGCAATACTGTGCTGAAAAGAATAAAGGATTTATGAACTTTGGTTCAACACAGAAGTAGGTTTCACTTCACGTACTTTTTGCATCAGTGTGACAGAATGATATCCCTATTCTTTGCTGCTGGGGACCCTGCTCCTTCCACCTTACAACTCTCAGTCTGTGGCTTCCTACGTCTTCCACTATATACAGTAACTCTCAGTCTGTGGCTTGCTGTATCAGCTGGACAGAAGCCTGACATCGCTACTCTTGTCACACTTGCTGCTTCCATTTCCCTCCTTGCATCATGATATTGCCTTTTCTCACTAAAGTGCCCTACACACTTAAAGATTACCTGTCCAATCTTTCTGGTTGGAACAAAAATCTGGTAATGTATGGGAGCAAATGACAATTGACCATTTGCTCTCAAACACTGGGCAACAGACAAAAATGGACTTTCAAACAAATTGGTTAAGTTTGTTTTGTTAAAACAATTGATCTTAACAACCATTTCTGTCCATTTTCTGGATTTTGGGAGCAAATGGTTGATTGTCATTTGCTCCCAGACATTGCCAGAATACAATAAAGTTGATCAGACTATTGTCAATCTTCAAGAGATCAGAAAATACTTCTGAATTTCAGCTCCCGTGTAAATGAACTTATAAAACAGCCAACGCTTAAAATATTATATATGTTATATAAAGCAAAGCTGGTTTGTCCACTTGTCTTCTTCCAAGTGCACTTATATAGCATGACTGAGCATCACAGTTACAGGGTACCTGCCTGCTCTCCATGTATAATCATGTGCATTCAGGTATGGCTGCCCTGTTCTTGCAGCAAGTACTAATATTTCCTAAAGTGCACAGAGATTATTGGTGCTGCAGCCTTTGCACAGGTGAATGAAATCTTTCTCTGGTGAGGTCATACCTGATTCTCCTCCAACATAAGTGCCAACATCCGTGGCTTAGTACGTGGACAGGCCAGTATTTCAGCCATTGGCCATTTCCTGGCAAGTCTGTACAATTTTTTTAAAATTATTATTTCTTTAAAACGTTGTACCAGACCGTTGCCCAACTGTTGTCCATAAATATTGTCCCGGGGTGTCTCCGATGTGCTGGAGATGTGGCAAGGAACTAGGCTCACTGATACACATTTGGTGGGACTTGTTCATTTATAACCCCATTTTGGGAAGGAGTTAGAAAGGTAGCTGCCGAGGTGTTGGGCTTCTCTGTCCCCTTAGGACCTGATTTCTGGTTACTCTCCCATACCAACATTCCTATCTCTAAATATAAGAAGTCCTTATTACGACATATGAATAACGCCGCTAGAGCAGTTGTCCCGGTTCGTTGGCGCTTTATATCTCCTCCCACTGTATGGGACTGGTGCCAACATATGGGCTTTTATCGGACTATGGACGAAATATACTATTCCACACCTGAAAAACAAGGGATATATTAACTACGTTGTTTAGCTGGCTTGACTTTAAACCAACGCCAACCTTTCTGGCTCTGGTACCGGTATCTTCTCCTGAGTAGTGTTGGATACGATTTATCATTCTACTAGTTCATTTCTGGGCTCATCTCTTCCCCCTCATCTTTTCTGTTTTGGGATGTGTAAACATGGGAGTTTCCTACTGACGTCTTAGCTGCCTTCATCGATGGTTCCCTCCAGCTGAATGGCTCTCTTTCTGGCTTTCTCTTCCTCCTTTGTCTCCTTTCATTCCTTTCCTCTCTGTTTCTTCTCTTCTAATTCTAATTCTAATTTTATTTTTGAACATGACAGAGTCTGATATTTCTGAACTTTCTCATCCCTTTTTTCTTTTGGGTTTGACAGATTCCTGTTTATTACTGTGTTTTTCAATTTTCATGGCTTCCAATTCCAGGTGACTGTATCACGTGTTTCTATGTTTCTGTATGTCTTCTAATCTGCAGTGTCTGTTTGCTTTACTGACCTGTACATGATTGTTCTGTAGATACTTTGTTCTGAAAAACTTTTTTGGAAAATAAAGAATTTATATAAAAAAAATAAAACGTTGTACCAGACTCACCAAGAAGCCACCGATTCCTGCAATTCATAGTCTATTACATTACCCCTCATACCCCTTTTCCACCTAGGAGCACGGGTCGCAGCCGGGAGCCTGACACGGGAGCTGCCCCCTGCTGCGACCCGTGCTCGGCCCCTTTCCCATCAGCAGTCACAACCCGGCATATGCCGGGTTGGTGACGCTTCTAGTGACGCGGCAGGGGCGGCGCAGGGAGATCACATTATCTCCCAGCGCCGCCCTTCCATACAGTGTAAACGGGAGCCGTGTCGCATCGACACGGCTCCCGTTTACACTACAAACCCAACCCGGATCATTCCCGTGTCCTACCCAGGTAGATAGCCGCGTAGGATTCACGGGTCACTTGATCCGGGTTTACCCTTTTCCACTTGCAAAAAACATGGGTAAATGCGCGCCCCCGTGCATTTACCCGTGTTTTTTGAGCTAGCGGAAAAGGGGTATCAGTCTGAAAGCAGCAGGCACATCATAGGTGCTGGTGTTCCTTACCACTAATGTATCCCCCAAAACAGACCCTGCTACTAAGTCTCATCTGCAAGATAATGTGGAACCTTGCAGCATAGAGGTAAGAGCTACACTTTAAGGTTATATGGAGTAGTATAACCCATCAACTCCTCCATTATATGAAATCAGTGGTAATCTGTTGTAGGCCTTTGCTTGGTCATCTCTTGTCCTAGGCTCTGCCCGCTCCATCCACCTGGTTTATGAGCGGTGGTGTTGTATTAGGGCAGGCAGTAGTTGCAGCTGTAGTCAGTCTGTGGAGTGAAAGTTTTGGGGACAAGATAGTGACAGCGCGAGGCGTTCTCTGCAGACCTCAGAGGCTTCCTGACTGCAGGCATGTATATTTACGCGGAGAGAACAAAGGCCCCATAATCTATACATAGCACACAACAATGAGCGTGGAGAAAGCCACCGCTAGACCCGGCACAGGCAATTTTTCTAATTCTGCTAATTTCAGTTCCAGCACAATTAAAGTCTGCGCTGATAATGCCGAGAAACAATCAGCAGCTAACAAATCGCTTTTCTCCTCTTGTAAATGTAACATCGTTAAGCTAATTTCTTCGTTCACGGCTGCAAGGCTCCTGGGTGTCTGATAAAGTTAACCCTTGGCTGGTTGGTCACGTGATCCGCTTTTTCTGCCAGGAAGCGAGAAGACACTGGTGTCGGGTACTTAAGTGGGTTCTTTCTGCCAGCTAACAGGGCATGTCACTGGACCGGGAAGGGAGGGGGGGGGCGGGGCGGTTGACACCGTAACCTGGACATACCTCACCCCATAAGCACCCCCAGTATTCTAATGGTGAGCGTAACTGGTCACTGTCACTAATAACTACCCTTTAAGGCACTGGTTCACAAACTCGACCCCCAAGGCCAAGTTTTAAGAATATCCATGCTTGATCATAGGTGATAATTAGTACCTCAGTCAATTTGATTTATCCATCTATGCTCAACCATGGATATCCTTAAAGCCTGGACTGTTAGGGTGCATTGATGACCAAATTCGGGAACCGCTGCGTTAAAGGTGTTCTTTTTGACGTGCACAAACCTGAGGCAGCCATATTGTTGGCTGGACAAACATTCACCCTATCTGTTCACTAAAACCTAACAACATCATTGAGGCACGAGGTACAATGTGAGCAAACAAATCACTTAACCAGATCAATCTTGCAGGGGCCCAAAGTTATTCTTTAATTAGCACCTGAATAGTGCCTCCCGTGTGTATATATTACTAAGCTCCTGCTCCACGTTATACTACATTTATACATTTCCTATATGCTTGTGCCTCCCACCTAAGAAAATACACATATATAGCCAAAAATAAAGAAAGCCCTTATATCATCCAGTAGCATAATTCAAGCGCAGGACGGGTTACTTAGCATTTCATAAAAAGCAATATTTTCACACCCCGTCTAGATTCCTGCCCAGGAAACAGCGTGCATAAAATCTGCCCTCAGAGGCTAATGGAAGAGCCCCGGTTAAGGAACAAAGGATCTTTTCAGCTAACTTTAAATTCTCTGCTGATAACAATCTGAGATCAAACGCCTGCTGTTCAGGCCCCAGATCAATGCAATGAATTTAGTCTTCTGGCAGACTTTAAAAAAAAAAAGAAAAAGAAAATAGATTAAAAAGGAAAAATGGTGATATCTGACCCAAATTTCATCCTGTTCCCTTTTCACGCTGGATACGGGTGTCTTACTGTCTTGTCTCTCTGGGCTGCAAAAACCACTGACTGCGCTGCCATGGTCAGTATGGGGGGAGATGCAGCTTTATAGCCACGAGGCAGAACAGTCATAAGCGGTAGATGAGCCAGCGGACTGATAACAAATTAGTTAAATGCCCTTTGCCAGGGTAGAATAAACCCAATGCTGTAGAAATATATACTCAGGAAGCGTATAGTATAGTATAGCACCCATGTGTGTATGATAGATATATATATACTTACGGTTTTCTTTAATGTCCTTTCAAACGTGTCGTTGTTCCTTCATTCCAGCAAGTCTCCTCACTACATAAATATACATTATATACCTGTATACACTATTGTAAAACGGTTGTCCAGCGGCTTTCTTATGTATTCATAATGGCACACTGCGTAAACTTTGAAACCCTCTCTGCCTGAATCACAACTGCCCTTATTTTGAACCTAAATCCCTTTGTTCCTCATTCTATCCGAACAGTCCCACTTCTGGGTCATGACCATTTGAAATGTTGTGTGGCCTACGCGGGTGCTCATATTTTCTCCCAATTAGGAAGGTTATACAATTCCTTTACACCAGGCATGTCCAAACTGCGGCCCTCCAGCTGTTGTGAAACTACATATCCCAGCATGCCCTGACACAGTTTTGCTGTCAGAGAATGCTAAAGCTGTGTCAGGGCATGCTGGGATGTGTAGTTTCTCAACAGCTGGAGGGCCACAGTTTGGACATGCCTGCTTTACACAAAGAGCATAATACGCGAAGAGTCCCCATTGTATGGAAACCAAACATGAGAGCTATGGGATCTGACCTTTCCTCAACCCCGAAAATCACCCAAGGCTTCATTTTGGGGGGAAAAGATCTACTACAAGACAAGTATAGGGCCATGGTCCAATAAGAATCTGAATTCAAGAATGGAAAACGTTCAGTGTTACAGGTTTCTAAGAGACAGAAATGCAGCCTGATTTGGGAAAACCTAAAAACAAAAAATAATAATAATAATAACAAAAAAATAAATAAATAGAAAAAACAATGCTTTTAAAAATGTAAGGCACCAAAAAAAAACATAACAAAAGACAATAATAATTAAGGTGCTTGTGCACTGTCTAGAACAGGGGTGTCAAAGACAAGGCCCGCGGGCCAAATCCGGCCCGCCAGACCTCGTCTGATGGCCCGCGGTGCCGCCGCCATGAAACCCCCTTCTCCCAAGTGCCCAGCTCGGGGGGGGCGGGGTTTCGCGGAATGACGCGATTGCGTCGTGACGTCACGGCGCAAACGCGTCATTCAACGAAACCCCGTCGGAGGAGGGAGAAGGGAGCCGCGCAGACGAGGAGGGAGAGGCGGCTGAAGAGCGTCGAGAACCGCTTCAAATGTAAGTCAGCCCCTCTCCCTTCCTCTCTTTCTCTCTCTCTCCCTCCTTCCACCACCTGCCGCAATGTGTAAAATGGGGACCTGTACCTGCCGCTATGTGTAAAATGGGGACCTGTGCCTGCCACAATGTGTAAAATGGGGACCTGTGCCTGCCACAATGTGTAAAATGGGGACCTGTGCCTGCCACAATGTGTAAAATGGGGACCTGTGCCTGCCACAATGTGTAAAATGGGGACCTGTGCCTGCCACAATGTGTAAAATGGGGACCTGTACCTGCCGCTATGTGTAAAATGGGGACCTGTGCCTGTCACAATGTGTAAAATGGGGACCTGTACCTGCCGCTATGTGTAAAATGGGGACCTGTGCCTGCCACAATGTGTAAAATGGGGACCTGTGCCTGCCACAATGTGTAAAATGGGGACCTGTGCCTGCCACAATGTGTAAAATGGGGACCTGTGCCTGCCACAATGTGTAAAATGGGGACCTGTGCCTGCCACAATGTGTAAAATGGGGACCTGTGCCTGCCACAATGTGTAAAATGGGGACCTGTGCCTGCCACAATGTGTAAAATGGGGACCTGTGCCTGCCACAATGTGTAAAATGGGGACCTGTGCCTGCCACAATGTGTAAAATGGGGACCTGTGCCTGCCACAATGTGTAAAATGGGGACCTGTACCTGCCGCTATGTGTAAAATGGGGACCTGTGCCTGCCACAATGTGTAAAATGGGGACCTGTGCCTGCCACAATGTGTAAAATGGGGACCTGTGCCTGCCACAATGTGTAAAATGGGGACCTGTGCCTGCCACAATGTGTAAAATGGGGACCTGTGCCTGCCACAATGTGTAAAATGGGGACCTGTGCCTGCCACAATGTGTAAAATGGGGACCTGTACCTGCCGCTATGTGTAAAATGGGGACCTGTGCCTGTCACAATGTGTAAAATGGGGACCTGTACCTGCCGCTATGTGTAAAATGGGGACCTGTGCCTGCCGCAATGTGTAAAATGGGGACCTGTGCCTGCCGCAATGTGTAAAATGGGGACCTGTGCACTATAAAAGGGGGCACATGGCTGGGCACTATAAAAGGGGGCACATGGCTGGGCACTTTAAAAGGGGGCAGATGGCTGGGCACATATAAGGCAGGTGGAGCGGTAAATTTTGGATAGACCTACAGATACAACCGGCCCTTTGATGGGGACCAAACTGCTGATGCGGCCCCCGATGAATTTGAGTTTGACACCCCTGGTCTAGAATATCATTATTACCCAGAATCCCTCCATACACATACTGGTGTGCAGGGCTTAGAACAGCGGCGGGTAATGGTGGTTATTGAGGTATGTTAGCAAACCAAAAAAGCAAGCAACTGGGCAAAACCGTGCTGCACTGCAGGTGGGGCATATGTAACATGTGCAGAGAGAGTTAGATTTGGGTGGGGTGTGTTCAAACCGAAATCTAAATTGCAGTGTAAAAATATAGCAGCCAGCATTTACCCTGCACAGAAACAATATAACCCACCCAAATCTAACTCTCTCTGCACATGTTACATCAGCCCCACCTGCACTGCACAATGGTTTTATACAGTTGCCTGCTTTTTTGGTTAACAAATAACCCCCAATGTCAGGCCAGAACCCAGTCATGTCAGTGTCCCCTATACCCTCTGCCCCATGTGTGCCCCTCCCTGTATGTAATTGTTCTATTTTCAAGTAGGTTGTGTAGGATTGGTTATTCCAACTCTCTGGCACTGCTGTGGTATCTTACTAATAAACGATGATAATGTGGATTATGCCCGGCGGGCAACATAACATGTGACCATCCTGAAGACAACGGTTACCGCACCAAGACCAACAAAAGGCAACAGCAAGACACAGCAGGGCTGTGCAACACTACTACTCTCTGCCATGCAGGCACTGTGCCTCGAGTTCTTCTTTGTGACGGGCAATTGTGCCATGAGGGACACTGACTATATCATTATAACAGAGCATATAGAGAACCATTGGCAGGATTTACAAGGCCTAATGCAGGAATAGAGCACAGTAATGAAGATTAAAAAGAAGGTTAAAACAAACCAATAAAATCCTAAAATATATATATTGGTCTGTATTAGATGCTTGCGCCACCATCTTCTAGCCATGCCCACGTTCCACACAAGCGGCTGCTGGGCTGACAAGCTGCCAGGCTGAAGCAAGACGCCAAGGCTGGGGAGTGTAGAGGAAGGGGGTATGGGGAGGGGGCAGAGAGAAATGTCTGTCTCTGGCTCACTTCACTGGGATAGCTGGCACTTATCACCTCTCACAGACATCCTCCGACAGACTGATCTGTCTATTCTTCATTAAGCAAATGCGCTGGAATGGGAATGAAAACATAATAGCCATTTGATTTGCAGAGAGATATTTTGCATATTGGTTTGTCGCTGATAGCGGAATTTCATCAGCGTCCTTTTTCATGGTTTAAAAATGGAATTACTTGGCTGGTCACTGAAATGCGGAGGAGGGGGGTGATAAAATCCCCTCACAGCATAGCTCAGCCGTTAAACAGAATATTCTGCTATTATTACTACATTATAATGGGGTCTCCCAGCCACCCTCGCTCGATAGAGTGACGGCATCTGGGGAATTAACACCAGCCGATAAGAAGCAATTAACTCATTAAATTCCTTCAATTCACATCAATTCACTGTGGAACTATCGCTATTTCTTACTCGTGCAGCCATATTTTTACATTTTTGGAAACCAAATTAAACTTAAATACATTTAACGTGAGGTTATGGCCCCTAATGAATAAACTATAGGTTTCTGAATGGATGTTGAAGGGGGTTACTGATACATGGAAAAGCGTACAATAAACTAGGCAGGTTACAGTGTCTTATGGGCTTTGATATATCAGAATATGGCCCGTATTCACATATGCCGTGTAAATGGCGCATGCATTTTTGGCAATCCTTCCTGCACATGACGCAATCTGCCAGTTCAGCGCAACCAGATTGGTGCAATTTGTCACACACACGGTGGTCAATAATGGTGTACTGCAACGTTTTTATCTTATTGTTTCACAAATAATTCAAGCAGTATCTTTGCAGGTATACCCAAAAGAATGCAACTCAATTTTTATGATCCTTCATATATAGGGCGGGATGTACTAATGTACATCGCCGCCCAGCGCCACGATGCTGATCGCATATGTACTAACATATGCGATCAGCATTGCGGAGGACAGCTCTTCCGATAAGAGCTGTCCTCCGCGATGCACAGCGGCAGCCTGACTTCCGGGATTCGGCCCCAGTAGTCAGTCTGCACATGCGCGGGGTGACGGGGGCGGCCGCAGGGCATGCTGGGAGGGATCCGATCGGATCCCTCACACAGCGCCGCGGAGAGAAGCCCATAGGCTTCTATGGACTATCGCCAGCTAAAGCTGGCGAACCCCGCCGCGGCGCTGACCTGGCGGCCGGGGGATAGTACATCAGGAAAATGCAGTAAACAGGGGGTTTACCGCATTTTCCTCTTAGTACATCCCACTCATAGAGTGACCCATAAGTGTGGAAAATGCCCTTAGAAAATTCTGCATGGTTTGATATATCACATGACTAATTTTTTCCCCTAAGTCGAAGTTGCATACAAGATGGCTAACTTCAAGATGGCCGTCATACTGGTGATACACCCTAAAAGTTTTCCCCCACTCTCATATAAGATGTGTAGACACTGGATTGATATTTCCTTGCTCATTTCCCTTTTATCAGGGTGTTTCCACACTTATAGACCACCCACCCTGTATATTAAGTCTAACAAAATAAATTTGATGTCAATTACTAGCGCAATTCAGAGCGGAAGGCATGTAGGGTCATGGATGCATAGAAAACCTTTCAAAAAGTCTCAGAAATAAGAAGACTGAAAAAAACTGGATGCAATTATCCCACTGAACGTCAGTGCGCAGAAAGTACCAATCAAATTTTAAACATAGGGAAGGGACGTCAGAGTACATGCACCGCATTAAGAAGCCGCTGGAGTAAGCATGGATAGAAAGACGCCCAAGTTGGATAAAATAAGCAAAATATATCTAGTACACAAACCCCAATACCCTCAAATGCTGGGGAGGAACACTATTGTGCATGGCAGAAAATGCGCACGGAACATGATGGCAGTCACGCTGTATGATTGTCCTCCCCCAATCACAGACCGAAGTGATCAGTGGCCATTGTGTGAGGCAAAAGTGAATGATAATTCTGTCGCTTAGCCCTCGGCCAGGTTACACCCACAGCCAGGATCCAGGAGTTCTTATAACAAACAAAAACATATCACCTGTAAACTGACAAAAGCTGGCACCAGCCTTATCATCAGGTCCCATCAATCGCCTGTCTGCAATTCTTAACACGTCCAGTTATTTTATTCATTTGATAGATTCAAAAGTAATTTATATATTAAAACTAGCAGAGCTTAACTTCTAGTCAGCAGCAGGAGCGGGCTTTAGTGCCCGCACTCAGTCCAGGGCATGGAGTAGTACAGGGCTGCATACTGCACAAACTGAAACGCAGCTCTGAAAGTGCACATATGTCTCCCATACGCCGCTTGTGTCTGGATTAGGGTTACCCATGGAATGCAGAATTCAATATTTCCAAAGGTGAAAGAGGGACAGTGAAGTTTTACCATAAAAGAGCAAAGCATTATGATGCATCTCAGGTAAAGTGGAGCAACAATTCATACAGTGTTTAGGGCAAGAGAGAAACTGTATGGGCTAGATGCATTAGCGCTTGGAGAGTGATAAAATGGTGAGTGAAAAAGCACCAGCCAATCAGCTCCTAACTTCCATGTCACAGGCTGTGTTTGAAAAATGGCAGTTAGGAGCTGATTGGCTGGTACTTTTTCACTCTGGCCCTTTGAGTCTATGGCATCATGCATTAGAACCATTGGGAAGGTCACTGTGTTAAGCAGTAATATAACTACTTTTATAACTACTTTTTAACTGGTTGACCCTTCCAATTCTGGCTCTCTACCTCGCTGGTCACTAAGTAGTTAAACCAACGGCCATGGCAGAGAACCAAGCTCCCACTGAACGGCACAGCGGGGGCTTGGGGACCAGCACCATGAAGAATGGGGGGCAACCACGGTTCAAAGGACAAAAGGATTCCGAGTGACTGTCTGAGCGCTTCACCCACATTAAAGGCCGTATTAAACTTCTTTCAACAGTGAAATAATAAACCGTTTCAGAAATGCTCCTCGTTTATCCACTAAATTAAAAGAAAGAAGAATAAGGGGAAAAAAAAAAAAAAGTGGTTTAAAAGAAAGAATTCCAGGCTGGCAAGTGAAAGACCACGCGGTATCAGCGCCCAGGCATGCAGACAAGAGCAGGCCGATAAGGAAAGGCGATAACAGATAGAAAATAGTAACACATCCTAACTTTCCCACCAGCCTGGCGACCAGTGCCCCTCCCCATCACCCCACTGCAGTTTGGGAGGCACGGGGGCAAAAAGGTAGATTAACCCTTTGGGGGGATTCCATGGAAGTGGTAGAGCAGTGCAAAAAGCACAGGGTTAATGGAAACTTTTATTTATTTATTTTTCAACGTTGTTATTATTATTATTATTATTTTTTTACCCAGAATGTAGTGGACCATTCCCAGATCTCAATTTTATTTCATGTAGTCATTACATATTGCAGACTTGCTGAAAAGTTCCGTCAGCTCACCAGCTGCATGTTGAGACTAAAGTTCTGATCCTTTAAAGTGGACAAGTTCCTAAAACAAACCAAAAGGCAGCCGCGGCGTGTGGATAACCAACTGGAGACCGCGGCCTATGCATCCACATGGAACCAGCGACTAGCTGCCACCAAGGAGCAACCTAAGGTTTGCAGCATGTTCTGCTTGCGCCAACACTGCGCTGATCAGGGCCAGACAATGAGGCAGGCGGCACTACAGATCCGGGCCACCACATAAAACAGGGCCATCATCATGACAGCAGGATGAGTGATCACACAGTCGGCCGTAAATCTTAAAACCGAATATCCATTTTACTCCCAAAATGATGCTTTTTTTTTTTTTACTTTTGAATTTTTAGGGAGACGTTGTGTACAGAATGTACACGCCCACATGATTCAGGCCACACCCACACTGCACCGGTCACAACACCTCGGCTTCTCACTATAGGCCCTTGAACATTTCAGCCCCAGGACCATGTGGCCATCAGTCCAGCCCTGGTGCCGAGGGTGCAAACCAGACATTCACCTTTGCTTGGAGAATATGGTGGCACAGTCCAGTTTATAGGTCACATATGGGATCGGGGAAGCACTTGCTCAGGATATAAGGAAATAGAAATCTCTGCCCCTAATGCAGTATAAAAAAAATAAACACACAGAAAGACGGATCTGTGAGAATATTCCTTCCACTAAATTCCGCGTTTCTCATTCTCCAAGTAATTACAGTAAACTAGTTGCTGACTCTGATAGAACGTCCTGGAGATTAGCCCTTCTGGACCAGAGAGTTCAAGCAATTCTCCCGGAAAACACATCTAACGTCAGCGGTCTCAGTAAACTGAGGCACAGTCCTAGTGTGTCAATCAGATGAATCATGAACATTACTGTAGCTCCGCCCACAGCATGGCTGCCCACAGAGTGAGTGTGTGGTTGTTCAGCTTAAAGACTTCAAATTAATAAAAATGTTTCACATTGGTGAGGAATCTCTCCCATGTATTATGTTAATTCAAGGGGTTCTATTAAAACGGCACTTGTGAAATAAACAAACTAAATGCCATTCGGTTTATCGCCTGAATCTAATAATTTAATGTTTTTCTTCTTTTCGGGCTGCACAGTGCATGGACATGTAATGAATGTAACATAGATAAAACGGATAACGTTCTAAAATGCAAAAAACAAATAGAAAATGCGAGTTCCGTTATTCGCCTGCCATAGTGCTCACCCTAAAATACAAAGCAGCCGACAGGTACCTAGAGCACTAAACTGTCTCCTTATGGCGATAGTCGTCGCTAAATAAAAAATTGATTGGCTGAAGCAGGATTTAATGTAATTAATCCACATTTGTGCTTGTATGGAAAAAACGCCCCTTTATACAGCGTTTTCTAGATGAATCACTAACCGGTGCTGCTTTTATCCGGAACACAACACCATTCTGTATGTGAATGAGCCATAGGACTCAATGTAATCTGCAACTGGCTGTTTTTTTTCCAATTTGTTTCGCTCAGAGTGATACATATTTGGATACTGCTGGTCTTCATCAATTCTTACCTGCATAGTGATCACAGGTGGTCTTTTCCTGCTCTGTAGTCTCCCCCTGTACACTGGCACTGATAAGGGTGATGTATGCATTGCAGCCCACACCTGCATAAACTCCTAGTTAAGCAATATCACGGTTCCCCCACAGATGGGTACAGGTAATGCCACCTTGTGGATTCTGGTGTCCATTTACCATCATGTTCAATAAAGTAGCCACAGTAAAGAAAGACTGTATGCAGGGGCTTACAGCGGCCTCAGTATGAATTACTGGCGGACGGGATGTCAGCAGCATCCTGCCCACCAGAATGCCGACAGCGGGGCGGGCGCAAAGACAGTCCCCTTGCGGGCTCGGTGGCTCGCCACAGGATCTATTCCCACTCTATGGGTGTTGTGGACACCCACGGGTGGGAATAGTCCTGATGCGCCGGGATTCCGGCTGGTGGAATTGTTGGCTGGCGGGATTACGGCGTAGGTAACATGACCACTGGAGTTCTGACACCTGGCAAATTAAACGCATCCCCTTACAACAACTGATGTCAGATGTTACGGTGTGCACACGCGGTGAGATATTTTCTTGCGACTTTGACTATATAATCAAAATCGAAAGGAAAGTTAGTGCAGGACAGATCCAAATGTGTGGTCCCGCAAGCCTAGACAGACTGTGTAGGCAAGTCAATTTTGACTATCTAGTTTAAAAGTATAGTAAAAATTTACACTTAGCCAAAATCGTACACAGTCAGTATCGCAAGCACAGTATTCTATGCTTGCGATACAATCATAGTCCATGTTGCATAGTGAGAATCGGGGTTAGCCCGAATCTCACCGTGTGTACACACCTTAAGGCATATTAGAGAATCTGAAGCAAACATGCAACAATGCATTTAAAGGTCTTTCAGGCACCCTTATTTGTTGGTTATCTGTATGCAATTAATTCCAGGGAGTATTTGAGAATTTAGAGATAAATTTAGAGGGGTATATTCAATTAGGGTGGAAAGCTGGCGTCTGTCGAAAAGACGGCAGTTTTCGACTTTTTAAGGTCGAATAGTGATCCGACCTATTCAATCTCAGCTATTTTTATTCGACAATTCAGGGAATTCGACTTGTCGAATAGTACGTGAATTGGCGGTATAGATGCCGATTCACGTACAAATTCGACAGGATCTGGCCCCGTTTCCGACCATCTTAGTGCGACGTAAAAAAATGTCGGACTGAGATGAAGGACCTAAGAGGAGAGGGGGGAGAGCCGCAGGCAGACAGGGGACAGCAGCGCTACAGCACAGCAGGAGGATGAGGCACAGCTGCGCCGCTCAAGTGAGGTCACGCTTGCTGGAGCTGGGTGGACACTGCCGTGAGGTCTGGCGGCTGTGAGACATCCTTCTGTAGCGCTGCTCTCCTCCGTCTGCCCGCGGCTGTCCCCCCTCTCCTCCGATCACAGGTCTCATCTCAATCTGACCTTTTTTTTTTCTTTTTTTTTCTTTTTTAGAGGAGATGAGCGAGTTCAGATTTACTCTGTTCTTAACGCCAGAATTATCGCAAGTTCTTATTTTCTGGATTTTTCTTATTGGCCAACCAAAACACGTGACATCCGTGAGCCAATAAGGAGATTCGGATAAATCCGAGTAAAACCGAACCCGCTCATCTCTACTTTTTTTAAAGTTGAATTGAGATGGGATTGAATAGGGGTTGTCGGATCCATCCCGTCAAATGCATGTCGGAATGGATCCGACCCTAATTAAATATACCCCATAATGCTGGGGCAACAAAACAGGTTTAGGTCATTATAGATGGGACCACAGGCCGCACAGATTTGGTGCACTGTATACAGTATATTGCATCTATATTCTGTATGCAACTGGCCTAAGCTGTGCTGGTCAAGGTCTTCAGCGGGCATTTCCCTGGAGCTTCTAAACATTCGTTTTCAGGTTTACAAAGAAACGTTTTTGCATATAATTAATTTTACGCCCTGCGGGTGGCGATTTAGCTGCAGACAGATTCCCAATGCTATTCAGAGGAGACTCCGGGGAATAACTGCCACTAACGCATTTCAATGCGGGCCTCTGTGACACTGCGTGCCAAAGAAGCCTGGCAATGCCTAGTATCAAACCAACGCTTTAAAGGTCCTGCGCTGCAATTAAGTGCCAAGACAGGGTCCAGTGAAAGAGAGAGCGCAGAACATTTCCATGCAAAAAAAAATAAAAAAAAATGAAATGGCTTTTCAGATTGTCTCTTGGAGCGTGACCCTGAACAAAACAGAGAGTAGTGAACTCTGAGGAATGAAGGAAGAACTAGTCCCCCCACAAAGTGACTTGATAGAAAGCAGATAAGGTCCCTTTTCCTGCATCTCTTCAGAGACCTTCAGTTGCTCCATCAGCGGTGACCCTGAATTCATCTTCAAATTAAGACAGGGAGAGTGAGCAGTCAGCCGGCAGATGCTTTCCATCAAACCCTCAGGAGCTTAAATAGGACTTTGCTGCTTGTAAAACAAGGGTCTGATGTTTATCAATCACTTTGCAATTAAGGATCTGGGGGAGAGAGTATTATCTTAGTTTAAACGGTTCTTCCCAAACAGAGTAAAAAAGGGCAGTGTTTGAACGGTTTGCCGATCTACTTAAGTGGATGATTGAGTAGCATCCTCCCATCCTTACATAGACACCTGACTGTATGTACAAGGCCGGAGGAAGACCGGCAGAGCCAGCCGTGTGGGCTCCGGGTATGCAAGGCGCACTAAACAATCTTCTTATACATCACAGTTTTCTTATTCTGTCAATGATAATAAGCTAGAGATAAGGAGTTATGGAAGGATCATGGTATAAGGAGAGTTTCCCCAAACCGGTCATTACAGTAAAGGTTTTAAGGCAATCCATGGGGCATATGTAATAAGCCTGGAGAAGTGATAAAGCAGTGATAAGAGCAAGGTGATAACACACCAGCCAATCAGCTCCTAACTGTAAATTTACATATTGGAGCTGATTGGCTGGTGCGTTATCACCTTGCACTTATCACTGCTTTATCACTTATTCAGGCTTAATACATCCGCCCCATGTGTTTGAGCACAGGCAGGGACGGACTGGGGCTCTAAACCAGTTCTGGCATATTACTCTGCGTGCACGGGGGGGCGTGCTACGAGTCACGAGAGCCTGGGCTTTGCGGCACGTCCCCCATTTCTCTGTATGCCGGGCGGGTGTGTAGAGTGCCATGAGGCGGAGCTGCTCGGCCAGAACCGATATCTCTGTGTGGCCGGGCCGGCCCATCAGCCCTTCTGGCATTTGCCAGAAGTACCAGATGGCCATTCAATGCCTGAGCACAGGTGACTTAATTAGTATCTGAGTCAATTTGATTTTAACCATCTGGACCCAAGCATGGTTATCCATAAACCATGGACCCTGATGACAGAGTTTGGGAAACTCTGCTATAGGACATGGATTATAGTATCCTGGGGTTGGCTGTTATATGATATGTTGACATTCTGAATGTCAACACCAAATTGCTGAAGTCGTCTGAATGTCGACATGGACAAATGTCGATTTGTTCAGTATGTTGCAATTTTACAAGTCAACAGAATGTTGATACCAGTTTTTTAATATTTAAGCCTAAACCTAAATAGAACACTAAAATGTACCATCAACACAATGAGCAGAAGGGCAACTTTAATGGTGCATGGCCTACACACAAAACTTACCAGGAAAGACTTAGGGGTATATGCAATTCCGGGCGAATTGTGGCATTTTTTCGCCCGTTTTTTAATTCGACACAATTCGACCGTCGAATTCCGGCCGGCGGGTGCCGGAATTCGACATATTCAATAAAAAACGGATTCGAAAAACGGAACAATTGACGGATAAGTGCGTCCAGGATTCGACTTTTCCGACGGCACAAAAATAGTTAAAAAACCCGAAAAAAAAAATTGCGTGGGGTCCCCCCTCCTAAGCATAACCAGCCTCAGGCTCTTTGAGCCGGTCCTGGTTGTAAAAATACGGGGGGGAAATTGACATAGATCCCCCGTATTTTTAGAACCAGCACCGGGCTCTGCGTCCGGTCCTGGTGCAAAAAATACGGGGGACAAAAGACGTAGGGGTCCCCCGTATTTTGAACACCAGCACCGGGGCTCCACTAGCTGGAGAGATAATGCCACAGCCGGGGACACTTTTATATTGGTCCCTGCGGCCGTGGCATTAAATACCCAACTAGTCACCCCTGGCCGGGGTACCCTGGAGGAGTGGGGACCCCTTGAATCAAGGGGTCCCCCCCTCCAGCTACCCAAGGGCCAGGGGTGAAGCCCGAGGCTGTGCCCCCCATCCAAGGGCTGCGGATGGGGGGCTGATAGCCATGTGTAAAACAGCGCATCGCACAGCCCCTCCATTATCTTCAATGGTGGGAACTTTGCGGTCAGCGGTGAGGTTACTTTCGGTCAGCCGCTGACCGCGGGTGACCTCACCGCTGACCGCAAAGTTCCCACCATTGAAGATAATGGAGGGGCTGTGCGATGCGCTGTCTGCCAGCTCAGACGAGCATAGGCAATCAGGAGAGTGCCACGACGTGGCGCTCCTTGATTGCCTGAAGGGACCCTCTGTGACAGGAGTCACAGGGGGTCTCAGCATTCGGGGAAAGGGGTCCCATGTGTAAAAATGGGACCCCTTTCAGTCCGTGTGGATCGGGTAAATGCGGTTTGTTTTTTTGCCAAGTACGTGGATTACAAAAAAAGAAACAGGACACACTAGATTTAGGAGAGTATAATTTTATTTTCAGGTACCCCGGATTCTGTCGACAGACGGAGACGTGGCCAGAGTCGGCGTGTCCACATAGGTATGTGTGTGTCGGCATGTATATAATAAAGTTTTACTTTCAAGGTGTGCGTGTCCTGTTTTTATTTGGGTATTTTTTTTGCAGAAGAACTACAGGTACCAGTGGGCCCGTTTTACCCCCGCATGCTGGTACTTGTGGTTCTCCAAGTACCAGCTTGCGGGGAAGGCTTGCTTGGACTTGTAGTTCTTCTGCAAAAAACAATATTCTTTGATTTTCCACAAGGCTATCAGCCCCCCATCCGCAGCCCATGGATAGTGGGGGGGTGGGGGGGGACAGCCTCGGGCTTCACCCCCCTGGCCCTTGGGTGGCTGGAGGGGTGGGACCCCTTGATTTAAGGGGTCCCCACTCCTCCAGGGTACCCCGGCCAGGGGTGACTAGTTAGTGATTTAATGCCAGGGCCGCAGGGACCGATATAAAAGTGTCCCCCGGCTGTGGCATTATCTCTCTGACTAGTGGAGCCCGGTGCAGGTGTTCAAAATACGGGGGACCCCTACGTCTTTTGTCCCCCGTATTTTTTGCACCAGGACCGGACGCAGAGCCGGGTGTTGGTTCTAAAAATACGGGGGATCCCCTGTCAATTCCCCCCCCCCCCCGTATTTTTACAACCAGGACCGGCTCAAAGAGCCCGAGGCTGGTTATGCTTAGGAGGGGGGACCCCACGCATTTTTTTTCCTGGATTTTAACCCATTCCCACCCCTTCCCACTGAAAACCATGCTCTCTCTATTATAGTCAGTTAAAAAAAAATATTATTTTAAAAAATATATAAATAATAATTGTAAATCCTAATAGACAAACCAAGTACCTAATCCCTTCTAAGATAAATAGATATGCTATTAGCAATAAAAATAAAAAAAAACACAAAAAAAATAAGAATTTACTTACCGATAATTCTATTTCTCGTAGTCCGTAGTGGATGCTGGGAACTTCGTAAGGACCATGGGGAATAGCGGCTCCGCAGGAGACTGGGCACAAAAGTAAAGCTTTAGGACTACCTGGTGTGCACTGGCTCCTCCCCTATGACCCTCCTCCAAGCCTCAGTTAGGATACTGTGCCCGGACGAGCGTACACAATAAGGAAGGATTTTGAATCCCGGGTAAGACTCATACCAGCCACACCAATCACACCGTACAACCTGTGATCTGAACCCAGTTAACAGCATGATAACAGAGGAGCCTCTGAAAAGATGGCTCACAACAATAATAACCCGATTTTTGTAACAATAACTATATACAAGTATTGCAGACAATCCGCACTTGGGATGGGCGCCCAGCATCCACTACGGACTACGAGAAATAGAATTATCGGTAAGTAAATTCTTATTTTCTCTGACGTCCTAGTGGATGCTGGGAACTCCGTAAGGACCATGGGGATTATACCAAAGCTCCCAAACGGGCGGGAGAGTGCGGATGACTCTGCAGCACCGAATGAGAGAACTCCAGGTCATCCTCAGCCAGGGTATCAAATTTGTAGAATTTAGCAAACGTGTTTGCCCCTGACCAAGTAGCTGCTCGGCAAAGTTGTAACGCCGAGACCCCTCGGGCAGCCGCCCAAGATGAGCCCACCTTCCTTGTGGAACGGGCTTTTACAGATTATGGCTGTGGCAGGCCTGCCACAGAATGTGCAAGCTGAATTGTACTACAAATCCAACGAGCAATAGTCTGCTTAGAAGCAGGAGCACCCAGCTTGTTGGGTGCATACAGGATAAACAGCGAGTCAGATTTCCTGACTCCAGCCGTCCTGGAAACATATATTTTCAAGGCCCTGACTACGTCCCACAACTTGGAGTCCTCCAAGTCACTAGTAGCCGCAGGTACTACAATAGGTTGGTTCAGATGAAACACTGAAACCACCTTAGGGAGAAAATAAGGACGAGTCCTCAATTCCGCCCTGTCTGAATGGAAGATCAGATAAGGGCTTTTATAGGATAAAGCCCGCCAATTCTGACACGTGCCTGGCCGAGGCCAGGGCTAACAACATGACCACTTTCCATGTGAGATATTTTAACTCCACAGATTCAAGTGGTTCAAACCAATGTGACTTTAGGAACCCCAAAACTACATTGAGATCCCAAGGGGCCACTGGAGGCACAAAAGGAGGCTGTATATGCAGTACCCCTTTTACAGACGTCTGAACTTCAGGTAGTGAAGCTAGTTCTTTCTGGAAGAAAATTGACAGGGCCGAAATTTGAACCTTAATGGACCCCAATTTTAGGCCCATAGACACTCCTGTTTACAGGAAATGCAGGAATCGACCTAGTTGAAATTCCTCCATCGGGGCCTTACTGGCCTCGCACCACGCAACATATTTTCGCCAAATGCGGTGATAATGCTTTGCGGTTACATCCTTCCTGGCTTGACCAGGGTAGGGATGACTTCATCCGGAATGCCTTTTTCCTTCAGGATCCGGCGTTCAACCGCCCTGCCGTCAAACGCAGCCGCGGTAAGTCTTGGAATAGACAGGGTCCTTGCTGGAGCAGGTCCCTTCTTAGAGGTAGAGGCCACGGGTCCTCCGTGAGCATCTCTTGAAGTTCCGGGTACTAAGTCCTTCTTGGCCAATCCGGAGCCACGAGTATAGTTCTTACTCCCCTCCGTCTTATAATTCTCAGTACTTTTGGTATGAGAGGAAGAGGAGGGAACACATACACTGACTGGTACACCCACGGTGTTACCAGAGCGTCCACAGCTATTGCCTGAGGGTCCCTTGACCTGGCGCAATACCTGTCCAATTTTTTGTTTAGGCGGGACGCCATCATGTCCACCTTTGGTTTTTCCCAATGGTTTACAATCATGTGGAAGACTTCTGGGTGAAGTCCCCACTCTCCCGGGTGGAGGTCGTGCCTGCTGAGGAAGTCTGCTTCCCAGTTGTCCACTCCCGGAATGAACACTGCTGACAGTGCTATCACATGATTTTCCGCCCAGCGAAAAATCCTTGCAGCTTCTGCCATTGCCCTCCTGCTTCTTGTGCCGCCCTGTCTGTTTACGTGGGCGACTGCCGTGATGTTGTCCGACTGGATCAGCACCGGCTGACCTTGAAGCAGAGGTCTTGCTTGGCTTAGGGCATTGTAAATGGCCCTTAGCTCCAAAATATTTATGTGAAGTGATGTCTCCAGGCTTGACCACAGGCCCTGGAAATTTCTTCCCTGTGTGACTGCTCCCCAGCCTCGCAGGCTGGCATCCGTGGTCACCAGGACCCAGACCTGAATGCCGAATCTGCGGCCCTCTAGAAGATGAGCACTCTGCAACCAACACAGGAGAGACACCCTTGTCTTTGGTGACAGGGTTATCCGCTGATGCATCTGAAGATGCGATCCGGACCATTTGTCCAGCAGGTCCCACTGGAAAGTTCATGCGTGGAATCTGCCGAATGGAATTGCTTCGTAGGAAGCCACCATTTTTCCCAGGACCCTTGTGCACTGATGCACTGACACTTGGCCTGGTTTTAGGAGGTTTCTGACTAGTTCGGATAACTCCCTGGCTTTCTCCTCCGGGAGAAAACACCTTTTTCTGGACTGTGTCCAGGATCATCCCTAGGAATAGAAGGCGCGTCGTCGGGATCAGCTATGATTTTGGAATATTGAGAATCCAACCGTGCTGCCGCAGCACTATCTGAGATAGTGCTACCCCGACTTCCAACTGTTCCCTGGATCTTGCCCTTATCAGGAGATCGTCCAAGTAAGGGATAACTAAAACTCCCTTCTTTCGAAGGAGTATCATCATTTCGGCCATTACCTTGGTAAAGACCCGGGGTGCCGTGGACAATCCAAACGGCAGCGTCTGAAACGGATAGTGACAGTTCTGTACCACAAACCTGAGGTACCCTTGGTGAGAAGGGTAAATTGGGACATGTAGGTAAGCATCTTTGATGTCCAGAGAGACCATATAGTCCCCTTCTTCCAGGTTTGCAATCACTGCTCTGAGTGACTCCATCTTGAATTTGAACCTTTGTATGTAAGTGTTCAAGGATTTTAGATTTAAAATTGGTCTCACCGAGCCGTCCGGCTTCGGTACCACAAATAGTGTGGAATAGTACCCCTTTCCCTGTTGCAGGAGGGGTACCTTGATTATCACCTGCTGGGAATACAGCCTGTGAATGGCTTGCAATACTGTCTCCCTGTCTGAGGGAGACGTCGGTAAAGCAGACTCTATGAAACGGCGAGGGGGAGACGTCTCAAATTTCTTGAGACGGGCCCCCACCGTGCCTGAGACCGCTTGTAAAGCCCCAGCGTCATGCTGAGGACTTTGCGGAGGCGGGAGAGGGCTTTTGTTCCTGGGAATTGGCTGTTTGCTGCAGCCTTTTTCCTCTCCCTCTGCCACGGGGCAGAAATGAGGCGCCTTTTGCCCGCTTGCCCTTATGGGGCCGAAAGGACTGCGCCTGATAATATGGCGTCTTCTTAGGTTGAGAAGCTACCTGGGGTAAAAATGTGGATTTTCCAGCCGTTGCCGTGGCCACCAGGTCTGTTAGACCTACCCCAAATAACTCCTCCCTTTTATAAGGCGATACTTCCATATGCCTTTTGGAATCAGCATCACCTGACCACTGTCTTGTCCATAACCCTTTCTGGCAGAAATGGACAGCGCACTTACTCTTGATGCCAGTCGGCAAATATCCCTCTGTGCATTACGCATATATAGAAATGCATCCTTTAAAATGCTCTATAGTTAGTAATATACTGTCCCTATCTAGGGTATCAATATTGTCAGTCAGGGAATCCGACCAAGCCACCCCAGCACTGCACATCCAGGCTGAGGCGATTGCTGGTCGCAGTATCACACCCGTGTGAGTGTATATACATTTTAGGATATTTTACTGCTTTCTGTCAGCAGGTTCCTTAAGGGCGGCCGTATCCGGGGACGGTAGTGCCACCTGTTTAGACAAGCGTGTGAGCGCTTTATTCACCCAAAGGGATGTTTCCCAACGTGCCCTATCCTCTGGCGGGAAGGGGTATGATGCTAATAACTTTTTAGGAATTAACAGTTTTTATCGGGGGAAACCCACGCATCATCACACACTTCATTTAATTCCTCAGATGCAGGAAAAACTACAGGCAGTTTTTTCTCACCCAACATAATACCCTTTTTAGTGGTACTGGTATTATCAGAAATGTGTAAAAACATTTTCCATAGCCTCAATCATGTAACGTGTGGCCCTACTGGAAGTCACATTCGTCTCTTAATCGTCGACACTGGAGTCAGTATCCGTGTCGGCGTCTGTATCTGCCATCTGCGGTAACGGGCGTTTTAGAGCCCCAGATGGCTTTTGAGACACCTGGACAGGCACAGGCTGAGTCGCCGGCTGTCTCATGTCATCAATCTTTTGTAAAGAGCTGACACTGTCACATAATTCCTTCCATAAGCTCATCCACTCAGGTGTCGACTCCCTAGGGGGTGACATCTCTGTTACAGGCAATTGCTCCGCCTCCACCTCATTTACCTCCTCATACATGTCGACACAACGTACCGACACACAGCACACACACAGGGAATGCTCTGATAGAGGACAGGACCCCACTAGCCCTTTGGGGAGACAGAGGGAGAGTATGCCAGCACACACCAGAGCGCTATATATATATATACAGGGATAACCTTATATAAGTGTTTTTCCCCTTATAGCTGCTGTATTGTTATACTGCGCCTAATTAGTGCCCCCCTCTCTTTTTTAACCCCTTTCTGTAGTGTAGTAACTGCAGGGGAGAGCCAGAGAGCTTCCCTCCAACGGAGCTGTGAGAGAAAATGGCGCCAGTGTGCTGAGGAGATAGGCTCCGCCCCTTTCTCGGCGGCCTTTTCTCCCGTTTTTCTGTGGAATCTGGCAGGGGTTAAAATTCATCCATATAGCCCTGGGGGCTATATGTGATGTATTTTCGCCAGCCAAGGTGTTTTTATTGCTGCTCAGGGCGCCCCCCCCTAGCGCCCTGCACCCACAGTGACCGAAGTGTGAAGTGTGCTGAGGAGCAATGGCGCACAGCTGCAGTGCTGTGCGCTACCTTGGTGACGACAGGATGTCTTCTGCCGCCGATTTTTCCGGACCTCTTCTTGCTTCTGGCTCTGTAAGGGGGCCGGCGGCGCGGCTCTGGGACCGAGCTCCGAGGCTGGGCCTGTGTTCGGTCCCTCTGGAGCTAATGGTGTCCAGTAGCCTAAGAAGCCCAATCCACTCTGCACGCAGGTGAGTTCGCTTCTTCTCCCCTTAGTCCCTCGATGCAGTGAGCCTGTTGCCAGCAGGTCTCACTGAAAATAAAAAACCTAAAACTAAACTTTCACTAAGAAGCTCAGGAGAGCCCCTAGTGTGCACCCTTCTCGGCCGGGCACAAAAATCTAACTGAGGCTTGGAGGAGGGTCATAGGGGGAGGAGCCAGTGCACACCAGGTAGTCCTAAAGCTTTACTTTTGTGCCCAGTCTCCTGCGGAGCCGCTATTCCCCATGGTCCTTACGGAGTTCCCAGCATCCACTAGGACGTCAGAGAAAAACATGTTTTACATTTTTTTTTATTAGATTCCGCCAGCAAAGTGAGGCAGAATGAAATTGACGAATTTACTGTCGAAAAGCACTGTTGTCGATTCGACATTTTTCAATTGAATATACTTTTGTCGAAAAGCCGCATTTTTACCATTGCAGAAATGTCGAATTTGTCAACTGTCGAATTTCCAAAAGTCGAATCTGAAAAGTCAGTTTTTTGTCGAAAAGTACTGTAATGCATTGTCGAATTATTTTTTTTGTCGAAAATGCCCCATTTTTCGACATTTGCGGCAATTCGACCGCAATTGCATATACCCCTAAAAGTTCTTAACATGTACAGTTAAGAATTTAGGGAAAGTGTGGACATGATAGAAACTTTCAAGTATATCGGTCCAGGAAGGAAATAATCTTCAAAGGAAGAGAAGTATTAGAACACGAGGACATGCACCGAGACTGAAGGGAGGCAGGTTCAGGGGAAATTTAAGGAAAAACTACTTCACAGAAAGAGGCCACGCCTTCTTCAGCACACCTTGCCAAGGTTATCCGGCTCTGCAAGCAGCTTTGCAAACTACCACGGGTTTGTTCTCCCCGCAAGCCGTCTACACCATCTACAGAGGCCGTAAGAGCAGCCGCGGGTGTGTCTTCCCCGCTAGCCGTCTATACCAATTTACGGCTCCACACAGTGAATTTGCGGCTCCCTCTCCTTTGCGGCATTCGCACCAGTGGGCACTGCAGGATACACCGCCGAGGACGCTCGGCTCTGGACCAGCCCACACAAGGAGAGGTATTGGGTTAACCCGTCTTTTGATGTTATGGGACATACATCCAACTGACCATTCATTGCATCTCCAATATTCTGCCTACGGTCATTTTCCTGAGTATATTTGTCACTCACTACTCTGAATACCAGCTGAACCTCATATTATGTGTGGACTTTTAATTAGAGAACCAATATAACTGTTACTCCTTTTAAATGGATACATTTATCTGAGGTGTGCTTTTTTATAACATTTTAATGTTGCATTTTGATTATTAATCAATGATCTTACATTTATGGTTAATAAATTTATGGTATATACATCGGCTCTCATATTTCTTATTGTCCATTTCCCTGATATATTGCGCAGCTGATTCTTTTGTCCTTCACAGAAACAGTAGTGGACAAGTGGAATAGCCTCCCATCAGAGGCTAAGGGGTCTATTTACTAAAGCCTTGGATGGAGATAAAGGGGCAGATGTATTAACCTGGAGAAGGCATAAGGAAGTGATAAACCAGCGATATGTGCAAGGTGATAAAGGTACCAGCCAATCAGATCCTAACTGTTCATTTACATATTGGAGCCGATTGGCTGGTGTGTTTATCACCTTGCACATATCACTGGTTTATCACTTCCTTATGCCGTCTCCAGGCTTAATACATCTGCCCCAGAGTTGCTGGAGATAAAGTACCAGCTAATCAGCTCCTAACTGCCATGCCACAGGCTGGGTTTGAAAAATGACCGTTAGGAGCCGATTGGCTGGTACTTTATCTCCAGCGACTTTCTCTCCATCCAAGGCTTAGTAAATAGACCTCTTATAGGCCCTACACACTGAGTGATCCGCCGCCGAGCTGTCCGCCGGCAGATACGGCCGACCCGGCGGCGGGAGTGAAGTTTCTTCACTCCCCCCGTCACCCGGCTGCATAGAAGTGCAGGCATATATGGACGAGATCGTCCATATTGGCCTGCATGTACAGCCCACGGGGGACCAGCGATGAACGAGCGCGGGGACGCGCATCGTTCATCGCTGGAGCCTCCACACTGCACGATATGAACGTTATCTCGTTCATTAATGAACGAGATCGTTCATATCGTGCAGTCATGTCGGCCAGTGTGTAGGGCCCTTTAGTCAGTAGAGCAATTTATACAGGATTGGGATAGATATATGAATAACCTTTCAAAGAGAACTAAGGGGCAGATGTATTAACCTGGATGAAGGCATAAGGAAGTGATAAACCAGTAATAAGTGCAAGGTGATAAACGCACCAGCCAATCTGCTCCAATATTTAAATTAACAGTTAGGAGCTGATTGGCTGGTGCGTTATCACCTTGCACTTATCACTGCTTTATCACTTCCCCAGGCTAAATACATCTGCCCCATGGATAGCCTTAAAACCTGCACTGTAATGGCACAACAGCAATCGGGTCTGAATTAGGCCCGATAACAGCCTGTGCTTTGTAATTATCCGCTCTACATCTTTCTATTGACTATGCGCTACGGAACCCTGATACACTGTTATACTACGGAGCCACAACAGTGGTACAGTAGCTAGCATTGATGCCTCACAGTGCCAGGGTCATGAGCTTGATTCCTGACCAGGGCCCTATTTGTGTGGATCTTGTACTACTTCCAGTGTTTCCTCCAGGAACTATAGTTTCCTCCCATAGTCTAAAAACACTCAGGTAAGTTAATTGCTGACTAAAATTCAAACTAGTGTGTATGTGGGTGTGCTTGTGCGTTAAGGAATTTTGTGTAAGTGGAGCACTGACTGAAATTAATGACAAATATCTACACATCACTACATTATTGGTAATACTACTCCATAAATAATGATAATCCAAAGTTCCAACTACAGCTCCATAACACACAGTGCTATAATACATGGTTTCACAGCACCACAACATAACACTGCAGTGCCAAAACAAACCACTGCCCTACATAATAACAGAGCTCCATAACACAGAGCTCCACACTACAGCGCCGTAACACAGAGCTCCACGCTACAGCGCAATAACACAGAGCTCCACGCTACAGCGCCATATCACAGAGCTCCACGCTACAGCGCCATAACACAGAGCTCCACGCTACAGCGCCATAACACAGAGCTCCACGCTACAGCGCCATAACACAGAGCTCCACGCTACAGCGCCATAACACAGAGCTCCACACTACAGCGCCATAACACAGAGCTCCACACTACAGCGCCATAACACAGAGCTCCACACTACAGCGCCATAACACAGAGCTCCACACTACAGCGCCATAACACAGAGCTCCACTACAGCGCCATAACACAGAGCTCCACAGAGCTCCACACTACAGCGCCATAACACAGAGCTCCACGCTACAGCGCCATAACACAGAGCTCCACGCTACAGCGCCATAACACAGAGCTCCACGCTACAGCGCCATAACACAGAGCTCCACGCTACAGCGCCATAACACAGAGCTCCACGCTACAGCGCCATAACACAGAGCTCCACGCTACAGCGCCATAACACAGAGCTCCACGCTACAGCGCCATAACACAGAGCTCCACGCTACAGCGCCATAACACAGAGCTCCACGCTACAGCGCCATAACACAGAGCTCCACGCTACAGCGCCATAACACAGAGCTCCACGCTACAGCGCCATAACACAGAGCTCCGCGCTACAGCGCCATAACACAGAGCTCCACACTACAGCGCCATAACAGAGCTCCACGCTACAGCGCCATAACAGAGCTCCACGCTACAGCGCCCTAACAGAGCTCCACGCTACAGCGCCATAACAGAGCTCCGCGCTACAGCGCCATAACAGAGCTCCACGCTACAGCGCCATAACACAGAGCTCCGCGCTACAGCGCCATAACACAGAGCTCCGCGCTACAGCGCCATAACACAGAGCTCCACACTACAGCGCCATAACACGGAGCTCCACAGTACAGCGCAATAACACAGAGCTCCACGCTACAGCGCCATAACACAGAGCTCCACGCTACAGCGCCATAACACAGAGCTCCACGCTACAGCGCCATAACACAGAGCTCCACGCTACAGCGCCATAACACAGAGCTCCACGCTACAGCGCCATAACACAGAGCTCCACGCTACAGCGCCATAACACAGAGCTCCACGCTACAGCGCCATAACACAGAGCTCCACGCTACAGCGCCATAACACAGAGCTCCACGCTACAGCGCCATAACACAGAGCTCCACGCTACAGCGCCATAACACAGAGCTCCACGCTACAGCGCCATAACACAGAGCTCCACGCTACAGCGCCATAACACAGAGCTCCACGCTACAGCGCCATAACACAGAGCTCCACGCTACAGCACCATAACACAGAGCTCCACGCTACAGCGCCATAACACAGAGCTCCACGCTACAGCGCCATAACACAGAGCTCCGCGCTACAGCGCCATAACACAGAGCTCCACACTACAGCGCCATAACAGAGCTCCACGCTACAGCGCCATAACAGAGCTCCACGCTACAGCGCCCTAACAGAGCTCCACGCTACAGCGCCATAACAGAGCTCCGCGCTACAGCGCCATAACACAGAGCTCCACACTACAGCGCCATAACAGAGCTCCACACTACAGCGCCATAACAGAGCTCCACACTACAGCGCCATAACACAGAGCTCCACGCTACAGCTGAATAACACAGAGCTCCACGCTACAGCGCCATAACACAGCGCTCCACGCTACAGCGCCATAACACAGCGCTCCACGCTACAGCGCCATAACACAGAGCTCCACACTACAGCGCCATAACACAGAGTTGCAGGCTACAGTATCATTACACACTGCTCCACTACAGGGCCATAACACGGAGCTCCACAGTACAGTTCCATAACACAGAGCTCCACAGTACAGCGCCATAACACAGAGCTCCACGCTACAGCGCCATAACACAGAGCTCCACACTACAGCGCCATAACACAGAGCTCCACACTACAGCGCCATAACACAGAGCTCCACACTACAGCGCCATAACACAGAGCTCCACACTACAGCACCATAACACAGAGCTCCACAGTACAGGGCCATAACACAGAGCTCCACACTACAGCGCCATAACACAGAGCTCCACGCTACAGCGCCCTAACAGAGCTCCACACTACAGCGCCATAACACAGAGCTCCACACTACAGCGCCATAACAGAGCTCCACGCTACAGCGCCATAACACAGAGCTCCACGCTACAGCGCCATAACACAGAGCTCCACGCTACAGCGCCATAACACAGAGCTCCACGCTACAGCGCCATAACACAGAGCTCCACACTACAGCGCCATAACACAGAGCTCCACGCTACAGCACCATAACACAGAGCTCCACGCTACAGCGCCATAACACAGAGCTCCACGCTACAGCGCCCTAACAGAGATCCACGCTACAGCGCCATAACAGAGCTCCACGCTACAGCGCCATAACACAGAGCTCCGCGCTACAGCGCCATAACACAGAGCTCCACACTACAGCGCCATAACAGAGCTCCACGCTACATCGCCATAACACAGAGCTCCACGCTACAGCGCCCTAACAGAGCTCCACGCTACAGCGCCATAACACAGAGCTCCGCGCTACAGCGCCATAACACAGAGCTCCACACTACAGCGCCATAACAGAGCTCCACACTACAGCGCCATAACAGAGCTCCACACTACAGCGCCATAACACAGAGCTCCACGCTACAGCTGAATAACACAGAGCTCCACGCTACAGCTGAATAACACAGAGCTCCACGCTACAGCGCAATAACACAGAGCTCCACGCTACAGCGCAATAACACAGAGCTCCACGCTACAGCGCCATAACACAGCGCTCCACGCTACAGCGCCATAACACAGAGCTCCACACTACAGCGCCATAACACAGAGTTGCAGGCTACAGTATCATTACACACTGCTCCACTACAGGGCCATAACACGGAGCTCCACAGTACAGTTCCATAACACAGAGCTCCACAGTACAGCGCCATAACACAGAGCTCCACACTACAGCGCCATAACACAGAGCTCCACGCTACAGCACCATAACACAGAGCTCCACGCTACAGCGCCATAACACAGAGCTCCACGCTACAGCGCCATAACACAGAGCTCCACGCTACAACGCCATAACACAGAGCTCCAAGCTACAGCGCCATAACACAGAGCTCCACACTACAGCGCCATAACACAGAGCTCCACACTACAGCGCCATAACACAGAGCTCCACACTACAGCGCCATAACAGAGCTCCACACTACAGCGCCATAACACAGAGCTCCACACTACAGCGCCATAACACAGAGCTCCACACTACAGCGCCATAACACAGAGCTCCACACTACAGCGCCATAACACAGAGCTCCACACTACAGCGCCATAACACAGAGCTCCACACTACAGCGCCATAACACAGAGCTCCACACTACAGCGCCATAACACAGAGCTCCACACTACAGCGCAATAACACAGAGCTCCACACTACAGCGCAATAACAGAGCTCCACGCTACAGCGCCATAACACAGAGCTCCGCGCTACAGCGCCATAACACAGAGCTCCACACTACAGCGCCATAACACAGAGCTCCACACTACAGCGCCATAACACAGAGCTCCACACTACAGCGCCATAACACAGAGCTCCACACTACAGCGCCATAACACAGAGCTCCACACTACAGCGCCATAACACAGAGCTCCACACTACAGCGCCATAACAGAGCTCCACACTACAGCGCCATAACAGAGCTCCACACTACAGCACCATAACACAGAGCTCCACGCTACAGCGCCATAACACAGAGCTCCACACTACAGCGCCATAACACAGAGCTCCACACTACAGCGCCATAACACAGAGCTCCACACTACAGCACCATAACACAGAGCACCATAACACAGAGCTCCACACTACAGCGCAATAACACAGAGCTCCACACTACAGCGCAATAACAGAGCTCCACGCTACAGCGCCATAACACAGAGCTCCGCGCTACAGCGCCATAACACAGAGCTCCACACTACAGCGCCATAACACAGAGCTCCACACTACAGCGCCATAACACAGAGCTCCACACTACAGCGCCATAACACAGAGCTCCACACTACAGCACCATAACACAGAGCTCCACACTACAGCGCCATAACACAGAGCTCCACACTACAGCACCATAACACAGAGCTCCACGCTACAGCGCCATAACACAGAGCTCCACGCTACAGCGCCATAACACAGAGCTCCACGCTACAGCGCCATAACACAGAGCTCCACACTACAGCGCCATAACACAGAGCTCCACACTACAGCGCCATAACACAGAGCTCCACACTACAGCGCCATAACACAGAGCTCCACACTACAGCGCCATAACACAGAGCTCCACAGTACAGCGCCATAACACAGAGCTCCACACTACAGCGCCATAACACAGAGCTCCACACTACAGCGCCATAACACAGAGCTCCACACTACAGCGCCATAACACAGAGCTCCACACTACAGCGCCATAACACAGAGCTCCACACTACAGCGCCATAACACAGAGCTCCACACTACAGCGCCATAACACAGAGCTCCACGCTACAGCGCCATAACACAGAGCTCCACGCTACAGCGCCATAACACAGAGCTCCACACTACAGCACCATAACACAGAGCTCCACACTACAGCGCAATAACACAGAGCTCCACACTACAGCGCAATAACAGAGCTCCACGCTACAGCGCCATAACACAGAGCTCCGCGCTACAGCGCCATAACACAGAGCTCCACACTACAGCGCCATAACACAGAGCTCCACACTACAGCGCCATAACACAGAGCTCCACACTACAGCGCCATAACACAGAGCTCCACACTACAGCGCCATAACACAGAGCTCCACACTACAGCGCCATAACACAGAGCTCCACACTACAGCGCCATAACACAGAGCTCCACACTACAGCGCCATAACACAGAGCTCCACGCTACAGCGCCATAACACAGAGCTCCGCGCTACAGCGCCATAACACAGAGCTCCGCGCTACAGCGCCATAACACAGAGCTCCACGCTACAGCGCCATAACACAGAGCTCCACGCTACAGCGCCATAACACAGAGCTCCACCCTACAGCGCCATAACACAGAGCTCCACGCTACAGCGCCATAACACAGAGCTCCACGCTACAGCGCCATAACACAGAGCTCCACGCTACAGCGCCATAACACAGAGCTCCACGCTACAGCGCCATAACACAGAGCTCCACGCTACAGCGCCACAACACAGAGCTCCACGCTACAGCGCCATAACACAGAGCTCCACACTACAGCGCCATAACACAGAGCTCCACACTACAGCGCCATAACACAGAGCTCCACGCTACAGCGCCATAACACAGAGCTCCACGCTACAGCGCCATAACAGAGCTCCACGCTACAGCGCCCTAACAGAGCTCCACGCTACAGCGCCATAACACAGAGCTCCACGCTACAGCGCCATAACACAGAGCTCCACGCTACAGCGCCATAACACAGAGCTCCACACTACAGCGCAATAACACAGAGCTCCACGCTACAGCGCCATAACACAGAGCTCCACAGTACAGCGCCATAACACAGAGCTCCACACTACAGCGCCATAACACAGAGTTGCAGGCTACAGTATCATTACACACTGCTCCACTACAGGGCCATAACACGGAGCTCTACAGTACAGCACCATAACACAGAGCTCCACGCTACAGCGCCATAACACAGAGTTGCGGGCTACAGTATCATTACACACTGCTCCACTACAGGGCCATAACACGGAGCTCCACAGTACAGCGCCATAACACAGAGCTCCACACTACAGCGCCATAACACAGAGCTCCACGCTACAGCGCCATAACACAGAGTTGCAGGCTACAGTATCATTACACACTGCTCCACTACAGGGCCATAACACGGAGCTCCACAGTACAGCGCCATAACACAGAGCTCCACACTACAGCGCCATAACACAGAGCTCCACGCTACAGCGCCATAACACAGAGTTGCAGGCTACAGTATCATTACACACTGCTCCACTACAGGGCCATAACACTGAGCTCCACAGTACAGCGCCATAACACAGAGTTGCAGGCTACAGTATCATTACACACTGCTCCACTACAGGGCCATAACACTGAGCTCCACAGTACAGCGCCATAACACAGAGCTCCACGCTACAGCGCCATAACACGGAGCTCCACACTACAGCGCCATAACACAGAGCTCCACACTACAGCGCCATAACACAGAGCTCCACACTACAGCGCCATAACACTGAGCTCCACAGTACAGCGCCATAACACGGAGCTCCACACTACAGCGCCATAACACAGAGCTCCACACTACAGCGCCATAACACAGAGCTCCACACTACAGCGCCATAACACAGAGCTCCACGCTACAGCGCCATAACACAGAGCTCCACGCTACAGCGCCATAACACAGAGCTCCACGCTACAGCGCCATAACACAGAGCTCCACGCTACAGCGCCATAACACAGAGCTCCACGCTACAGCGCCATAACACAGAGCTCCACGCTACAGCGCCATAACACAGAGCTCCACACTACAGCGCAATAACACAGAGCTCCACGCTACAGCGCCATAACACAGAGCTCCACAGTACAGCGCCATAACACAGAGCTCCACACTACAGCGCCATAACACAGAGCTCCACGCTACAGCGCCATAACACAGAGTTGCAGGCTACAGTATCATTACACACTGCTCCACTACAGGGCCATAACACGGAGCTCTACAGTACAGCGCCATAACACTGAGCTCCACAGTACAGCGCCATAACACGGAGCTCCACAGTACAGCGCCATAACACGGAGCTCCACAGTACAGCGCCATAACACGGAGCTCCACACTACAGCGCCATAACACAGAGCTCCACACTACAGCGCCATAACACAGAGCTCCACACTACAGCGCCATAACACAGAGCTCCACACTACAGCGCCATAACACTGAGCTCCACACTACAGCGCCATAACACTGAGCTCCACACTACAGCGCCATAACACTGAGCTCCACACTACAGCGCCATAACACAGAGCTCCACAGTACAGCGCCATAACACTGAGCTCCACAGTACAGCGCCATAACACGGAGCTCCATGCTACAGCATCATAACATAAATACAGACTCAGTTGATCCACCCTCTTTGGTCCTTGTAATAACCCCAGCACAACACCAAAGCTATCTGCAGTTATTAGGGAATCGTATTCTACTTTCAGAGCGATTTTGATTTCAATGACAGGTCGGCTACTTCACCCTTTGACTCTGCTGTTGCCCTAAACGCATTAGCCAAACGCAGTCCCGGCCGCTGTATGCAGATTGCCGCCTGCAATTTCTTTATTGCTGGGACACCACCGTGGTAATAACCACGTCTCTCCAGCCGCCTGGTCTTATCGGCCAAGGGATCTGGTCACTGCCTCATAAAGCAGAGAGCTGGGTTTAGTTGTTATCTGTTAAAAGACCACAACTGGGACTTAATCTTTAGCAGACAGCAGAGTCAGCCTGGCACAAGTGTGTGAATTATGAGGCTTTCCTTACTTGCAGAATAAACATGGCATTACTAAAGCTACACAAGATAGCTTCCACCTTAGCCGTACTTAAAGCACGCTTTCCAACTTTCTTTTGTGTCTTCTGGTGCGGACTCTCCGGAGAATTAATGGTCTTACAAGAGAAATGGCTACGGTTATCCGGCCCCTACCCTGTAGCAATGTATATAGATCCATAACAATTAGCCGTACATGTGTCTGCTTTCAGACGCCGGAAAGGAGTGTGTAAACATGGTAACAGAATTCTAAGCTGAACGTGTCCTGCCAACACAGATGGATCTGTACTTACAGCCGTCTAGTTGTCGGATCGCCCAGCGGGTTTGCCTTCCTTATCCTTAAGAAGGGCGACGTTTAAACTTAGGATCTGGTTTCATGTTATTTAGCTGGAACTTTTCACCAATTTATTCTGTATAGATCTTTAGATTGTCAGCTCTTCTGAGCAGACATTGATAAAGTATGACTTATTTCTCGGGGGAGTGTAACAGCATGCACTAATCAGGTCAGAAGTACCCAATGATACAAACTGTATGTACATGCAAAAAGGAACATGCAACGGGTGTGGATCATCGGGGTGACAGTCATTAGGTTGACCACTATGGGTTGACACCTGAAACAGGTCGACACGGTCATTAGGTCGACATGGAAAAAGGTTGACACGAGTTTTTAAAATATATTTTTGGAGTCGTTTTCTTCGTAAAGTGACCGGGAACCCCAATTAGTGCACCGTGTCACCTCGCCACGTGGATCGCAAAGTATGAAAAAGTTCAACAATAATTTTTTAAAGTGAAAAACGCATGTCGACCTTTTCATGTGTCGACATATGCCATAGTCGACCTAGTGACCATGTCGACCGATAGTGGTCGACCTAATGAGTGTCGACCCAAAGACCGGATACCATTCAACATTATAATCACCTTTTATTTATGTAGTGGCAGCTTATTACACAGCTCTTTACAGAAAAAGTTTAATCATTCACCTAACTGCACACGTGGAGCTTACACTCTAAATTCACCATCACACACACACACACACACACACACACATGCATTTATAACTCAGTTCCTTTTCAGTACTATCTAGGCCTGTCCGTGATAGGAACGAAGAGCTGCGGCAAAGATTTTCATTAGGTGTTGGGATAATAAAATATGCATTACTCGGGACGCGCTGGATAGAGTATGATGCTCGGTTTTTAGAAGTTACTTTTAAAGAAAACTTGATTCTACAGTACAATAAAACTCTTGCCATCCATATTATTTCTGTACATACATACATACATACATAGCAAACAGGTATGAGCAGGGGCCACTCTCCCCATTGTGTTCACTGCATAATTCTGCTCACTGCAATTATGCATCTGTGAATCTAGCGGTCAAATTAATTGCCTTTTCCGGCGCTACGGAACCCTTTGACACGTGTGTGTGTGTGTGTGTGTGTGTGTGTGTGTGTGTGTGTGTGTGTGTATGTGTGTGTATGTGTGTGTATGTGTGTGTATGTGTGTGTATGTGTGTGTATGTGTGTGTGTGTGTATGTGTGTGTGTGTATGTGTGTGTATGTGTGTATGTGTGTGTGTGTATGTGTGTATCTCCATGCTCTCTGTAATTTATGAAAAACGTTTAAGTTCTTCATTGTTTCTGTATTGTATTTATGTTCAATCCATCTGCTAAGCACCCTAAGCCCTATTGGAGAAGGAGCGCTATATAAACAAAAGTATTATTTCTATTAATATTATAACAATGATAATAATATCAACAATACTACTACTACTACTACTACTACACACACACTGGACAACTGGTAATAATAAGTAAAGGGTAGTAATACAACCTGCAGGACATAAATAATAATAATAATAATAATAATAATAATAATGATGATGTCACATCCAAGAGATCGATTCCATTTTGCCAAATTTATAAATAATTCTTCCAATTGTAAAGAATACAAAAGGGTCAGTAGTACAAGAGAGATGAGCGATTGGATGATTTTCAACACAACTGCCATATTGTAGAGGCTGAATTATCTCCAGTTCTACAGTTATTGGTCTTTGCTGGGCAAGAACTTCCAAACTAAGCATTGTACAGATAGATGAAGAGATCTGCACACGATGTAACACTAAGGTAGTCCAGACAGATGAAGAGATCTGTGCACGATGTAACACTGAGGTATTCCAGTATGATATCCCTTTATTCTTTTATCCAGCATTGTAACAGTTGGAAAATCCGGCCTAAAATAGTCATGCGCTGGGCCCAAAGTGGACAATCCTATTCTTCAAAATGGATATTTTTAATATTTACCCCCTCTTCCCCCCTCCTGAAACTATCATTACAATGTACCGTTTTCTCCACTTTTCTCAACAGAGGGCTCATTCACACATCGGAGAATGGGTACTTATGCCTCATGCTTTTACCAATACTGTCAGCTGTATTGATTTGATAATGCACGTTAGTGCAGATTTGCACGGTGTTCTAAAAAATAAATGGTACATACGCATATTTGAATGCAATGATGGAAATGGCACCACAGGCTCATATGTCCAATATGAGTGAAAGGTGTTTAAAAAAAAAAAAATATTTTACTGTAGGTGTGAATGAGATTTCAGTAGTAAATCTGTCTGTCCACAGGACAGTAATCCAAATGCACTCATAAACCCAGCCCATCGCTAATATCACCCTATCCCCCCCTTTTTCCCCCAGGGAGCCCCTCCAGATGAATTGCATTATACATTCGCTGTGGAAGGCTGATAGTGTCGGCCTTGTCCCAATGCTGAGCAGTACCTTTCTCTAATTAGTAACCCTTTTCTATCCAGATAAGATAAACTCCCGCTGACCTTCCCTATCGGTTGCTGTGGAGACGCCATTACCCTCTTGTCATTAATAATTTTAGAGATTAAAATGGTAAATGGCAGGTGGGGATAAGGAAGGGGGGGGGGGGGGGTGCGGACTGGGGTTGGAGGTGTAACGAAGCACCTTTCCTCCTCTGCAAGGACACGTGATCATGTGCCAGGTGCTGTCATTCACACGCGTAGTGGATGGGGGGGGACGGGACTGACAGACGTGTGCAAAGAGGAAGGACAGGACGACAACGGAAGGAGGAAGAAAAGGTGGAAAATAGTGGGGCGAAGAGGTGAGAGCTTGCACGAGGGAACTGCAGGGGGCGCTGGCAAGTTCTATGTCCAGACTGTGACAAATCTTATTGCATCAGATGATTTAAACCCTACAGAAGTTGAAAGCATCTGAAGATACAGAAGCACTGCGGCATATAACGTTCATAAAACCCGATGCCTTATTCCTTATGCAAATACTGAACAACATTCTTCTAGCATTAAAAGAAACACCTGACCAATGAAGTCACAGTTCTCCAGTTAATGAGACGTTCATGAGTAGTGACATACCTGCTTAGGATATTATAACTTTCTCCTCACATGGCCAGTTATAACTGCTGCCTTCCGCAGTGCTATCATGTTGTTGGAATAAAAGCGACATACACAGCAATGGTGTCAGATCCTGTCATCTCTATGGGAGATACTGGCTATTTAGATTAATAATAATAATAGCAAACCAGCCAGACTATGCTTTGGAAATGTAATGTGCTTAAATACCGGTCTCATTTGGACCACACGTATATATTCAAGAACACTGTAAACCCTTCTGTAGATTCTAAAAAGACCAGCATGCACCCTTGAGTTCCGTTACCTGACCAGGCTATAAGTCAGCCTTCAGTTGTAAAACTACACGGTCCAGAATGTCCAGCAAACCTCTAAAAAACAAAAAGGTCCAGCACACATGGCAGTTTTATCAAACATGCAAAAGGGGCACTTGTTGTGGACCCAAAGTCCCAAGGGATGCCACCATAAACTCACCAGTGATAGAATCTGGACAACAAAGGCTGTATAACCCCCCCCCCCCCCCCCAATGTTCTAAGGCAGGGATAGGGAACCTTTGGCACTCTAGCTGTTGAACTACACATACCAGCATGCCCTGCTACAGTTTTGCTATTTGGCCATGCTAAAACTGTTGCAGGGCATGCTGGGATGTGTAGTTCAACATCAGCTGGAGGGCTGCAGGTTCCCCACCCCTGTTATATGGAGACGAGAGACAAATTAGAACATTCCCTTTCCTGCAATTTGCTTGATCAAACGCTTCCTGTGATTTCCTAACTCAGGCCTATCTCATGCTCTCAATGTACCTCAGGGCCTAAGAGCCGTGTGTGTGTGTTTACAGACCTGTTTGAAGCTCTGATACAGGAGACATTATATTAGCGTAAACGTCTCAGGAAATCCTGCAGCACTATGCATTTGGGATACTGCAGCGTATACTGGGGCACAGAAGTAAGCTATTCCCTTGTGTTCTGCAATGAGTTACTGGGGCTCACTACGGTCATCTTTCCCCTGGGCCAACTCCTATCCTAAAACAGGCCCCGGTTACAAGCTCCAGGTTGCTCCGATAAGTAATAAAGGGGTAGATGTATTAACCTGGAGAAGGCATAAGGAAGTGATAAACCAGTAATAAAGCAGTGTTAAGTGCAAGGTGATAATGCACCAGCCAATCAGCTCCTAACTGTTAATTTACATATGGTAGCTGATTGGCTGGTGTGTTTATCACCTTGCATTTATCACTGGTTTATCACTTCCTTATGCCTTCTCCAGTTTAATACATCTGCCCCTAATATACTAGCTGTCTGGACACAAACGTCTCCTAGGATAAAGAGAAAGCAGTGCCGCCGTCCCGCAGGAATCCTATTGGCCCTCCAGAGTCTTCACTATGACACATCCACTGAGGTCTGCCCCCGTAAGCGCCGTCCACAGGACTAAAGTAATTAAAGAGAATTTTTAGATAATTGTATTTTACAGAGTTACACAAAAGGGCGAGCCCTTTCAATGGACGGACAGAAAGCAGGGGGTGCCTTCACTGCGACAGAGACAGCCATCAAGCAGGTAAGAGACAGCAGGAAACAATGAGTAGAGAGACACCCTGATGGAGCAGGAAGATAAAGGACGGCGCAGCTCAGAAAGGAGATAGAGATGCAGAGGTAGGATGAGAGTGAGGGAGCCTGAGAAAAAACAGCTCCAATGATATCTGGGAGATTGGTTTCAGAGGAAAATGCTCCGACTGCCAAGTCTATATCCCATGTAACTGGCGTGTACTCACTTAACATTCATCACTGCCTGAACTCTGAAACTTTATCAGCTCCGCAGCATGGCGCCATCTCTGGGCCCGGCCATTCTCAGCTCTCCGATAGAGCAGATAAAAGTCTGATAGATTACAGCAGATTGTTACACTTCACGGGACACAATTACTAATACTAATAGTGAGCCCACGTTCTCCGGAGCAGCGGGGAGGAGAGGAGATTGGACAGGATGGAGGAGGAGTGTGTGCGCACACAGTCACAAAAGGGAGAAGAGAAAAACCAGAAAGGTAAAAAAAAAAAAAAAAAAATACGTTGTGCCACAGGTATAATGACAGATTTATGGAGCAGAGATCGGAGACAAGTTCAAAATGAGAATTTAAAGCAGCAGATAAAGCTATAGCCAGTCATACACTTGATACTGCTTGAGAACAGGTGAGGCAGTGGAATTAACCAACCATCTGTAGGCAGCAAGCGTTCTATTCGCCAAGTCTAACCATATAATGGCTGCACCCATCTTCTTGTCTGCACGTATAAAAGGTCATTCTGGTTGCTAAAACCCTGTTGCTAATGACATCACACATATGGTACCTACATACGCACAAGTCATTGGATGCCACGATTTTCTCTCCTGTCTGAAAAACATGAAGGAGATTTTCACAGCGTAACATATTCCAGTGAGCTGCTCAAGCAGAGAGTTTATATTCAGACCCCTTACTCCCTGGCACAGCAGAGCTAATAACCCTGCCAAGGAACCCATGCAGAGAAATGTGGGCACAGGAGAACGAGACCGGGGGATGGGTACACAAGATAGCGAACGCGGGTGCAGCGTGCATGGTATAGCGAGACTGAGGGTTGGGGGCACAGAATCACGAGTCCGGGGGGCAGAGGGCACACAAGTCCGGGGGTACAGAATTGCGAGTCCGGGGAGCAGGGGGCACAGAATTGCGAGTTCGGGGGGCAGAGGGCAAAAAAATTGCGAGTCCGGGGGCAGAGAGCACAGAATCACGAGTCCAGGGGGCAGAGAGCACAGAATCACAAGTCCAGGGGGCAGAGAGCACAGAATCACGAGTCCGGGGGGCAGAGGGCACAGAATTGGGAGTTGCAAATTGCGATCCAACCAGAATTTTTCTAATAGCCTCTTTCTGTGGGGGAGGGGGAGGGGGGGGGAAATCAGCAGAAAAACCGATCGCCCCTGCCTGTCAATCAGGCAGAGGCGGAGGCGGGGCGGCAACGCTCCATTTCCAGTGAGGAGATGGAGTGTTTCCAGAGCGAGGCGGCACGAACGGTGGGTGGAGCTGCGTGAACAAGGGCGTGATCACGGCGGCTGCGTGACATCACATGAAGCCGCCACGATGGCAGAAGGCATCAAGATTTTCTTACGATGAAGCAGAATTTGCGAGGCGGTCGCAATTACTGCTTCATCAAGGGGGGAGGCGCCGGTCAGAATGCTGGGCGGCCTTGCCCAGCAATGGGCGCCGGCGCCACCCCCCCCTCCCCGCATGCGATCCAAAGGATACCAAATTCTGCCGATTAGCAGAATTTGCTATACTTACTGAATCAGCCCCACTGTGCAGACATCACAGTGTGCACGGGCTTCTATGGGATCGGATGGTCGTACCTGCAAACAGCACATGAGTTTCGACCATCCAGTCCAGATTGATGCAGTAGCGTTATAAGTCGTTTCTTAGCTAATGCTCCTGCATTGCCACTGCATACACACCTATACAAGTAAATGGCTGTTCTTTCGATATTAAAAGAACGGACAGATAATTATATAGGGGACAGCAAGACAAGGGGTATACAGGTAATACTGAGCACATAAGGCCATATTTATCATGTACGAGCAGCATGTCCAGTGTCCAGTTTGTTCATACTTGGCCGCATTCTGAGTCACACGGATCTCTGCGTACAAGCGCAAATGTCAAGTGTCTGCATACAGCAGATGCACAGATGGGAATTTACATGTTTTGTCCAAACTTGGCTGAATCGGTCTATTAGTAAAATTGGGCATTTCAGCAACTGGGTGACGACAGTGTGAGCGCACGGAACAGTCTTGTGAGAGTATATGGAATGTTCCTGAGTGGTGCGTACAGGGAAGGGAATCCAGTTTCTGATAAATCTCTTGTACCTAGTATGGGGCTGCTGGAAGTGCAGACCATAACGATGAATACTGTAATTTGGCCGTGTTTCCCTATAAATACTCAGTTATTAATAACATTGTTATAGGAGATTAAACATCGACACTCTCTAAAGTAGGACTCCCACCTCTGCAATCATATAACCAGATGTCTGATCCCTATAGAGGCTGACATGGACAAAAGGTCAACCTGTGAAAGGCCGACACTGGAAAAGGCAGACAGGTTGAAATGGTCGACGCAACTTTAAGTTTTTTTTTTTTTAAACACCTTTTTCATACTTTACCATCCATGTGGACTACGATTGGGAATAGTAACTTTCCCACAAGCGCGAGCCACGCAGGGGGACGCGGTACACCAATTGGGGTTCCCTGTGCTCAGGCGGTGAAAACCACAAACATAAAAATAATGTTGTAGCGACCATTACCCGTGTCGACCTTTTCATGTGTTAATATTTTGTACCTGCCGACCGTTTTTCAGTGCCGACCTAATTCATGTTGACCTAGACATTGTAGATCTTCTATCCTACACAAGCCACAGCAGGAAAAATAAACTAAATACAAAGACACACAATGGATGGAGAAAGGGGGCGATTTTGTTGCAATTTCAAATCGAAGACGATTAAACCCGTAACACAAGACAGAAGGCATCCTGCGTTGGCATGCACTTACGGGCGATATATAGCAGACCTGTTACATTGGAAAAACACACTAATATAGGTCATTTTCTTTCTTGCTTTTCTGTCCCCGGAGCGGCTGATTGAACAAACGCCACATAAATATGGATGTAACAGGGGATATTCTGAAACAATTGCTCCAGCAATAAATGTACAGAAACTGAATTTGATTTCTAACAAAGAAAGAGGAAAACAAAACCGCTGCATATTTCTTAATTTATTGTTAACATTTTATCATGGGCTCCATGAATTATCAGAGAGGCTATTCTCTGTTCCTGGCATTTTGGTGCAGCGAGATAAGGTAAAAACAACAGCAGTACTGGAAGAGTGAGAACAGGCAGATAGATAACATTGATAGAACTCCTACACCAAACAGCCCCCACGCTTATCTCGGCTTTTTATCTTCCCTTCCCCTCCGATTCCTCCCCCCCCCCCCCCCTCCCCCCTCCCCAGGAGCCTCATCAGGAGTGGACCAAAGCCTTACAGCTGAACTTTACTCTGCTTTTGATACCAAGGTGCAAATAACATGCAATGATCGTCCTTTGATAAGTGCAAGATTAATTGTAATGGTGTTAGATAATAACAAGTTTCCACACTTCCCCTGAATGGATTGTGTCCTGTGACTGGTACGCTGGGAGGCAAGAAGACTTTAGCATGCACAGGGTTAAAAAGTGCCACATCACCAGCCAGCACTACTAGCTCAGGATAACAGAGGTTGTAGTCGCAGAATAACTTACAGAAGAGAGTGATAACGTATGGCCAGTTATCACCCTGCAGGGATGCTCTATGATATAAGGACACTTTTAGTAAAGAGGCAAATAAAATGTCATTTTAAGTTATTTGGTTTCTAGTTGTCACTACTTCTTTTTTTTTATACTAATACATCCTTTATCTTGCTTAATGCATTTCGCAACATATGTTGCTAACTATTTGAATAAAAATAGAATTATATCATCATCACATACAGTGGTCAGGTCATATTGGGGGCGTAGTGTAGTATGTCTGTATAGTGTGTAATCGATGTATTATGGTCACGGCCAGTGGTCAGGTCATGTTGGGGGTGTAGTGTCCTCTGTCTGTTTAGGGTGTAATAGATGTATCACGGTCATGTCCAGTGGTCAGTTCATGTTGGGGTGTAGTGTTCTATGGGGGTCATTCCGAGTTGAACGCTCGCTAGCTAGTTTTAGCAGCCGTGCAAACGCTATGCCGCCGCCCAATGGGGAGTGTATTTTAGCTTAGCAGAAGTGCGAACGCTTGTGCAGCTGAGCTCTACAAAAACAGTTTGTGCAGTTTCAGAGTAGCTCTGAACCTACTCAGAGCTTGCGATCACTTCAGCCTATTCGTGTCCGGATTTGACGTCATACACCCACCCAGCCACACATGCGTTTTTTCAGACACGCCTGCGTTTTTACAAACACTCCCTGAAAACGGTCAGTTGACACCCAGAAACGCCCCCTTCCTGTCAATCTTCTTGCGGCCGTCAGTGCGACTGAAAACTTCGCTACAACCTGTGCACAACCACAAAGAGCTTTGTACCCGTACGACGTGCGTGCGATTTGCGGCCCATATGCATGCGCAGAAATGCCAATTTTTAGCCTGATCGGTGCGCTACGAACAACGGCAGCTAGCGATCAACTCGGAATGACCCCCTATATCTATATAGAGTGTAAGAGATGTATTATGGTCAGGTCATGTTGGTGGTGTAGTGGCCTATGTCTGTATAGGGTGTAATCGATTTATTATGGTCACGGCCAGTGGTCAGGTCATGTTGGGGTGTAGTGTTCTTTGTCTGTACAGGGTGTAATAGATGTATTATTCTGATGTCCAGTGGTCAGGTCATGTTGGGGTGTAGTGTTCTTTGTCTGTATAGGGTGTAATAGATGTATTATTCTGATGTCCAGTGGTCAGGTCATGTTGGGGGTGTAGTGTCCTATGTCTGTATAGCGTGTAACCGATGTATTATGGTCATGGCCAGTGGTCAGGTCATGTTGGGGTGTAGTATCCTATGTCTGTATAGCGTGTAACCGATGTATTATGGTCATGGCCAGTGGTCAGGTCATGTTGGGGTGTAGTGTTCTTTGTCTGTATAGGGTGTAATAGATGTATTATTCTGATGTCCAGTGGTCAGGTCATGTTGGGGTGTAGTGTTCTTTGTCTGTATAGGGTGTAATAGATGTATTATTCTGATGTCCAGTGGTCAGGTCATGTTGGGGTGTAGTATCCTATGTCTGTATAGCGTGTAACCGATGTATTATGGTCATGGCCAGTGGTCAGGTCATGTTGGGGTGTAGTGTTCTTTGTCTGTATAGGGTGTAATAGATGTATTATTCTGATGTCCAGTGGTCAGGTCATGTTGGGGTGTAGTATCCTATGTCTGTATAGCGTGTAACCGATGTATTATGGTCATGGCCAGTGGTCAGGTCATGTTGGGGTGTAGTGTTCAATGTCTGTACAGGGTGTAATAGATGTATTATGGTCACGGCCAGCGGTCAGGTCATGTTGGGGGTGTAGAGTCTTAGACCTGTATAGGGTGTAATAGATGTACTGGGGCAGTACGGATGGTGTAATTGTTAGCATTACTGCCTCACAGCACTGAGGTCATCCCCACCATAGCCCTTACTGTGCAGAGTGGTCAGGTCATGTTGGGGGTGCAGTGTCCTATGGGCCTTATTCAAAGTTGATCGCAGCAGCAAAAATGTTAGCAGTTGGGCAAAACCATGTGCACTGCAGGTGTGGCAGATATAAAAATGTGCAGTTTTGCTTCTGTGCAGGGTAAATACAGGCTTCTTTATTTTTACACTGCAATTTAGATGTACACCCCACCCAAATCTAACTCTTACTGCACATGTTATATCTGCCATATATCTGCCAGTTTCTCCACCCCCCCCCCCCCGCCCCGCAGTGCACATGGTTTCGAGCAACTGCTAACAAATATGCTACTGTGACCAACTCTGAATTACCCCCGATGTCTATATAGGGTGTGACAGATGTATTAAGGCCATTTTGGAGGTGTACTTAGAGAATTCTTACACTGGCTTATATGGAAGTTTTTGTGTTTTGTTTTCCTCTCCCGATCAGCAGGGTTAATGTTAAATAGAAGCTACGTCACAGTATGTCCATTACCGATAGCTATTTCAGCAACTACAGAGGTCAGATTCTGATCTGTGTGCGCTTGGCACAGGACACAATAAAAGATGGCGGCCTCGCTAAAAGGTTTTCCCCTCTCACACATAAACAAGCACGCGTAAAGATTTACATGTATTATTTACATGCAGACAGTTTGGCCCCAGCTCGGAGGTTAGGAAAGGCACAGATACCGCACAATGAATTATATTCACAAAGAGGGTAACATTAGCTCCTGCCTCCTGTGAGATATTATCACTTCACGTGGCGGTATTGCGTGGAAGAGGATTTATCAAGCAATGAGAGGCCGGGGAGCTTGGTGAATCTGCTGTGACTAAAATACACCTTACTTACATGATATAATATCAATGGTCCGCAGCAGGCTCAAACAATCTGCGACTAAGAAGGCGTAGAACTGCAAATCTCAGCAGGCCAAACTTTAAGAAACTAGACAATGGTGATTCTACACAAATAAATCCCTTCAAAACGTTATCATTAATGCTAGAACAGCAAACTACAGCAGCAACACGGGGGTTCCGTGCCAATAACCTGACACCTCTGGGCTGGCACCATTTGCCTAGCTCGGTCTCTTGGCAGCATCAGCAACCCGTGAGTCAGGGTGGAGCAATAATCCAGCTTTCAGTATCCACGAGCACCAGAGCTTGTAATATATAGTATTATTTTAGGCTTTGTGTCCATTTTAAGTAAAATGTAGATTATTATTGAATGGAATGCTAAATGCAGTGCTACAATGAATCGTAGATCCAATTTAATGTTTTATTTAGTAATGATAATGAAATACTCCTGCGGTAAAGGGTCTATTCATGAAGCAGTGAAAAGTGTGGAGAAGTGAGCCTGTGGAGAAGTTGCCTATGGCAACCAATCAGCTGCTCCGTACAATTGTATAGTATGCAAATTACAAATGTTACTTCAATGCTGATTGGTTGCCATGGGCAACTTCTCCGCCAGCTCACTTCTCCACACTTTTCACTGCTTCATGAATAGACCCCCGCGTGTCTAAAGTATCAGCATTTACCATGCATCGGTTTTGACGGACTGTTAAAATCTGTCATTGATACCCATTGGTTTAGAAGCCCCTATCCAGACGCAAATCCACCGTCAAGGGCAGATTTAAAACAATGCACCGTTGTGCTAACACTGGTAAATGTGTAAAATATTATTTAACAAAATAAATACATAAATGGCCCTCTCCCCTCTGCCCCCAAATGAAAACCTGTTCTGGGCCTCTGAGCCTAGGCTGGTATTGAAAAGTAGAGGGGGGCTAACAACGGGGGATACCCCTATTTTTAAATAACCAGCACTGGACTGAACCCCCAGAGCTGGTGACATTATAGCAGGCAGTCACACTGCAACAACCAGCTCCAGACTGGTCAGCTCAAGGGTATAATCTCTAGGGAAGTGGGGTACCCCCCAAAAATGGAGTCCACGCTGCTTTATTCCCGGGTTGAATTACTGGGTCAGGCGCGATCCAGGAATTCGACCATGGCCCTTTCACACCGCACACTGACCCTTGTCGACCCGGCAATATGCCAGGTCGATACCGGTTATTTGTGCGGTGTGAAAGGGGTATCAGTGTTTTTTTTTAAGAATATTATTTATTATTATTATTATTATTATTGTTATTTATTCAGCATGTGTCTACAGTCTTTCAATATTTATTTTTAATTATTTTTTTTATTTTTTTTACAGGTGGAATGCATGTGACAGCGGGCACTTGATGTCCAGGGTTCCGGTATGAATGGTCGACCATGTTATGGTCGACATTGACATGGTCGACATGGACACATGGTCGACGCATGAAAATGGTCGACACATGAAAAGGTCGACATGAGTTTTTTAACTTTTTTTTGGTGTCGTTTTTTGCGTAAAGTGACTGGGAACCCCAATTAGTGCACCGCGTTCGCTCGCCATGCTTCGGGCATGGTGCCTTCTCTCCGCTACCGCTTCGCTCTGCACACTTTACCGTTCCAATCGTAGTCCATGTGGATCGTAAAGTATGGAAAAGTTCCCCAAAAGAAAAAAAAGTTAAAAAAACTCATGTCGACCTTTTCATGTGTCGACCTTTCATCTGTCGACCATTTTCATGTGTCGACCATGTGTCCATGTCGACCATGTCAATGTCGACCAATAGTGGTCTACCTAATGACTGTCGACCATAACATGGTCGACCATGTGAACGGATACCGATGTCCAGGCATGCTGGCACATGTGATTCTCCAAGACCCATCATGCCCTGGCAGGCTTGCTGTGACCTGTAGCCCACTTGTAAAGAACAAATAGGATTTTAATTACCTACCGGTAAATCCTTTTCTCGTAGTCTGTAGAGGATACTGGGGTCCACGTTAGTACCATGGGTATAGACAGGTCCACTAGGAGCCATGGGCATGTTAAGAAATCAATAGTGTGCACTGGCTCCTCCCTCTATGCCCCTCCTACCAGACTCTAGTAGGAACTGTGCCCGAGGAGACGGACATATCTTGAGAGAAGGATTCAGAAAGTATAGTGGTGAGATTCGAACCAGCACACACAAACAAGAAGAAAATCATGTTAACCCAACAGCTGAACCAACAACAATACTTAACCAAGTAACCATGCAGGAAACACGAAGCAATGGGCAGGCACACAGTATCCTCTACGGACTACGAGAAAAGGATTTACCGGTAGGTAATTAAAATCCTATTTTCTCTTACGTCCTAGAGCCGTTATTTTCAACCAGTGTGCCGTGGCACACTAGTGTGCCGCAACCAGTTGCAAGGTGTGCCGCGGAGCCAGAGCAGCTTCCTGCACCTTCAGAGTGAACCTCTTCTTAGAGGATCAGTCATGCTCCGGCCGTGACCTATGCCTTGAAAACGATGTGATATCATAGGTACAGCCGCCACGTCTCACCACCAAGCCAGCCCACCCGCCTGCATACACATCTTCCAGTTCCCGCCTGCATACACAGCTTTCCTTCCCACCCACATCCACACCTGCCCGACTGCCTGCTGCTCAGTATTCGCAGCACTCCACTATGAACCACTCCCACCACTGAGGGACAGGGAGGAGCACAGCTGATAATAATATTTGTTATTTTATTTCTCCTGTGGGGAACAATAGGATTTCAATAGGATTTATGTGGGGAGAATAAGAATTTTTGGATTTATGGGGGGAACAATGTGAATAATTCATGTTGGGAGCAATAGGATTTATGTGGGGAGCAATGTGATTGTTTTTTTATTGTTTTTTACTGTGAGGGCCAATGTGTGTGTTTTGTTTTTTTCTGTGGGGAACTGATGGTGTGCCTTGCAAATTTTAAAAATAAGAATTTACTTACTGATAATTCTATTTCTCGTAGTCCGTAGTGGATGCTGGGAACTCCGTAAGGACCATGGGGAATAGCGGCTCCGCAGGAGACTGGGCACAAAAGTAAAAGCTTTAGGACTACCTGGTGTGCACTGGCTCCTCCCCCTATGACCCTCCTCCAAGCCTCAGTTAGGATACTGTGCCCGGACGAGCGTACACAATAAGGAAGGATTTTGAATCCCGGGTAAGACTCATACCAGTCACACCAATCACACCGTACAACCTGTGATCTGAACCCAGTTAACAGCATGATAACAGAGGAGCCTCTGAAAAGATGGCTCACAACAATAATAACCCGATTTTTGTAACAATAACTATGTACAAGTATTGCAGACAATCCGCACTTGGGATGGGCGCCCAGCATCCACTACGGACTATGAGAAATAGAATTATCGGTAAGTAAATTCTTATTTTCTCTGACGTCCTAGTGGATGCTGGGAACTCCGTAAAGACCATGGGGATTATACCAAAGCTCCCAAACGGGCGGGAGAGTGCGGGTGACTCTGCAGCACCGAATGAGAGAACTCAAGGTCCTCCTCAGCCAGGGTATCAAATTTGTAGAATTTAGCAAACGTGTTTGCCCCTGACCAAGTAGCTGCTCGGCAAAGTTGTAAAGCCGAGACCCCTCGGGCAGCCGCCCAAGATGAGCCCACCTTCCTTGTGGAATGGGCTTTTACAGATTTTGGCTGTGGCAGGCCTGCCACAGAATGTGCAAGCTGAATTGTACTACAAATCCAACGAGCAATAGTCTGCTTAGAAGCAGGAGCACCCAGCATGCTGGGTGCATACAGAATAAACAGAGAGTCAGATTTTCTGACTCCAGCCGTCCTGGAAACATATATTTTCAGGGCCCTGACTACGTCCAGCAACTTGGAGTCCTCCAAGTCCCTAGTAGCCGCAGGTACCACAATAGGCTGGTTCAAGTGAAACGCTGAAACCACCTTAGGGAGAAATTGAGGACGAGTCCTCAATTCTGCCCTGTCCGTATGAAAAATTAGGTAAGGGCTTTTATAGGATAAAGCCGCCAATTCTGAGACACGCCTGGCTGAAGCCAGGGCTAACAGCATTACCACTTTCCAAGTGAGATATTTTAAGTCTACAGTGGAGAGTGGTTCAAACCAATGTGATTTTAGGAACCCCAAAACTACATTGAGATCCCAAGGTGCCACTGGAGGCACAAAAGGAGGCTGTATATGCAGTACCCCCTTGACAAACGTCTGAACTTCAGGAACTGAAGCCAGTTCTTTCTGGAAGAAAATCGACAGGGCCGAAATTTGAACCTTAATGGACCCTAATTTTAGGCCCATAGACAGTCCTGTTTGCAGGAAATGCAGGAAACGACCCAGTTGAAATTCCTCTGTAGGGGCCTTCCTGGCCTCGCACCACGCAACATATTTACGCCAAATACGGTGATAATGCTGTACGGTTACATCCTTCCTGGCTTTGATCAGGGTAGGGATGACTTCATCCGGAATGCCTTTTTCCTTTAGGATCCGGCGTTCAACCGCCATGCCGTCAAACGCAGCCGCGGTAAGTCTTGGAACAGACAGGGTCCCTGCTGGAGCAGGTCCTTTCTTAGAGGTAGAGGCCACGGGTCCTCTGTGAGCATCTCTTGAAGTTCCGGGTACCAAGTCCTTCTTGGCCAATCCGGAGCCACGAGTATAGTCCTTACTCCTCTCCTTCTTATGATTCTCAGTACCTTGGGTATTAGAGGCAGAGGAGGGAACACATACACTGACTGGTACACCCACGGTGTTACCAGAGCGTCCACAGCTATTGCCTGAGGGTCCCTTGACCTGGCGCAATACCTGTCTAGTTTTTTGTTGAGGCGGGACGCCATCATGTCCACCTTTGGTTTTTCCCAACGGTTCACAATCATGTGGAAGACTTCTGGGTGAAGTCCCCATTCCCCCGGGTGGAGGTCGTGTCTGCTGAGGAAGTCTGCTTCCCAGTTGTCCACTCCCGGAATGAACACTGCTGACAGTGCTATCACATGATTTTCCGCCCAGCGGAGAATCCTTGCAACTTCTGTCATTGCCCTCCTGCTTCTCGTGCCGCCCTGTCTGTTTACGTGGGCGACTGCCGTGATGTTGTCTGACTGGATCAGCACCGGCTGACCTTGAAGCAGAGGTCTTGCTAGGCTTAGAGCATTGTAGATGGCCCTTAGCTCCAGGATATTTATGTGAAGTAATGTCTCCAGGCTTGACCACAAGCCCTGGAAATTCCTTCCCTGTGTGACTGCTCCCCAGCCTCTCAGGCTGGCATCCGTGGTCACCAGGACCCAGTCCTGAATGCCGAATCTGCGGTCCTCTAGAAGATGAGCACTCTGCAACCACCACAGGAGAGACACCCTTGTCCTTGGTGACAAGATTATCCGCTGATGCATCTGAAGATGCGACCCAGACCATTTGTCTAGCAGATCCCACTGGAAGGTTCTTGCGTGGAATCTGCCGAATGGGATTGCTTCGTAAGAAGCCACCATCTTTCCCAGGACCCTTGTGCATTGATGCACTGAGAATTGGCCTGGTTTTAGGAGATTTCTGACTAGTTCGGATAACTCCCTGGCTTTCTCCTCCGGGAGAAACACCTTTTTCTGGACTGTGTCCAGGATCATCCCTAGGAATAGAAGTCGTGTCGTCGGGATCAGCTGTGATTTTGGAATATTGAGAATCCAACCGTGCTGGCGCAGTACTATCTGAGATAGTGCTACCCCGACTTCCAACTGTTCCCTGGATCTTGCCCTTATCAGGAGATCGTCCAAGTAAGGGATAACTAAAACTCCCTTCCTTCGAAGGAGTATCATAATTTCGGCCATTACCTTGGTAAAGACCCGGGGTGCCGTGGACAATCCAAACGGCAGCGTCTGAAACTGATAGTGACAGTTCTGTACCACAAACCTGAGGTACCCTTGGTGAGAAGGGTAAATTGGGACATGTAGGTAAGCATCTTTGATGTCCAGAGACACCATATAGTCCCCTTCTTCCAGGTTTGCAATCACTGCTCTGAGTGACTCCATCTTGAATTTGAACCTTTGTATGTAAGTGTTCAAGGATTTTAGGTTTAAAATTGGTCTCACCGAGCCGTCCGGCTTCGGTACCACAAATAGTGTGGAATAGTACCCCTTTCCCTTCTGATAGAGGACAGGACCCCACTAGCCCGTTGGGGAGACAGAGGGAGAGTATGCCAGCACACACCAGAGCGCTATATATAGACAGGAATACCACTATAAAATGTGCTTTTCCCTTTATAGCTGCTGTTAGTATCAAAACTGCGCCAAATTAGTGCCCCCCTCTCTTTTTTACCCTTTTCTGTAGTGCAGGACTGCAGGGGAGAGTCAGGGAGACGTCCTTCCAGCGGAGCTGTGATGGAAAATGGCGCCCGTGTGCTGAGGAGATAGGCTCCGCCCCCTTCTCGGCGGCCTTTTCTCCCGCTTTTTAGGTGAGTTCTGGCAGGGGTTAAAATACATCCATATAGCCCTGGGGGTTATATGTGGTGTATTTATGCCAGCCAAGGTGTTTTACATTGCTGCTCAGGGCGCCCCCCCCTAGCGCCCTGCACCCTCAGTGACCGGAGTGTGAAGTGTGCCTGAGTAACAATGGCGCACAGCTGCAGTGCTGTGCGCTACCTTGTTGAAGACTGATGTCTTCTGCCGCCGATTTTTCCGGACCTCTTCTTGCTTCTGGCTCTGTAAGGGGGCCGGCGGCGCGGCTCTGGGACCGAGCTCCGAGGCTGGGCCTGTGTTCGGTCCCACTGGAGCTGATGGTGTCCAGTAGCCTAAGAAGCCCAATCCACTCTGCACTTCAGGTGAGTTCGCTTCTTCTCCCCTTAGTCCCTCGATGCAGTGAGCCTGTTGCCAGCAGGTCTCACTGAAAATAAAAAACCTAAACTTAAACTTTCACTAAGAAGCTCAGGAGAGCCCCTAGTGTGCACCCTTCTCGGCCGGGCACAAAAATCTAACTGAGGCTTGGAGGAGGGTCATAGGGGGAGGAGCCAGTGCACACCAGGTAGTCCTAAAGCTTTTACTTTTGTGCCCAGTCTCCTGCGGAGCCGCTATTCCCCATGGTCCTTACGGAGTTCCCAGCATCCACTAGGACGTCAGAGAAATATTGTTCAATGTGCCGCGAGAAAAAAAAAAAAAAGGGTTGAAAATCACTGTCCTAGAGGATACTGGAATCCATTAGTACCATGGGGATGTACCAAAGCTCCCAAACCAGGTGGGAGAGTGCGGAGGTTCCTGCAAAAAATGATTGACCAAACTGAAGGTACTCCGGAGGCCAAAGTATCGAACTTGTAGAACTTTGCAAACGTGTTCGAACCAGACCAAGTGGCTGCTCGTCAGAGCTGTAAGGCCGAGATACCCCAGGCAGCCGCCCAGAAAGAACCCACCGACCGCTTAGAGTGGGCATGAACAGATTTAGGCACCGGCAAACCTGCCGTAGAGTAAGCATGCTGGATAGTAAGCCTGATCCAGCGAGCAATAGATTGCTTTGAAGCAGGACACCCAACTTTCTTGGGATCAAAGAGAACAAACAGCGAGTCAGATTTCCTATGATGAGCTGTCCCCGTCACATAGCTCTTCAAAGACCTCACAACATCCAAGGACTTTGAGGTAGCAGAGGTGTCAGTAAGCACCAGAACCACAATAGGTTGGTTGATATGAAACGCAGACACCACCTTAGGAAGAAATTGCTGACGAGTTGAGTTCAGCTCTATCTTCGTGAGAAATCAAATAGGGGCTTTCGTGACACAACGCCCCTAGTTCAGACACACACCTTGCAGAAGCCAAGGCCAAAAATGTAATGGTCTTCCACGTAAGAAACTTTACGTCAACCTCCTGTATAGGCTCAAACCACTCTGATTGTAGGAACTGCAACACCACGTTGAGATCCCAAGGTGCCGTGGGAGGCACAAAAGGCGGCTGGATGTGCTGAACACCTTTCAAGAACGTCTGAACCTCCGGAAGGGAAGCCAACTGTTTCTAGAAGAAAATGGATAAGGCTGAAATCTGGAACTTTACGGATCCTAGGCGTGGGCCCACATCCACACCAGACTGCAGAAAAAGCAGAAAACGACCCAGCTGAAATTCCACCATAGGAAATTTCCTAATTTCACACCAAGAGATGTATTTTCTCCAAATTCGGTGGTATTGTTTAGACGTTTCCCCTTTTCTGGCTTGGATCAAGGTAGGAATTACCCTGTCAGAAATCCCTTTCCGGGCTAGAATTAGACGCTCAACTTCCATGCCGTCAAACGTAGCCGCGGCAAGTCTTGATAGACGAATGGCTCCTGTTGCAGAAGATCCTCCCGAAGAGGTAGAGGCCACGGATCCTCCAGAAGCAGTTCCGGTAGATCTGCGTACCAAGCCCTTCTTGGCCAATCTGGAGGAATGAGAATTGCTTGAACCCTTTCCATTTTTATCCTTTTGAGAATTCTTGGGATCAGTGGAAGTGGGGGAAAGACATACATCATCTGATAGACCCACGGAGTCACAAGAGTGCCCACCACCACTGTCTGTGGGTCTCTTGACCTGGAGCAATACTGCTGGAGCTTCTTGTTGAGACGAGAGGGCATCATGTCGATCTGAGGAGTCCCCCACCGACGAGTTAAGCACCCGAACACTTCCGGGTGAAGGCCCCACTCTCCTGGGTGTAGGTCGTGTCTACTGAGGGAGTCTGCTTCCCAGTTGTCCACGCCCGGAATGAAGATCGCGGACAGCGCCACAGCGTCTCTCTGCTCAGAGGATGATCCTTGTCACCTCTAACATTGCTGCTCTGCTCTTCGTTCCGCCCTGTCGGTTTATGTACGTCACCACCGTCACATTGTCCGACTGAACCTGGATGGCTCGACGAGATGCCTGCAGAAGGGAGCTGTATATGGTCCCGAGTTCCAGAACGTTGATTGGAAGAGTGGTTTCCTGACTTGACCATTTTCCTTGGAAGTGTTCCCCCTGGTGACAGCTCCCCAACCTCTGAGGCTTGCGTCTGTGGTTAGCAGAATCCAATTTTGAATCCCGAACCTCCGGCCCGCCGTCAGGTGAGAAGTCTGTAGCCACCACAGAAGAGAAATCCTGACTTTTGGCGACAGACGTATCCTCTGGTGCATGTGTAGATATGAGCCGGACCATTTCAGATCCAGCTGGAAGGACCTTGCGTGAAACCTTCCATACTGCAGTGCCTTGTAAGAGGCTACCATCTTTCCCAGGAGGTGAATGCACAGATGTACCGATATCCGGGGGGGCTTTATGACGTCCCTTACCATTGATTGAATGACCAATGCCTTTTCCAGAGGGAGGAAGGAATACCTTCTGTACCTCTGTATCCAGTATCATCCCCGGGAACGGAAGCCTCCGTGTTGGTTCCAGGTGAGATTTTGGCAGATTTAGAATCCACCCATGATCCTGGAGTAGTCGTGTGGAGAGGGAAATACTGTGTAACAACCTTTCCCTGGACGGCGCTTTTATCAGCAGATCGTCTAGGTACGGTATTATGTTCACTCCCTGCTTGTGGAGGAGAAACATCATCTCTGCCATTACTTTGGTAAACACCCTCTGTGCCGTGGAGAGCTCAAAGGGCAGGGCCTGGAACTGGTAGTGACAGTCCTGTAATGCAAACCTTAGAGAAGCCTGATGAGGCGGCCAAATCAGAATATGTAGGTAGGCATCCTTGATATCCAGAGACACCAGGAATTCTCCCTCCTCCAGACCTGAGATCCCCGCTCTCAGTGACTCCATCTTGAATTTGAACACCTGTAAATATGGGTTCAGTGACTTGGAGGTTTAAAATGGGCCTTACCGAACCGTCCGGTTTCGGTACCACAAACAGGATGGAATAGAAACCCTTGTTTTGTAGATGAAGAGGCATTGGTACAATGACCTGAGTCTGTACCAGTTTTTGAATTGCTGCTTGTAAGGTCAAACTTGCTTCCGGTGAAGCTGGTAAGCCGGATTTGAAGAATCTGTGAGGTGGGATCTCCTGAAACTCCAGTCTGAAGCCCTGGACGATAAGATCTTTTACTCATGGATCCAGGCATGTGGTCCATATGTGACTGAAATATCGTAACCGGGCACCCACCTGCCTGTTGACCAGGCAGTGCTGTCCACTGTCATGCTGAAGACTGTGCGGTAGCAGAACCCGAGGTCTGATCCTGTGAGACTGCATTTGCAGGCTTTCTGGGCTTACCTCTATTGCTTTTGAAGGCAGTAGAAGAACCCTTGGCCTTACCTTTAAATTTTGCTGTCCAAAAGGACTGTAAAGTAGGTGCAGAATAAGACTTTCTAGCCGGGGGTGCTGCGGAAGGAAGGTATGTAAACTTACCCGCCGTAGCCTTGAATATCCACGTGTCCAGTTTATCTCCAAAAAGGGCTTCACCTGTGAAAGGAAGGCTTTCCACGCCTTTCCTGGAATCCGCATCTGCAGTCCACTGGCGTAGCCACAAGCCCCTGCGTGCTGACACTGCCATGGCAGTGGTGCGTGCGTTGAGCAATCCAATCTCCTTTATGGCCTCCATCATAAAGTTAGCAGAATCCTGTATATGCTGTAGGAGTAAAATAATCTCCCCCCTGGATAAGGAATCTAATCAGTCAATTAGATTACCAGACCACTTTGCAATGGCCCTAGTGATCCATGCACAAGCTATAGTGGGTCTTTGGGCCCCCCCCCCGACGCTGTGTACAGAGACTTGGGAGTGGTCTCAATCTTGCGGTCTGCAGCATCCTTCAACGAAACTGCCCCAGGAACAGGTAAAACTATCTTACGTGACAGCCTGGAAACCGAAGCGTCCACTATCGGTGGGTTTTCCCATTTTTTCCTATCATCCTGAGGGAACGGAAAAGATGTAATTAACCTTTTTGGAATCTGAAACTTCCCGTCAGGATTAACCCAAGTTACTTCAAAGAGGGAATTTAATTCCTTAGAAGCAGGAAAAGTAGAAGAGGATTTCTTTTTCACATTAAAAAAGGATTCCTCCACATCCTCGGACTCCTTGTCAGGAATGTATAAGACCTCTCTAATAGCTTCAATCAGGGCCTGTATTCCCTGTGCTCAAGCTACATCCCCCCCACCCCCCAAAATCAAGTCCACCTCCTCCTCCTCTGGGTCTGATACATCATCATTGGTATCAGCCTGCATGATTTAGGCCAGAGTACGCTTCTGTGGACAAATGGCAGGGGTCTGGGACGCTGGAATGACCACTGATCTCTATTCATCCAGTCATCTACAGTCCCCTTTTCATTTTGGGCCAATTTGTTTGAAATATTTGAAATCATCCCCTTTAATGAATCTAACCATACAGGTTCAGATCCACTAGCCTGAGAATGTGCACTATCCTGAGTACACTATAATGATCACACACACACACACACACACACACACACACACACACAGAGGAATAGGTTAAAAGCACAGTTAACCCACACAGAGCCCTTCTAGGGAGGGACAGAGTATTGTAGCCAGCCATACAGCACCCCTATAGCTAAAGTATAGACTTAGCTGGGATGCAAACTGAGTACCCTTAATAGGGTTCAGTACACCAGATTATTGCTCCACCCCCCCTTCCTTTACTATGACCCCCCTGGTACCGCTGAGGTGCTCTGGTGCCCGTGTGGAGGAGCTGCGTTTTCCTGTCAGGCTGCCTGTTGTAAGCTGCAGAAGGGAAAATGGAGCTGGTGAGCTGCTGGATCCGTTCATAGTGAAGGCCCCACCCCCTTAATGGCACACGGCCTTCCCGCTTTTTATACTGGCTGAGGTGACAGAATAAGGTTTACAGTGGGTTAAAACCCCTGTAATATGTGCCAGTAGTGGGTAATAACATTGGCTCCAGCCGCCCCTCACAGCGGTCACACAGTGCCCCTGAAGCATGGAGCGTGCGCTCCTACCCTGATACCGCCATTACCACCAGCGACCCGCTAACCGGGAAGCCGGCGACCTACTCTCCACTCTTCTGGCTGTATTAGGGGTGGCGGCGTGCTGCGGGTCTGTACGCTCGCCGTGGTGGGGCTTGCGAATAGGACCCTCAGGAGCTCAGTGTCCTGTCAGCGAGGAACAGGACCATTAACCCTAGGGAGGTTGGGCCGTTCCCCCACCTAAGTCCCACGAAGCAGGCAGGCTGGTGCCAGCCAGACCTGCCTGAAAATAATAAAATAGAAAATAAATGCAGAAAACTCTTCAGGAGCTTCCCAAGCGTGACCGGCTCCTCCGGGCACATTTTCTAAACTGAGTCTGGTAGGAGGGGCATAGAGGGAGGTGCCAGTGCACACTATTGATTTCTTAAAAGTGCCCATGGCTCCTAGTGGACCAGTCTATACCCATGGTACTAATGTGGACCCCAGTATCCTCTAGGGCGTAAGAGAAATAATATTTATTTATTTATTTATTTATACTTAAATAATCATTATTTCATCTTCACTCAAAGCTCCAGGGGTGCGGAGAAAAGCGCTGGTTGTTCTTAGTAAAGAGAGACCCCGTTTTTGGGGGGTCCCCAATTCCCTAGGGATTCCTTCCCTGGGCTGATCAGTCTGGGGCTGGTTGCTGCGATAGCAGGGGGATCCAACGCTATGCGTGTCCCTGCTATAGTGTCACCAACCTCAGCAGGTTCGACCCCACGCTCTTTGTGCCACATATTTTTCAATACCAGCCTAAGCTCAGAGGCATGGGGCTGGTGATCTTTTTTTGAGTGTAAAACCACAATGTTTTTTGTTTTTTTAGTAAAGAATGCCTCCTGATCTTAAAGCTACCTTCCAATTCCTGAGCCATTCCCAATAACACTTTATAATCACAGAGCTCGGTCCAGGAGCTGATTGTGAGTGCATCACAGTTAAGCTTGGTCATACAGCGTCAGAACATACCGACAGCTTACCGATATGTACACAATTTTAAAAAAACCTACACAATCCCCCCCACCCATAAAAAAAAAAGTGGTGCGCAGCACCTCCCATTGTAAAAATACACCAGTCAGACACCTCCGAGACCTGAAGTAGGAATATCACATAGATAATGACCCACCTCTTCACTGTATCGGAAAATTAAACCATTGAGGTTTTCAAATCTGTGCTCAGGGATGTTGCAACTTTCGCTTATGATTCAGTGTGAACACATCACCACAATGGCCCCTGTATGGTCTGACACTCACAATTATACCACACATCTTCTGGGTGACCTCACCCAGTTTAACCTCTTGTAGAACAACATAACTGTACATGGAAAAACATTAATACATAAACTAAAAAGCCTCGTCATTTAACAGATTGACAGTTGTATCATGAACTTGTGGTCCGCAACCAGTTTTCTTAGTGCTGCTAGTCTTGACTGATTATTTCTTTATGTGCCTTTTAACAGTACAGTAATAGAAAAGTGTGCAAGATACAACTCTCCTGTGCAGTAAAGTTACAGTCCAGACGATAATTCTTTCATGTACAGTGGGGGTCATTCCGAGTTGTTCGCTCGCAAGCTGCTTTTAGCAGCTTTGCACACGCTAAGCCGCCGCCTACTGGGAGTGAATCTTAGCTTATCAAAATTGCGAACGAAAGATTAGCAGAATTGCGAATAGACACTTCTTAGCAGTTTCTGAGTAGCTCCACACTTACCCGGCATCTGCGATCAGTTCAGTCAGTTTTGTTCCTGGTTTGACGTCACAAACACACCCAGCGTTTGCCCAGACACTCCTCCGTTTCTCCAGCCACTCCCGCGTTTTTCCCAGAAACGGTAGCGTTTTTTCGCACACACCCATAAAACGGCCAGTTTCCGCCCAGAAACACCCACTTCCTGTCAATCACATTACGATCACCAGAACGAAGAAAAAACCTTGTAATGCCGTGAGTAAAATACCTAACTGCATAGCAAATTTACTTGGCGTAGTCGCACTGCGGACATTGCGCATGCGCATTAGCGACTAATCGCTTTGTTGCGACAAAAAAATAACGAGCGAACAACTCGGAATGACCCCCAGTATACAGAATTTTATATGTGCATCTTATACCCCCTTTCACACCAAACGTATAATGCAGGTTATTGCCTGTCCATAGGGTTGGCTGGTTTAAACCAAATGTCACGGCGCCATGACTTCTTGTTTCATGCCTGTGGCATGCCCAGTGCTAATGGTCAACGCCTCCTTTTTGTGTGTGTGTCATCCTCTGAAAAGTGCTTTTCCATTTTGTACTATTCAGATTTATAGTAATAAGTAGGACTAATGCTTAACATTAACTTGTGCTTAATTTATTTTCAATTTCATCTATTTCTGAGTGTACTCTGTATATATTAATATGTTCAGTCTATCTACATATATTCAGATGGGGTTGGAGACATTTGGACACGAGCACAACAACAATTTTTTGTTTTTGTTTTACAAAAACAAAAAACAAAAAAAGCTTTTTTTCTCTCCAAACAATGTGCCAGGGTAACCCGGATCTATGTTTGATGTAAAAACCTGTCTATACCCAGGTTATTACCGGGAATCTGGCCCTGGTATCTACCAGGGTCAAACCTGGCACTGACTTGTGTAGTCTATGGACTGACCCGGGTCATCTGATGTGGGTCACGCTAAAATCATACAGAGAGCCGGATTGTAAGCAGGGTCCTCATACCCCTATGACTGTTTGTTTTTACCCAGTTTTGTCTTCTAATTGTGTCCAATTGTAAAGCGCAACGGAATTTGCTGCGCTATATAAGAAACTATTAATAAATCAATCACCGGTGCTTGTAGATGAGGTCATCTCCAATCAGTCAATTAACCCGGGTCCAGCCTGAGGTGTAAACGGGGTATCAACCCGCTGTGACGCGGCTTGAAACCGTGTTCCGTAGCCCCGGTTGGACCCTGGTGTGAAAGGCGTGTAACAGATAGTTCTTATAGTGCTGCCTTTAAGTTTATTTGGAAGGGAAATGTTTTGTGTGTAATCTGAATGCAATGTGTGTATCAGCAGAAACAGCCACTAATGCTTACACCATTATTCACTGATAAGATTACACAGAAAGAACATGGACATTTACAACATGAATACAGAAAGGCATTTTACAGTAATCAGGAATGGTCAATAGCTATCTGGGTCCTATAGAATTACACATGGGAACACTGACAATGTTTAAGGACAAATGCACAAAGACTATAGCCGGTCACGTGTTTCAAACTGATCCCTCGATCATTTGGTTTTTGATTGAATTGATAAAAGGAATCAAAGTGTGCAAGTGAAAATCAGATACAAACGTAAATGGGCAAGTCGCCCAATAATACAATTTTCATCCAAAAGGACTGGATTCAAGTTCATGGAAGTGTGTGTATTGTACAACCAAAGTTTAATAATTCTGCAACGGTCCTAAACTGCGAATGAGCTGCGAACATTTTTCGATTTGCCATGCAGTTAATAACAGGATTGTTATGTGTGGGTTTCAATTGGAGGAGAATGATGTGATTGCACAATTGTTTGTCACGAAAACAAAGGACTATGGTAATGCATTGCAATGAAAGCGACATGTACAGGAACCCTGGACAGTTGCATTATTTATGGTTCATCACTGCACTTTAAAAAACAAAACAAAAACAAAAAATTTAGGAACTCAACAAACAAGGCTTGCTTGTTCCGGGTACTTCCTAAAGGAAAAGTAATTTGTGGCACAGAACATTTTTTTTAGTATATCATGCAAGGGAATAGAGGGGCTTTCTAGATAATTAGCAATTTAGCAGAAGCTTAAAAATATAATCTTACATCAATAAGTGGGAAAATCAGAAAGATATAATCCAGCATCAGACCAGACAGGTCAAGTTGAAGTGGATTTAGAATTTAAACTTGGTCACTTCCAGGTGGTGGAGTGACCAAGCAGGTGCCTCCACCACCTGGAAGTGACCAATCAGGTGCCTCCACCACCTGGAACTGACCCATCAAGCTTAAACTCTAAATCTACTTCGACATGACCTGTCTGCTCCAGAAGCTGTATTTAATCTTTTTGATTTTGTGGGATGGACTAGTTCGGATAAATCACTTCACCAATGACGACACTTGTAATATTCAATTAGCTGTATTTTTAAAGCGGCAAGAAATTACAAGGCAAAACCAGGTCCGTTTTGCCTTGTAAACGATTGCGACTTTAAATATACGGGCAGGCTCACAGAAATTCCCGAAGATCCTGCACCTCGCAAGCCATTACATATTGCCCCAAGGGCAAAGGCAGCTGAGCATTTTATTTCTCATGCGCATGTATCAAAGTCGCACTGCGCGTGTGTCCAGAGTCCATGTTCAGAGGTGGAGTTGCGATTAAGGTGCACGGTCTCAGACAGGTCTTGAAAAGGTATTGGAGACACAGAGATGGTCAGTGATTGCAAACTCATACACTTCATTGCTCACATTGGAGGCCATACTCTGACAGAGAATATCGCGGCACCCGTTATTCCCCCACATTAGTTGGGATTTTTTTTCCGGCCCGCTGAGGCAGGTGAAAATCCCCTATAAATGCTGACATCAGCGCTAATTGGATAGCCCCGGGGATCAATTAGCATGTGACTGGTGCAGGTTTCCGCGGCGTGCCCGAAGACTGAGTCTAGAGACACACCAAGTGGTATTTGACCCGCTTGGTGCGTCTAAAGATGCTCAAAGTGGGTGTCTCAGTTCCTGCACATTCAGAGGCATGGCTGAACACCAGGGACGGCTTGTAGCGGCATTTGCATAAATGCACAGGCATGCAAACAGCATACAGTGGAGATTGAAAGTTTGGGCACCCCAGGCAAAAATTCATTTTAATGTGCAAAAAGAAGCCAAGGAAAGATGGAAAAATCTCCAAAAGGCGTCAAATTACAGATTAGACATTCTTATAACATGTCAAAAATGATTTATTTCCATCATTTACACTTTCAAAAGAACAGAAAACAAAAAATGGCATCTGAAAAGTTTGGGCACCCTGTAATTTGATGCCTTTTGGAGATTTTTCCATCTTTCCTTGGGTACTTTTTGCACATTAAAATGAATTTTTGCCTGGGGTGCCCAAACTTCCAATCCCCACTGTATGGCGCACACGCTGCTGTATCCCACTTAGGGGGGAATTCAACTAGCCCTGATAATTGTATTTTTTTTGGGGGGGGGGGGAACAACACACGACATGTTCACAATTTGTAGGATTTTTTCACAATGAATTTTCCCGGGCAATTCAATTAAAGCCTGTTTTTTTGTGTTGCGGGAGGTAACCTTGGGCTTTAACACCCAGGGCTATTCAGTTGGACTCCCGACTTCTCCTGATAACCCGTTAACTAGGATAACGGACGTTAACTCACAGAATCTGTGAAAAGTTCACGGATTTCTGTGTCAACGCGGTCGCGGCACCCGTTAACCTTACTTACCTTGGATTATTTTTTTTACAATCCGCTGAGGCAGGTGAAAATCCTCAGTGACTGCTGGCTTCAGGACTAATTGGATAGTCCCAGGGGATCAATTAGCCCATGGCAATCTCTAGCGGCTAACTGAATTCCCCAAAAAAAAATCAGTGATAGGTCCATGAACTTATCTGTTTTGGCTAATATCAGGGAATTTTTTTTCAGAGCCTACAGAGATCACCCCCCCCCCCCTCCCTTAATAATAGCTGCCGGTGGCTGCGCTTCTGGGCTATCCAGGGGTCAATTAGTCCACGGTAATTGAATTCCCCCTTTAGAATCTGTTCCAAACTCCCACTACGTCCAGGATTTGTGGAAATGCCACATAGGCGCATGCGCCTAGACCGGTGGTGGGCCGGCACACTCGTCATTCTGCACGTCATTGTTATACATTTTATCATTTACATATCTGAAAAAAACTGTGATCTTCATTAGGACTGAATCATCGCTGTATTTTACATTACACATTAGAGGGAGTATGGGGTGGTGAGTAAAGATTGGCTTATGAGAGTGCGCTTATCCTGCTGTGGCCCCGGTAGGAGCAAGGCGAATGCGTACACATTTATGTCTGCAGAAAGTAGAGGCGCGACATAGGCTAACACTGGGTAATAAATGATAGAAATAAATAAATGGGAAAAAAAAAAAAAAAAAGTCACACAGCTGACAGCGCTCACATGGCAAACGAAGATGAAGGGAGAGCAAGAACAGAGGGGCGCCTCAACTATCCATCACGGCAAGGGCCGAACTGCAGCAGGAGATCGGTACATGCATAATAAAAAGCTCTCTGCTGCCTGATACTCTGGATCCTAATGGGTCCGTCACATCTTCCTCCGCACATATTTACATACACAAAACCCCACCGATCTTTAAGCCCCGTACACACGGAGGAGCTGTGTGCTGAGCATCAGGGACGGCTTGTAGCGGCATTTGCATAAATTCGCAGACATGCAACCAGCATATGACGCACACACAGATGCCGCTGTCAATTTACTGCCTGAAGATGCACGCATCATTAGTCACACTTATTGTCCGTTTGGTGTGAAATCACAAAGGCTGACGTGTACTCAAAATTGCGGCACAGAATAATTAACGCCACCACATGCTAGGACACGAATCCCGCAAGTTTACAACCATGCGAATTGGCGGATACACAGTAGCCTCTCTCTTCTTCCACAGACGGTAAATAAAGATAGCACATGGACAATTACCTATCAAAATTTGCCAAATATGGCTGACAGCAGTTTGCAGAGGAGCAAAATGTGGAGATATGATCCTTTAAAGAAAAAGAAAGAAAAAAATTCCAGAAAGGATTTATGTCCATTAGAGTAAATGTACGCTTGCTTTGTGCTTTTTTTTGTTTTATTATATTGTTTTTGTGGTGTCAAATGGCCATGATTTGCATTTTCACTGCAGACGGTGGTGTAGAGGAGTTCATATAATATATGTGGATCAGGCAAAATGGAAAAAAAAAAATGTCCTTTTTATTTTATTTCACTCCCTTTCCTTACCTCTCTTAGAAAAACATAATTTATCTGTGCATTATCAAGAAAGCCAGACACTTTAATCAGTGAGCTATGAAGTCAGTGTTTCCAGCCTTATCTGGTGGAGGAGTGGAAATAGAGCAGATAGGCAGCTCCCAGGCCGATCACTGGTGGGGAATGTTAATGGGAGTAACAGCAGTGAGATTGGCTACAGAAGCCTGCCTATCTTCACCATTATCAAGGCGTTATCAATTCAACCATCGCAGCTCAGTAATGGGGCCAGTTCAACTTTCTGCTTTATCAGGGAGACTGATTCGAGCCAGAGGGACATAGGCTGCAAGACAACCGGGAGAGTGAATAAGCATCTTGTGTATTTAGAAAGCAAGGAGATTATTTTATTCTTATTTGCGTTGATCCTGCACGTTAACCCCACTCGCTGCCAGTGGGAATCAGCAGCTCCGAAAACATGGCTGGGTTTTTATATGGCACGCCTCACCCAGATACTGGCCTAGGGGGGTGGGTGGAGGGAAAGACGGGCTCTGCAGCACAAAAGCTGAAATTAAAGGTAGGGAGGACCTAGCTGCAGGTGCACAATCATAGCCTGTGTCACCAAATCCGCTGGACGTCAAATAACACATGAGAACAGTAACACGGAAGGAAGGCATGGAGAATTAATCCGATAACACTCAAGGTTTCTACCTGGTGGTTTGGAGGTTTCCAAACACATTATAAAATATCTAACATGTTTCATTTGTTTTCAAATCCAACGCAAATCATATTAGCAGACGTCCACAAGTGCCTGACTACAATCCCACTAGGGATACACCATGCAGGATGTCTGGTAGTGTCATTTAAACGTATGTCCCAAAAATGTTTCTGGCGAGAATTTTATTTTTAGATCGGTGATCATTTGAGAACGCTGCAGTTCGCTTAAACTAAAACAAATGAAAATACAGCTTAAAATTGGAACTCGCACCTGACCACAAGGAAGGCAGTCAATAATCAGTACAGTAGCATAGCGGTGGGCATTACGGTTCACAAAAACTTAGTTCATAAGCTCAATTCCTAAACAAGGAAGTATCTGTGTGAAGTCTGTATGTTTTCCCTGACTGTGCGTGGATTTCCTCTGCGTAATCAGGTTCCCTCCCACACTACAAGTACATTCTAGTGTTCATTCTAGCACCCTGCACCTTTCAAAACATGTGCAGTTCCTCTTTCCTGCCTGGGGTGTCGCTATCTGCTCTGGTGCTTCTATCACACTCTGGTCTGTGTTTCAGTACTGAATACAGACCAGAGTGTTAAGAGAAGCACCAGAGCAGAGTGACACCCCAGTCAGGAAAGAAAAAATGCACATGTTTTGAAAGGTGCAGGGTGCTAGAATGAGCATTACATGCTGGAGGTTAATTGGCTTGTGGCAAAAACAAAACAAAAAAACTAACTGTTGTGTATAGGTGTCCATGTGGCAAGGAATATATAGTACATTATAAGAACCACGGGGGTAGGGACTGGTATGAATGACTAAATGTTTTCTGTAAAGCACTGTGGAATATGGGGGCGCTGTAGGAATAACTGCTAATAAATAATCAGTCTAGTCGGAACTAGCGACAACAGTGCGTTCCTGTGCAAAGAGTCTGTGGCGCCATCATCATGTGCAATCAGCGGTGTACACTGAGATGTACTAAGCAGCAAAAAGTGTGGAGAAGTGAGCCAGTGGAGAAGTTCCCCATGGCAACCAATCAGCAGTGAAGTAACCTTTATAATTTGCATACTATACAATTCTATAGAGCAGCTGATTGGTTGCCATAGCCAACTTCTCCAATGGCTCATTTCTCCACTCTTTTTACTGCTTAGTACATCTCCCCCCGGAGTCCCCTATACATCCTTAGTGGAAGGCAGAAGACAACCTGGGAAGCTGGTAACCAACATCACTGAACTGTTTCTGGGTAAATTCATTCAGAATAAGCCGACAATGTGCATGTTTCACAAACACATCTCTACAGTGTAAGGGACGGCTGACAATGAGGGATATGAAAAGACAAAGCAGGTAACCGCACCCCTTCGCCACCCCCCTACAAGATAAGCAAGTGGTTGGCATTAATCATGGCCATGGAATGACCCAGCAGAGTGGAGCTCCTGTGTCTTTGGCTCTATTCATTGTTTGTTATTATAGCTGAATCCTTCTCCCGTCTGCTCGCTGAAGATAAGGGTCCTTTATCTGCCTGTGAGATCTTTATCAGAGTGCAGATCAGCCCATACAACTTATCTGAAATTTACATCTAGTCAAGAGCCTGAGAAGAGAGGAAAAACAGGCCAGCCAACTCCTGCCAACAGACCTGACTTCACGTTTCCTTTTCTCGTTTGTTTAGTTGATTGGAAATGTTCAGCTTCAGTTGGCAAAACGGGGTTTCTTGGGGTTGACGTGAACTTTGCACAATCAACCGTAATAGTCTGAATTTAATAAATATATATATATATATATATATATATATATATATATATATAATTTATTTTTTATTATTTTTTTGCGAGAGATGTTAATCCCATAATTTTTCACATATATCTTATACTTACAGCTGCTGCGGAATAAAAAAATGGGGCAGATGTATTAAGCCTGGAGAAGTGATAAAGCTGTGATAAGTGCAAGGTGATAAAGCACCAGCCAATCAGCTCCTAACTGTAAATTTACATATTGGAGCTGATTGGCTGGTGCGTTATCACCTTGCACTTATCACTGCTTAATCACTTCTCCAGGCTTAATACATCTGCCCCAGTGAGCTTTCGCCCAGTAATTGGGTTCTAAAGTGATATAACTGAATAAAGATCAACTAAAATCTAAAGGGGGGTACTCACGGAGCGAACGCTGCTTAAAATCTAAGCAATCTAACTAGATTGCTTAGATTTTAAGCAGTGATCTCTCAGTGTGTACCTCCTACAGAGATAGCGATGCGCAGCCCCACACATTGCTATTGCTGGTGCTAGATTGGCCTGCACGCAGGCCAATCTAGCAGTTCGCTCACTTCACCCGCCGGATGAAATGAGCGCCCCCCCGTCTCCCCGCGCACGCTCAGCACACATCGCGCTGTGCTGAGCGGGGGGAAAGATGTGTGCTGAGCGGTTCGCTCAGCACACATCTCTCCCCACATCTGCCAGTGAGTACTGGCCTTAACTGGGCACTCTGGCTAATCTGCTGCCAATATTACGTTATAGCATGGCCAAGAGAGCAATATGCAAAATCACAGAATAGCATTATAAAAATTAAAAAAAAAAAAAGACAAAATTAGGCACTACACACACACGTGATATACCAGTAAATGGACCTGGAATTTGCCATCTGGGTCACCTTAGCTAACCCCGCTCCAGCCCTCTAGTTATATTTACTCCCAGTGCCCAGTCCGCTTCTGCAGGTGGTATGCCTGGTCTTCTAGGGAAGGTGCAGGCATGCCATATCAAGCTGTGCCGTAGCCACAATGACATCCTTTCTATCAGTGGTCAGTTTTATTATATAGACTATGATATGGGGGACATGATAGAAACTTTCAAATATATCAAGGGTCTTATAGTTCAGGAGGGAAACATTCTTCAAAGGAAGAGAAGTATTAGAACTCGAGGGCATACACTGAGACTGGAGGGGGGGGGGGTTCAGGGGAAATTTAAGAAAAAATTACTTCACAGAAAGGGTAGTGGATGTGTGGAATAGCCTCCCATCAGAGGTGGTAGAGGCTAAGACTGTAGACCAATTTAAACATGCTTGGGATAGGCATATGAATATCCTTACAAAGAATTAAGGTTAAAAAAGGGTTGAGATTGCCTAAAGGATAAAATAAAAAAGGGGAAGACTAGATGGGCTAAGTGGTTCTTTCTGCCGTCAAATTCTATGTTTCTATCTAAGAGGGACATACTAAAGCCCCATAGAGACCCATTAAAAGCAAGCTGGACAGATTGCAGAAGGCGGCAGGAGCAGCCGTGTTCATGTACAATGTAGCAGCCAGCTTCAGGTAAACGGTCACTAGTGGGAGGAGGGGTGGGGAGTCCTATAATTGCTGCACAGATTAATGGAATGCATCTCTGTTGCATCTATATGACGGCTGCCCACTTAATTTCGAAGGATGTGAAGATCGGGAAAACCCAACAACAAAAAGAAAGTAGTAATAATAAGACGGAAGCCAAAGAGGGGCGCTGCAGGTGAATGCACTAGCTAGAATACTAGGTCCAGCTCACCCTGCCTTCAACTATCAACCTGCAAGATCTAAAAACACATTGCATAAGAAGCAGGAAGGCCTGTACAGTAGAGATGGTTAGATATCAGCACACATTATCAGATTATCAGATGTAGTGAGCAGGGCCCTCTCACCTTCCGTTTCATTGTATATTGTTTCTTGTTAAAACATTAAATTTGTTTCTGCTGCAGAACACGCTGGTGCTAAATCTGGAATGACAGCTAATATCAATAACTTACAGCAAGGCCATATTGGGGTGGATTCAATTCACCAACAGTTGAATAGCGCCGGGAATTAGCTCCCGGCGCTATCCAATTCAGCTCAAGTTAAGTCGGTGAATGCCCGTTCTCGCGGAATTAACAGGTGGATTTGTCGGGAGACTTAACTTCCCGGCGCGATGCTGATTCCCGACAGAATCAGCCTCGGGCCGGCCGCGCGGCAGTACTTTTGTTGGATTTCTTCTCTCATCCCCCAGGGGTGAAAGAAGAATTCCCGACAATTCAGTGTCACTTGGCGCTGTATTGAATAGCGCCGGGAGCTAATTCCCGGAGCTATTCAACTGTCGGTGAATTGAAATCGACCCCATTATTCACTATTATACTCACTTTATGTGAAGGAACAGGGGAAATGCCCATTGGTCGGCCGCAGCAGTTCATACGCTGCCCAAAGTGGACGACTTTCAACTTAGAAAATGCTGAATCATAAGGACATGCAGGACAATCCGCCATGCAGGAACAATCGATATCTTTGGATCCATCGCATGCACACACTGTACAATTGCATACCCTCCAACATTTAACACATAAAAATCGGTACAAAAAAAAATATATCTCTAAACCACGCCCCTATACTTTCAATGGAAGTTTGAAGAGCCAAAAATCGGTACAGACCAATAAAAAACAAAAACAAAAAAAAGGTACTGTACCTACCAAAAATGTACAGTTGGAGGGTATGCAATTATCTGGGCAATCCGCTGATATCGGGCAGAGCAGCCAGATAACTGTAGCGTATATGCTAAGCAGCGCTGTACTGCGGAGGGGTCAGCTAAACCTTTGTGCAGGTCATTTGCGGCTTACAAGCAGTTCTGTAGGAGTGTATCCATGAAACAACTGGATCAACTAGAACAGCGCCCAAACTTTTGCACATGGCATTCAGAATAAATAGTAAATTTGCATTGAGGGCCTGACCCTGGCTCAGACACAGTCACGGCCTCTTTAACAGCAGTCGTGTCTGTGGCTTTATGCAAATTGTCGCTGCAAAGCCCCTTCCCTGGTGTACATCCATGCGCCCGAATTTGTAAGGACTCACAGTCTATAGATACTGGTGCGTTTTTTTTTAAATGTGCCACCAAAACTTGCTGAAGCCCTATGGCAGCGGTGGCCAACCCGCGGCTCTCGAGCCGCATGCGGCTCTTTCATCCTCCGCATGCGGCTCGATCCGCTCCAGGCCACTGCTGCCCGACACACCACACTCACAGCAGCAGGTCTCCAGCGGCGGTGTCTATCTAAAATTCGGCGCCGGCCCATGAGCCAATCAGAGCTCGCAGACCGGCAGCTAAGGCTCCTGATTGGCTGCCGGTCTACGAGCTCTGATTGGCTCACGGGCCAGCGCCGAATTGAAGACAGACACTGCCGCCAGAGACTGAGGGGTAGGAGCTGCGCTCTCCTTCCCCTCACAGCAGCGCGGTAAGCAACACTTTTTATTTTATTTTTGGTGGGGGGGGGGGTGAGGCACTGTGGAGGCATGTCTGGCACTGTGGGGGCATATGTATCAGCACTGGGGGCATATCTGGCACTGTTGTAGGCATTGTGGGGGTATGTGTATCAGCACTGGGGGCATATCTGGCACTGTGGAGGCATGTGTATCTGCACTGGGGGCATATGATGCACTGTGGGGGCATGTGTATCTGCACTGGGGGCATATGAGGCACTGTGGGGGCATATGTATCTGCACTGGGGCATATGTGTATCAGCACTGGGGGCATATCTGGCACTGTGGAGGCATGTGTATCTGCACTGGGGGCATATGATGCACTGTGGAGGCATGTGTATCTGCACTGGGGGCATATGATGCACTGTGGGGGCATGTGTATCAGCACTGGGGGCATATCTGGCACTGTGGGGGCATGTGTATCAGCACTGGGGGCATATCTGGCACTGTGGGGGCATATCTGGCACTGTGGGGGCATGTGTATCCGCACTGGAGGCACATGAGGCACTGTGGGGTCATGTGTATCTGCACTGGGGGCACATGAGGCACTGTGGGGGCATGTGTATCCACACTGGGGGCACATGAGGCACTGTGGGGGCATGTGTATCCACACTGGGGGCACATGAGGCACTGTGGGGTCATGTGTATCTGCACTGGAGGCACATGAGGCACTGTGGGGTCATGTGTATCTGCACTGGGGGCATATGATGCACTGTGGGGGCATGTGTATCGGCACTGGGGGGCATATCTGGCACTGGGGGGCATATCTGGCACTGGGGGGCATATCTGGCACTGGGGGGCATATCTGGCACTGGGGGGACATGTGTACCTGGCACTGGGGGCACATGTGTATCTGGCACTGGGGGCATATATTTATCTGGCACTGGGGGCATATATTTATCTGGCACTGTGGTGGCACCCATTTTTTGGCATTTTTATATGTATGTGGCACTATACAACATGACTAAACAGGGTTATGACACAAGGTCACATTCCTACAAACGTCATACCAAAAGGTGTGTGCACAAAAATGGGGCGTGGCTTTGTGACAACTAGGCCACACCCCCATTTTTGCGCTCGCCGCATGATAGTGGCTCTTGCCTATGGATCTTTTCTGGCTCTTTGCCTCCGACTGGTTGGCCACCCCTGCCCTATGGCATAATTCATCCGAGTATGGACTCCAGTGTTGGCAGCTGTAAATTACTACGCAATCGCACTCAGCGACACTTCCATAACACGCACCATTTCCATGCAGCTTTTTAGCTTACCCCCTTCCCTTCCCGTCCAGGATTGCCCATTCATTGCTGCTACCGTAATTTTGTTCAGCAATTATCTTTAGAAGAATCCCTCCTATCAATACACTAGCAACAAAAGCACAGTGGGAAATGCAATAGAGTACAAATTGGTTGGCGAGTTAGAACTTGCAGCAAACGGATGGCGATTTTGTCCTCCTATCTAGGCGGGCGCAATACTCAGTGATGTGGGGGGTTCTTATGGAATCTGATCCAAAAACCACCAGAAAATGCCTTGGGCCAGCGACGTTGCGGACACTGCATGCAGTCTGACCAGAACATAAAGAAGAAAAATGGTGACATGAGACATTTACAATCCATAATATATACCCCCCCCTCCTACCCCATGGGGGCTCCCGATTTGCTAAGTGACAGCTCGGTGGGTACTTGAGACCCCCACCCATAATTTGTGCTGTCGCAAACCAGATTTATGCATGGCATTTTGCTGTCCTATGGGGGAGTGGGTACTGTAACATTCATTGTAAACAGTTGGCCTCTGTACTAATGTACGTCCAAGAACAGCTCAATCTGGTCCACTTTACAGCTGACACTGTTTTGGGAGGAGAAAGAGAGAGAATTACAATTAACAGAAGATCTGCAAAGAGCCGAATGAATTGGGAGATAGCATCTGCACATCTTTCCTCAGTTGGAATAATTTATCAAAGTGCTGCATGACCTCTGGTTTAGTTCCAGCCTCACAACTATCTCCAGAAGGCTTATTTTTGCTAGGGTTAATGCTAAAACACACATTACAGAAACTTATCTCCAGTCTGATCGGTTCCCAGTTGTTATCGGTTGCATCTTACAAAAAAAAAAAAAAAAAAACACAAAGCATGGAAAAAAAAAGAAAAGCAAAACATCCCATTCTCTCAGACAGCCAATCAGGAGACAGAGCTCGATTCCAAACGGAAACATGGATCAAAGAAAAGTCGTCACAGGGAGCGGATGACGGCATTTACACACACACACACACACACACACACACACACAAGTGCATTCAGTTTCCTAGCCTGAAATCTCATATACTATAATCTATGTAGCACCAGTATATTCACAGTGCTGATTACAAGCCTACAATCTATTCAAAATTGATGTCAGAAAAAAAACGAATAGAAGCCTGAATTAAGTATGGTGCTGCGGACCCCTGGTGGCCTCATATAAACTAAAACACTAAGGGGTGTATTCAATTAGTGCCAAATTTTCCGACAGTCGAAAAAATCAGCACTAATTCGACCTCAGTGTATTCAATAGCGCCAGTTTCTTAATCCATTTTTGCCCATGCCTTTTGGGGGGGATTTTTGTCGATAAGGCATGGGCGAAAACAGACCCAAAAACTGTCGAAAACGCCCGCAAATTTAACAAAACACGTGGATCGGCTGCAAATTCGCCAATCCACGTGGTTTTCGCTCGGCATGGCCATTGAAAAGGTCGAATGTAAATTCAACCTAAAAACGAGTGAAAAAACTGTCGAAAAAACGTCACTAATTGAATACTCCCCTAAGCAGAATAAAGACATATTTACATACTCTAGAATGATGTGGTGTTCTGCCAGAGTCCCGGGACAGCAGAACACCTTCCTAGATCCCACTTCTCTATCAGTGGGTGGGGGAATGTCATTTTAGACCTCCCGCTAATCAAGGCATTACATAGGACATGAGGACGCTAAACTCCCAACAGTAGGTATGTATGTATGTATGTATGTATGTATGTATGTATGTATGCATGTATATATATATATATATATATATATATATATATATATATATATATATATATATATATATATATATATATATATATAATATCTATCTATATATCGCAGATTAGCCAGGTACATGGATAATACCAAACATTATTGTGTACAATATAGTATTCTCATTCTAGACTTTCTCTCTCCTTTACTCCCCATGTTGGTTCCAGCACCGCAACATCACTCGCATCAGACCCTTCCTCTTCCAGGATGCCACCAAAACCATTGTCCACTTACTGATCATCTCTTACCACGACTACTGCAACCTTCTTCTCACCAGACTCCCCATGCTCCCATCTTGCTCCTCTCCAATCTGTACTCAATGCTGCAGCTAGACTTATCTTCTTCTGCCGCAGCCGCACATCTGCCTCCCCTCCCTGCCAAGCCCTTCACTGGCTCCCCTTGTGCCATAGAATACTCGTCACTGTCATGCACAAGGCCCTCTCCTGCTATACACATCTCCAACCTCATCTCCATACACACACCATCCCACCCTTCCTCCCATCTGCTTACCACATCTCGCTCCAGAGTCCAAGATTTCTCCCGGCTGACCCCCACCATTGCATCAATCACCCTCATTCCATTAAAGTAACTCCCAGCCTGCAGTGCTTCAAGCGAGGGCTGAAAACCCACCTGTTCATAAAAACCATATCCTTCCACCACTCAACCATGTCACCACGTAGTCTCTCTCACCTTCTTGCATCCTCCAATCATCCTACTCCTGCCCTTAGCCCCCCTTACCCTAGCTCCTGCCCTTAGCCCCCCTTACACTAGCTCCTGCCCTTAGCCCCCCTTACACTAGCACTAGCGTTAGTCTCCCCCCTTCCCTTTAGACTGTAAGCTCCATGAGCAGGGCCCTCCTTCCTCCAGTTCTCATTACCTAACTCTCTTACATACCAGCTACGCTCTACACCTCCTTCTTAGGCTCTCTGCCCCTGGACTCTACTCCTTCCTTGTTTTGGTTTCTTCAGATGACCTAGACCAGTTATCTGTGCCCACACCAATAGGTACAGGTGTTATATTATGCTGAGTATTTCCCACTACACCCCTTCGCATCAGCGGCTGTATTAAGAGTTGTAGTGCTATGTGTTACTTGTCTACTGTTCTCTGTACTGTAATGTTTTACCCTGTACTGTCTTATTGTTTTGCCCTATGTACGGTGCTGAGGACCACTTGTGGTGCCCTATAAGGTTTTTCAATAATAAGAAATTTCCAAGGTGACTTTTAGGATTATATGTAGAGATGCAATATAATTTGTATGGGAAAAACGTTTTTGGGGAACAGGAAATCCTTTATACTTCACACTTGTTAATGTGCACTGGATGGTTTGAAGCTAAATTGTGAGTTGTCTGTTAAGCAATGTTCCCGCTAGGCTGATTCAGCAGGGCGCCACGCCCTACCAGATTTTAAAATATCAAATTGTTGCCATATCCTTTTGGATGCGCCCCGCTCAAACAGCTTGCCACATGGGAGGGAAGAGTTGCGATTTAGTGCTCAATGCCTATTGGAAGAGCTCGTGGGTGGCCCAGCATCTTCTTAAGTGCTGTGCACGCACCCCCACCCAAGAGTGATAAATAGGGGGCGTCGTGAAGCCACAACCCCTGGAACTGTCACACCCAATTTTGGAAATACGCAAGCATGAGTGACCTATTTCCCGGACGCCGCCCTGTCCGCTGTTAATGCTAGACTGAACACTAGTTAAGTAAATTAGCTTTGGCTGTATAAAGTGGAAGTCTTATCGATACGCGTGTGAGGGCCATTTATGGAAATCAACAGAAGCTCAAAAGGTGTGCCTAGATGGTCAGCTCCACAACACAAAAGTGCACTGCACTCCCAGCCTAGTTTCATTACGTTCCCACTGTGGTTGGACCTCCCTATTGCAATTTTATGCAACTGTGAGAGGCCGGGGAATGCGGCTTCATTGAGCAGTCCCTGGGTTAACCTCCAAATTCCCCAGATTTATTTCAGATCAGGTTCCAGCGCGGATGGCCCTTTTGTTGTGCGTAATTAATTCTGTTCATTTGATGATCATGTGAGATTTAGCTATTTATACCAAAAGAGGATCAGGCTGAGCCGCACGTTTACAGAGCTTTGTAACCGCTCAATCCTGTTAAAAATAAAACATCCTGTGTATCTGGAGATGACCGCTCTCTCTCTCTTATAATCTGCCACACACTTAGCAATGCACTTGAAATAGCTGCATCAGTGAGTGGCTAAATTGTACCAATCCCGGTATTAAGAAAGTGCCAGGTCAAGCAATTACTCCAGTTATAGGCCTGAGAGAGTCTCCAGCTCCAACAATCACCACCACATGCAGCCAAGGGAAGACGTTATGTTCATTGGACAATTTTTTGATCAAGTACAAAATTCTAGTCCGGAAATTCTGTGTCTTTTTGACGCAGTCTGCTCCATTTACTTGTCCTCCATTGCCTCGATCAGCCGCCAGTCTAAGAACACAACGGAGTTTCATATACAGTGTTACTGGCCTTCCAAATGCCAGAGTATAACCAGCCTTAGGGGGTAATTCAGACCTGATCGCAGCAGCAAATTTGTTAGCAGTTGGGCAAAACCATGTGCACTGCAGGTGTGGCAGATATAACATTTGCAGAGAGCGTTAAGGTGGGTACACATGGAGAGATCCGTTCTTAAAATCTAAGCAATCCGACTAGATTGCTTAGATTCTAAGTATGGATCCCTCGCGAGTATGCCCCCCAGCGATAGCGATGCGCGGGGCTAGATTGGCACAATCTAGCACATCGCTCATTTCACCAGCGGGTGAAATCAGGGCCCCTCCCTCGCTCAGCACACATGACACACAATTTAGATTTAAGTTCGAACACACCCCACCCAAATCTTAATCTCTCTGCACATGTTATATCTGCCCCCCCCCCCTCCCTTGCAGTGCACATGGTTTAGCCCAACTGCTAACAAATTTATTTGTTGCTGCAATCAGATCTGAATTACCCCCTTAGTCAGCTGCTGCAAACTACAAACCACATCTTGCCCCACCTGTCATAGGCTAAATATGTTCCTCTGGAGCTTTGTCATATCACTGAAATGTAGTATTAACAAACCAGAACTAAAAAAATAGCTGAAAGTGGGCACTGCAATACTTAGCTCAGTAATTTAAGAGACGCTTCCCTGGTCCGCATAGTCCAAGACCATACATAATAACAAGACAGCGCACTTCATAAAACACAGACAGAACATGTGCCATCCTGTATGGTGTCTGGTTGGCCCAGCAAAGTGGATACCTTGCAATCATAGGCCCTCATTCCGAGTTGTTCGCTCGCAAGGCGATTTTAGCAGAGTTACACACGCTAAGCCGCCGCCTACTGGGAGTGAATCTTAGCTTCTTAAAATTGCGAACGAAAGATTCGCAATATTGCGATTACAAACTACTTAGCAGTTTCAGAGTAGCTTCAGACTTACTCGGCATCTGCGATCAGTTCACTGCTGGTCGTTCCTGGTTTGACGTCACAAACACACCCAGCGTTCGCCCAGACACTCCCCCGTTTCTCCAGCTACTCCCGCGTTTTTTCCGGAAACGGTAGCGTTTTTTCCCACACGCCCATAAAACGCCGTGTTTCCGCCCAGTAACACCCATTTCCTGTCAATCACATTACGATCGCCGGAGCGAAGAAAAAGCCGTGAGTAAAAATACTATCTTCATAGCAAATTTACTTGGCGCAGTCGCAGTGCGAACATTGCGCATGCGTACTAAGCAGAAAAACGCTGCGATGCGAAGAAAAATACCGAGCGAACGACTCGGAATGAGGGCCATAGTTTCTAGTCAATATGAGATATACATGATGTTGCACGTGTAGGGTAAGGAGCTATTATCACGTGCAGTTGGGTTGGGGAACATCCAGTTGCTGCTGGCTTTAAACTACCTCTGGTTAGTGGGGGAGCCCACCTGTGTGATGTTATCAATTTCTGTCCCTATTCTAATTATTAACATTTATTTTTCTATATACAACACACTAACACACACGTGTGTGTGTGTGTGTGTGTGTGTGTGTGTGTGTGTGTGTGTGTGTGTGTGTGTGTGTGGTGCAGTCAGTTTACCTACAATCAAAATCCTGACAACCATTGACCGACGGTCAAAATGCCAACAAGGTCAAAATACCTTCATTTAAAATGCCGACAGGTCAAAAAGTCGACATGAGTTTTTCATGATTTTTTTTTATTGAAACCAAATTGTTCATACTGTACCTTCCCAGTGGACCTGGAGGGGGAATATAACGAGCCATGCCAGGGGACGCGGTACACTTATACAGTGTCCATGTCAACCTATGTCGACACACACACCAAAAGGCAATGAAATGCTTGTGTCAACTTTTTGACCTGTAGACTTTTTATATGTCGGTATTTTGACCTTGTCTGTATTTTGACTGTCGGTCAATTGTTGTCGGGATTTTGATTGTAGGCATTTCATACTGATCCCCACACTGTGTGTGTATGTGTTCATTCTAGCAACATGCACCTGTCACAAGCCATGCAGTTCCCCTTTCCAATATACAGTATGGGTAAATATAATCTGCATCATGTACTCCAACAACAGGCTAAATGAACGACATCCGTAGGATGTGTGTCACCTACAGAAGAGGCGACACGGAGAGCAGGAAACTACTGAAAAACATAGAGGGTAGTACTTTGTGCCGAGTGGGACACATTCTGGTACTCACTGCATGGAGTTCATCTTTGGTCAACAGACGGCACCCGGCAGGAAAGCCAAGATTAGGCTGCAATGTGCCTGCTTTGCGCCCTGTCGCAAGAGTCCCGTCATTATCACACAGGAGATCAGTATTGTATAACAGCAGACAGAACGGCTGCCCAACCGCCCTGGCACATCAAATTGCGTGGGTCGTGGGATGCTCATTAACCCCTCACCCGCTGGCATAGAAGTTTGTGAGAGCTAATTATTGGTCAATAGCAAAGTCTGTTCTAGTGCTGATGTTTAATCTAACTCCATGACCACCTGGGAACCCCCCATTCCCCCCCCCCCCTCCAAAAAAAAATAAAAAAAAATGAGTGACTACTCTGCCAGTCTATTAACCTTTTCATTAGCCGTCTCCAATTATTAACGTAGGGGTTAAAAGTGGAGGAAGCTGGTAAGCGGAAATGGAGTAGGAAATGGGCTGATGGATTTGGAAACAGAAAAGGGGACAGTAGGAGAGAGCGAGAGAGAGAGATGAGAAAAGAGAGAGAGAGAGAGGTTCAGATTTATCAATGTAATAATCGCTTCTGGAAAAACCCAGACAGGTAGATAGAACTTCAGGATTGCAATTACCTCCCCCGTCAGATAAACCAGTTTTATCAGGCAGTTACTTCTGCCATCCCTAAATCGGCTCCTTATCTGCAGCCGAGATCTCTGCAGAGCAAACAAGGTGCCCACAGAAACACTGACAAAGTTCTAGGAGAAGCAGGACGCCCCCACCCCTAACCCAGCCAAAGCCCACAAACATCACACAGCTGCCACCAAGCCTCCATTATCAAGACTGATTAGCAAAATAAAATTATGACAAAACGCAACCTAATCCCATTTCGCCATCTGCTCCTGGAAAAAAAGGAGTCCGGTTTATTTTGCATTTTGATTTTTATCTTTTTTCAGAATCATTATCAGAAAGAAAAAAAAAAAATAGAAACACATATGTCTGCTGGCTGCAGAGTAATATCTAGTGTGCGGGAGATAAGATCGCAGCAGCTGCGAGATCTCAGAAGAAATACTTTGCAACACACGTGATCCTTTTAATACAATGAATGCGAGAGTCACAGCAGATAACATCTGCATTCAGGCCTGTCCCGACACACTGATTCTATCAGGATGTGACTGCATAATGGAATATTTTAAGCTTATCATGCGGCTGATCGCAGCTCTAGCTGTTATCCTGCGTAGCATCTGGGTGGGAGCTGGGGCCTCATAAGACGCAGCTTCTCACCTTTCACATCAGCTCCCCCCCCCCCCCCCCCTACCCCCAGCCTATCAAAATAATCTGCATAACAGCAAGCGGAGTAACGAGCTCCTGGACTCTCCATCTCCTCCACGTATCTGGGCTGGGGAGATAAGGTTACATGTGACTGAATGTATATGCAATATTACTGGCGCTTGCTAGCTCCTCTTGGTGTAGAGTCCAAAAGAAAATTGTTAGAATTGATGCAATTTTATTTTTGTTAAATGCTGTTGCCTTCCTGATGTACAGCAGACATAGGCCCAAAAAGCAGCCAAAATGTAATGGAAGTGATAAACTTTGTTCGGTCAGGAATTCTGCGCTTCTAAAAGGCTCTTCCAGTGAGAATAAAAGCCACACGGAAGCCCATTTAAATATCAGTGGAATGTTAGTATGCCAAATAGGTTAAGACAGTGGTTCTCAAACTGTGTGCCGCCGTGGGACACTTGCAGGGGTGCCTCAGATTGGTGGTCCAGGACCAATTCAAACTATTTATTGTCAATACAGAGTATCCCTTATCCAAAATGCTTGGGACCAGAGGTATTTTGGATATGGGATTTTTCCGTATTTTGGAATAATCGCATACCATAATGAGATATCATGGTGATGGGACCTAAGTCTAAGCACAGAATGCATTTATGTTACATATACACCTTATACACACAGCCTGAAGGTAATTTTAGCCAATATTTTTTATAACTTTGTGCATTAAACAAAGTGTGTGTACATTCACACAATTCATTTATGTTTCATATACACCTTATACACACAGCCTGAAGGTCATTTAATACAATATTATGAATAACTGTGTATTAAACAAAGTTTGTGTACATTGAGCCATCAAAAAACAAAGGTTTCACTATTTCACTCTCACTCAAAAAAAGTCCGTATTTCGGAATATTCCGTATTTCGGAATATTTGGATATGAGATACTCAACCTGTATAATAGGCAAAACCAGTGCCTGCGGCTGCCAATAATAAAATATGTGGACAAACATAAGCAAAATTTACTCCTCACTACATAATCGAACCTAACGATGACATATAAACATAATTTACTAAATTGTATTTTTTTTTTCTTACATTTCTCAATTAGAAACTCTTGGCCTACGGGGGCCATCAAAAAAAAATTCTAATACTCTAGGTCGCAGTGATTCCAAAAAGTTTGGGAACCATTGGGTTAAGAAAAGATGGGTTCATGGTGGCTCTGTGGCCTGTAAAAGGTTTACAACATATCAAATCAGAACACTGAAACACTTAATAATGGCATAAAAGTCGCCTCCCGGACACTAGATGCTGCCTGACTAAAACTCTCTTCTCAGGAAAGTGGGTAACAGTGGATGAGTGGAATTGTGGCCCAGCAGCTGCCTGAGGATTCTAATGAACTGTAAAGCTTAATAAAATGACATCCTTTATAAGCGTTGTGCATGTTATCTCTGCTTTGCTACAGGTAAATTCTGGCCACTAAGCACCTGTGGTAGCAGTATGATGAGGATATAAATCGGTGATGAGGGTAGGCTTGTAAATTCAGAAGTCTAAATATTATCCACCTGTGAGTCATGATAATAAGTGATGGGAGGGATCCGCCCTCTCGGATTAGAAACTTTTGCCATCTTTTTGGGTTGCCAACTGCACACTGAGCCAGCCACCCACCCGGCACTCACGTGGGCTTCAGCAGTGTAAATATGTATGAAACCTGGAGAGATGATGTCAAACAGGGGTGTGGTTCATCAAATCGGCACCATCTAGGTCGACAATGTTTGAGTCGACCACTGAAGGTCGACAGGGATGGAAAGTCGACATGGTTCCTAGGCCGACATGTTCTATGTTGACAGTTCACAAGGTCGACATGAGTTTTTAACTTTTTTTTGTTTCGTTTACTCTGTACAGTGACTGGGAAGCCGAATTAGTGCACCGTGTCCCCTCGCATGGCTCGCTTTGCACGCCATGCTTCGGGCAAGGTGGCTCGCGCCGCTGCCGCAGCGCTCAGCACAGGTTACTGTTCTCAATCGTAGTCCACGTGGATCGTTATGTATGAAAAAGTTCAAAAAAATATTTTTTTTAATTAAAAACTCATGTCGACTTTGTGAACTGTCAACATAGAACATGTCGACCTAGGAACCATGTCAACCTTCCACCTATAGTGGTCGACCAAAACATTGTCGACTTTCAGACGGGATCCCTGTCAAACAGACCTTAACCTGTATCTTTATCATACCAAGTAGTGAGCAAAAAAGCCAAAGTAAGCGATAACCAGGCTTCCACCACTTAGATGGAGCCAAGCTGGAGTGCTGGGTTTTACAGGTCACAGATTTCTAATTGTCAGCCTGTGGGCCAGATCAATCCTTCAATGCTATTGTTGGTCCATTCCTCTTTTGGCTCTGCTATATGACATCCGAGCTGATATTAGAGACTCAGAAAAAATCTTGGTAGGGCCTCAACGAGACTGTGGGCTTTATTTACTAAGTGCCGGGTTCTAAAACCAGACGCTTCTGTTTGTGTTTATGACCAACATTTAAAGGGCAATGCTTTTACTAGCTAAACATAGATAACCTTTTTAAATTTCGGGAATAACCACGATCGGAAGCTCCGGATCAGACATCGGTCCCAAACACAGGACCTCAAGTATTCATATTGGATAGATTTTTATGGAACTTGGTCACTTACAAAAGTGACCAAGATGATTCACAGGATGGTGCCAGATTTTTATACCTACATGACACCCGGAGAACCACCCGTCAATATTCTCCACAGAAAGCAGAATGTCTCAGTACAGGAACCTAATCATAAGACAGCTGTACAGTTTTATGGACTTCATCATACACTCTCACTTTTTTGGAATGTACAACATGCATATCGATTCGCCAGGAACTTGTGGCAAGCCCCTCACACCTACGTGATGTCTGGACTTCCAAGTGTCGGACTTCCTACAAATCGGCTGCCTCCACTCCACTTATGGGCCTGCCAGGCCCGGCGCTACCCGCTCAGCGAAGGGATGCAGTGCAGGGAGGCGCTGGGACGGAGAGGCGCTCCCCCTGCTCTGCATTCCTTCCCTGCTGCGCCGTCCTGGCCCCCCTGCTGCTGCTGTGTCTGTCACTGTATGACTGTGACAGTCACTGGCAGCGGAGCCTGCAGCGTGAAAAGCCTTCTCCCTCCCCTCACCTGTGTGGCAGCGGCTGTGTACGGGACGGAAGGGGGCGGTGCTAAATGGGACGGAAGGGGGCGGGGCTAAACGGGATGGAAGGGGGCGGGGCTAAACGGACCAGGCTGCTGTACCGAGGGAGACTGGCTTAGGTAAGTAGAGGGTGAGAGAGAAGTGTGTGTTTGTATATATGGTGTGTGTGTGTATATGGTGGGTGTGTGTGTGCATACGGTGTGTGTGTATATGGTGGGTGTGTATGTGTGTGTATATATGTGTGAATTGTGTGTGTGTGTGTGTGAGGTATGTCTGTGTACGCGCACTTTATGGATGGTAGTACTGGGGGGGCATTACGTATAATGACGCTATTACTGGGGGGGGGGGCATTACATGTAAGGACGCTACTACTACTGGGGGGGCATTTTGTGAAACAACGCTACTACTGGGGGGGCCATTACGTATAAGGACGCTTCTACTACTGGGGGTGCACTACGTATAAGGACGCTACTACTACAGGGGGGCATTACGCGTAATGACGCTACTACTACTGGGGGGGCATTACGTATAAGGACGATACTACTACTAGGGGGGAATTACGTATAAGGACGCTTCTACTACTGGGGGTGCACTACGTATAAGGACGCGTCTACTACTGGGGGCGCACTACATATAAGGATGCTACTACTACTGGGGGGCATTATGTATAAGGATACTACTACTACTGGGGGGCATTATGTATAAGGATGCTACTACTACTGGGGTGCATTACATATGACGCTACTACTACGGGTGGGGCATTATGTATAAGAGGAATAAGATTGTGCTACATTGTGGCGTAATTTTAAATGGGGGTACTATTGTGTGGCCATGCCCCTTACTTGTGAGCCCACACCCCTTTTCCCGGCGCGAATATGGGAGGGCGCAAATTTATAGTTTGCAGGGGGGCGCCGAACACCCTAGCACCGGCCCTGGGGCCTGCTTTAAGAAAGGAGTAGGCTTTCTATGGGTTCTTCCACATTTCCCGCAGAACAAGTTATCAATCCTGACGGCAATAACCGATGCAGCCTTCCTAGACCTCCTCACAGGAGGCAAATGCGAGGGTAGCAGTGAACCTACCGGATTCTCTTGGGTCAGGCCTAGCCAACCTGGTGACTCTCCAGCTGCTGTGAAAATACTGTGCACATCCCAACCCAACTTGCCCTGCCACAGATTAAACATTACTTAATAGCAAAACAGTGGCAGGGCATGCTGGGATTTGTAGTTTCACAAGATCTGGAGAGCCACAGGTTAACCAGGCCAGTCTTAGGTGAACTGGAGAGCAGGGGGTGTTAACCTCTGCTTTCCAAATATAGCTAGACTCTAAACTATGAAATATTAATTTTAGGCCTGGTGCTTCCATTGGTTCAGGTCTACAAGGCATCACAGTTATTCTCTGCCGCCCGTGCTCAGTGTGGTGAAATCTAATTTCAGAGGACCACATGACGAAGACCAACACATGACTTGGAGCAGATGACAGTCTAAAACGTCTCCGAGAAATCTCCAGGGTTCACAGACTGCCCTCTGGGTGCAAATGTGGAAGTCTGATGCCTTAGGTTTCATTTCAGAAACTGCTGTAGCCTTATCTAACAGACCTTGGTCAGAAGGACTCACTCTATTCTCTCCTGGACACACAGTTCACACACAAAAAAACAAAACAAATAAGAGTAGACCGAACAGAGAGGCTGCCTATTGCTGTTCTGCCTAAGGTTACAAGGGATAAGCAGCAATGTGCCAAAAAGTGTGTATATAATAAAAAAATTTAACGTTGGGAGACATGTCTTTCTCTATGGGATTTCCAAAAAGCAATACTTAGGAAATGTTGGGGACTTAACCCATGGACCTCTCAACAGTTGAGGATGACTTAGCCAGAGTTTGCTCCCAGCTCCTAACTCCAGGGGTTGACAAAAATAGACTTTATCAGCCAGTCCGAAAAATGAGAGAGAGATTCTAGTACTACCGGTTCAATTAAATGTTGATAGAATATTACTCCGGAATATTTCCTAGAGGTCAACGTGTTTAAAGCTTGGACAATATGAGCACAGCCCTCTAGAGGTGGAAAGTTTCTGTTACTAGGAGAAACCTTATCACTACTCTTTGGAAAGGAGACAGAAGAAAGCGGGACTATAAGGCAACATTGCAGAATGTTATGAGTTAATGTTACTATTAATGGACTCAATCGCAAAGATTTTGGGATTGCAGAGTGTAACAATTGTCAAATGGTCCATTCTTTCTTGATATTAGATACTTGGCTTTCATCTAAATCGTCATGAAATTGAGATCTAATATTACACACACAACCCTTTCCAGTTCCGCCATCTTGACACCCTACAGGTCTAAAGGCCAAATTAATAACTGGCTTCAAATCCTACGAGATGTTACTACTTTCCCCAAAGGTGCAAGCTTTCCTCACTGCCATTTAATAGATAATACCGCCAGGTAGACGGCGAGCTGCTGTTCTGTTGGTGCAAATGAGTTGGCAGTACGGATGGTGTAATGGTTAGCATTACTGCCTCACAGCACTGAGGTCATGGGTTCGATTCACACCATGGCCCTAACTGTGTGGAGTTTGTATATTCTCCCCGTACTTGCGTGGGTTTCCTCCGGGTACTCCGGTTTCCTCCCACACTCCAAAAATATACTGGTAGGTTAATTGGCTCCCAACAAAAATTAACCCTAGCGTGAATGTGTCTGTGTGTACATGTGATAGGGAATATGGATTGTAAGCTCCACTGGGGAAGGGACTGATGTAAAGCGCTGCGGAATATGTGTGCGCTATATAAATAACTGGTAATAAATAAATGAGCCCTCATAGAATGCTCTAACAGGTGAAAGCTGTACGCAGGTCCACAACAGCGTGACGAAGCATGCTGGGAGCTGTAGTTCAACAAACAGCGGTGTAACGCTCAACTGAAATGTGAACTATATAAACAGTGGGAAAAGAACAATGTGGCAACTGCCAGTTAATGTAGTAAATAAAAAACTAAAAATAAGCATTTAAAGAATAATAAAAACACACAACACTATGCACTTACGTTACCTAAACTTGATTAAAGGTCACCACATGGACAGGTTAGGTTGTGAAGACACCTACAGTGCTAAAATAAATGTCACTATGCCAAATATACTGTATACAATAAGTTACATAAATGAATTGCAAGTTACCTGGTTCAAAAGTGAATACCCCCAAGCCCGTCCTCCTCCCAACACACACTTTCCCCTCCAATGTGTACACCCTAAAGGTAAGCACACTGTTACCAATATGTAAAGCTGTGGAACAACAGCACCAAGAACAGACCAAAATGCTCTCTAGACTTCTGTGCACAGCCAGCATGAATTCTGCATCCCTATCTCCTGCCACCAGTCACCAACACGTTAGAGGCTACTATCCTTAGAGCCCAGGATAAAGTATTTCTATACAGTATACAAGACTTGTGTATAATACAATATAAGAGAGAGAGAGAGGATATGGGGGACGCAGCACTGTCTTAAATGAGCAGGGAGGAGGTAAGTGGCACCATATGTGTGGAAGACAGTACTGTCTTACAAGATCGAAGGAGGAGGTAAGTGGCAGTGTGGTACTTACGTTTAATCTGTCTAGGATTACTCTGTTTTCTTCTGGACATCTCTCTGCAATGGGCAGTCAGGGTGGCCAGGATGGATCAGGCTGTCCTCATGCCCACACCAGTCCTCAGTTCACCCAGACGTTCAGGCCAGGAAAATGATCCGCATGGAGTGGGCAGCAAAGGGCTTCCTAGTGTTCAGCCCCAACGGGGCTAAATTCCCCCAGCACAACAGCCCTATCAGCAGTCAGGCTGGATTGACACCATTTGTCAGGGGAAATTGTTTTACCGTTGCCTTTGCCAAGGGTATATCTCATATCAGGTAGATGTTCTCTCAGCAGGCACTGGCAGCTGTCCTCTCATCAGGCACTGGCAGGGGTAGCTGTCCTCTCATCAGGCTCAGTCTGGGTTAGATGTCCTCGCACCAGGCTCTGGCAGGTATAACTATCCTCTCAACCGGGTCTGGCAGGGGTAGCTATACTCTCCCCAGGGTCTGGCAAGGACATATGCCCTCTCCCCAGGCTCTGTCAGGGGTAGATGTCCTCTCACCAGGCTCTGTCAGGGGTAGATGTCCTCTCACCAGGCTCTGTCAGGGGTAGATGTCCTCTCACCAGGTTCTGTCAGGGGTAGATGTCCTCTCACCAGGTTCTGTCAGGGGTAGATGTCCTCTCACCAGGTTCTGTCAGGGGTAGATGTCCTCTCACCAGGTTCTGTCAGGGGTAGATGTCCTCTCACCAGGTTCTGTCAGGGGTAGATGTCCTCTCCCCAGGCTCTGTCAGGGGTAGATGTCCTCTCCCCAGGCTCTGTCAGGGGTAGATGTCCTCTCCCCAGGTTCTGTGTCAGGGGTAGATGTCCTCTCCCCAGGTTCTGTCAGGGGTAGATGTTCTCTCACCAGGCTGGGTAGATGTTCTTTCACCAGGCTGGGTAGATGTTCTTTCACCAGGCTGGGTAGATGTTCTTTCACCAGGCTGGGTAGATGTCCTCTCCCCAGGTTCTGTCAGGGGTAGATATTCTCTCACCAGGCTGGGTAGATGTCCTCTCACCAGGCTCCGTCAGGGATAGATGTCCTCTCACCAGAGCTTTTGTCAGAGGTGGTGTCTGCTTAATATCCCCTTATCGGTGTGTCCTGAGCCTAGGGGTGGTCAGGGTCCCCCACCAGGACGATCTGGGGGCAGCAGGAGTTTCGGGTCGCAGCAATGCAGGGCAGTCACTGAGCAATGTCATCCAGCAGCGCTGCTAGCCACAAGCCGGGGGTGAGGAAGCCCGCAGCGCAGGATGCAGGGCGCTCGGGGGGTAGCGCTGAGCTCTGCGGGTGTCCAGGACTGGTGCCGATGTAGATCCAGCTGAACAGAGCAGGTGTATGGTGGAGGCAGAGCAGATAACGGAGCGAGAGGCTGTGTGTGTGTACCAGGCGGTGCCCGTGGTCCAGGCGCTGTGGGCCGGGCTCGGCTCGACTTCTCCCCGGATAGACACGCGGGGATTGTCACTTTCTCAATGAAAGCCTGAAATGTATCAAAGCTGCCGGAGCGCAACATTCCAAACGGGGAGTAACCACGGGAGGGAGGCGTGGCCGCAGATCACACCCACCCCACTCACAGGAGCTGCCTCCCAGACGATGACGTCACGACGCACGCAGCATGGAGAGGGATAGAGGACTTTCAGATTTGCCGCCTCTCTAAGCACGCTTCCACGGGAGCCCGCGTAGGACAAACTCCTCGTCTACTTCTAGCTCTGTGTAGGTGGATGTAAAGGGATAAAAATATAACTGGTATATCCTGATGGGTCTGTATACCCATCACGTGCCATATCACTGTCTCTGTACAGCTATTGCAGAACCTTATGTACCTTTATACCAAAGTTTCTCTGACGTCCTAGTGGATGCTGGGAACTCCGTAAGGACCATGGGGAATAGCGGCTCCGCAGGAGACTGGGCACAAAAGTAAAAGCTTTAGGACTACCTGGTGTGCACTGGCTCCTCCCCCTATGACCCTCCTCCAAGCCTCAGTTAGATTTTTGTGCCCGGCCGAGAAGGGTGCACACTAGGGGCTCTCCTGAGCTTCTTAGTGAAAGTTTAAGTTTAGGTTTTTTATTTTCAGTGAGACCTGCTGGCAACAGGCTCACTGCATCGAGGGACTAAGGGGAGAAGAAGCGAACTCACCTGAAGTGCAGAGTGGATTGGGCTTCTTAGGCTACTGGACACCATTAGCTCCAGAGGGACCGAACACAGGCCCAGCCTCGGAGCTCGGTCCCAGAGCCGCGCCGCCGGCCCCCTTACAGAGCCAGAAGCAAGAAGAGGTCCGGAAAAATCGGCGGCAGAAGACATCAGTCTTCAACAAGGTAGCGCACAGCACTGCAGCTGTGCGCCATTGTTACTCAGGCACACTTCACACTCCGGTCACTGAGGGTGCAGGGCGCTAGGGGGGGGCTCCCTGAGCAGCAATGTAAAACACCTTGGCTGGCATAAATACACCACATATAACCCCCAGGGCTATATGGATGTATTTTAACCCCTGCCAGAACTCACCTAAAAAGCGGGAGAAAAGGCCGCCGAGAAGGGGGCGGAGCCTATCTCCTCAGCACACGGGCGCCATTTTCCATCACAGCTCCGCTGGAAGGACGTCTCCCTGACTCTCCCCTGCAGTCCTGCACTACAGAAAAGGGTAAAAAAGAGAGGGGGGCACTAATTTGGCGCAGTTTTGATACTAACAGCAGCTATAAAGGGAAAAGCACATTTTATAGTGGTATTCCTGTCTATATATAGCGCTCTGGTGTGTGCTGGCATACTCTCCCTCTGTCTCCCCAAAGGGCTAGTGGGGTCCTGTCCTCTATCAGAGCATTCCCTGTGTGTGTGCGGTGTGTCGGTACGATTGTGTCGACATGTTTGAGGAGGAAAATGAGATGGAGGCGGAGCAATTGCCTATTATACAGTTGTCACCCCCTAGGGAGTCGACACCTGAGTGGATGAGCTTATGGAAGGAATTGCGTGATAGTGTCAGCTCTTTACGACAGACAGTTGACGACATGAGACAGCCGGCTACTCAGCTTGTGCCTGTCCAGGGGTCTCAAACGCCATCAGGGGCTTTAAAACGCCCGTTACCTCAAATGGCAGACACAGACACGGATACTGACTCCAGTGTCGATGATGAGGAGACATACGTGACTTCCACTAGGGCCACACATTACATGATTGAAGCAATGAAAAATGTATTGCATATCTCTGATAATACAAGTACCACTAAAAAGGGTATTATGTTTGGTGAGAAAAAACTGCCTGTAGTTTTTCCTGTATCCGAGGAATTAAATGAAGTGTGTGATGAGGCGTGGGTTTCCCCCGATAAAAAACTGATAATTCCTAAAAGGTTATTGGCATCGTACCCTTTCCCGCCAGAGGATAGGGCACGTTGGGAAACACCCCCTAGGGTGGATAAAGCGCTCACACGCTTGTCTAAACAGGTAGCACTACCCTCTCCTGATACGGCCGCCCTAAAGGAACCTGCCGATAGAAAGCTGGAGAATATCCTAAAATGTATATACTCTCACACGGGTGTTATACTGCGACCAGCAATCGCCTCAGCCTGGATGTGCAGTGCGGGCCTGGCGTGGTCGGATTCCCTGACTGAAAATATTGATACCCTAGATAGGGACAGTATATTACTGACTATAGAGCATTTGAAGGATGCATTTCTATATATGCGTGATGCACAGAGGGATATTTGCCGACTGGCATCAAGAGTTAGCGCGCTGTCCATTTCTGCAAGAAGAGGTTTATGGACGCGGCAGTGGTCAGGCGATGCGGATTCTAAAAGGCACATGGAAGTATTGCCTTATAAGGGGGAGGCGTTATTTGGAGTAGGTCTATCAGACCTGGTAGCCACGGCAACTGCTGGAAAATCCACATTTTTACCCCAGGTAGCTTCTCAACCTAAGAAGACGCCGTATTATCAGGCGCAGTCCTTTCGGCCCCATAAGGGCAAGCGGGCAAAAGGCGCCTCATTTCTGCCCCGTGGCAGAGGGAGAGGGAAAAGGCTGCAACAAACAGCCAGTTCCCAGGAACAAAAGCCCTCTCCCGCCTCCGCAAAGTCCTCAGCATGACGCTGGGGCTTTACAAGCGGACTCAGGCACGGTGGGGGCCCGTCTCAAGAAGTTCAGTGCGCAGTGGGCCCACTCGCAAGTGGACCCCTGGATCCTTCAAGTGGTATCTCAGGGGTACAAATTGGAATTCGAGACGTCTCCCCCTCGCCGTTTTCTAAAGTCTGCTTTACCGACGTCTCCCTCAGACGGAGGCAGTATTGGAAGCCATTCACAAGCTGTATTCCCAGCAGGTGATAATCAAGGTACCCCTCCTACAACAGGGAAAGGGGTACTATTCCACACTATTTGTGGTACCGAAGCCGGACGGCTCGGTGAGACCAATTTTAAACCTAAAATCCTTGAACACTTACATACAAAGGTTCAAATTCAAGATGGAGTCACTCAGAGCAGTGATTGCAAACCTGGAAGAAGGGGACTATATGGTGTCTCTGGACATCAAAGATGCTTACCTACATGTCCCAATTTACCCTTCTCACCAAGGGTACCTCAGGTTTGTGGTACAGAACTGTCACTATCAGTTTCAGACGCTGCCGTTTGGATTGTCCACGGCACCCCGGGTCTTTACCAAGGTAATGGCCGAAATGATGATACTCCTTCGAAGGAAGGGAGTTTTAGTTATCCCTTACTTGGACGATCTCCTGATAAGGGCAAGATCCAGGGAACAGTTGGAAGTCGGGGTAGCACTATCTCAGATAGTGCTGCGCCAGCACGGTTGGATTCTCAATATTCCAAAATCTCAGCTGATCCCGACGACACGACTTCTATTCCTAGGGATGATCCTGGACACAGTCCAGAAAAATGTGTTTCTCCCGGAGGAGAAAGCCAGGGAGTTATCCGAACTGGTCAGAAATCTCCTAAAACCAGGCCAAGTCTCAGTGCATCAATGCACAAGGGTCCTGGGAAAGATGGTGGCTTCTTACGAAGCAATCCTATTCGGCAGATTCCACGCAAGAACCTTCCAGTGGGATCTGCTAGACAAATGGTCCGGGTCGCATCTTCAGATGCATCAGCGGATAATCTTGTCACCAAGGACAAGGGTGTCTCTCCTGTGGTGGTTGCAGAGTGCTCATCTTCTAGAGGGCCGCAGATTCGGCATTCAGGACTGGGTCCTGGTGACCACGGATGCCAGCCTGAGAGGCTGGGGAGCAGTCACACAGGGAAAAAATTTCCAGGGCTTGTGGTCAAGCCTGGAGACATTACTTCACATAAATATCCTGGAGCTAAGGGCCATCTACAATGCTCTAAGCCTAGCAAGACCTCTGCTTCAAGGTCAGCCGGTGCTGATCCAGTCAGACAACATCACGGCAGTCGCCCACGTAAACAGACAGGGCGGCACGAGAAGTAGGAGGGCAATGACAGAAGTTGCAAGGATTCTCCGCTGGGCGGAAAATCATGTGATAGCACTGTCAGCAGTGTTCATTCCGGGAGTGGACAACTGGGAAGCAGACTTCCTCAGCAGACACGACCTCCACCCGGGGGAGTGGGGACTTCACCCAGAAGTCTTCCACATGATTGTGAACCGTTGGGAAAAACCAAAGGTGGACATGATGGCGTCCCGCCTCAACAAAAAACTAGACGGGTATTGCGCCAGGTCAAGGGACCCTCAGGCAATAGCTGTGGACGCTCTGGTAACACCGTGGGTGTACCAGTCAGTGTATGTGTTCCCTCCTCTGCCTCTCATACCCAAGGTACTGAGAATCATAAGAAGGAGAGGAGTAAGGACTATACTCGTGGCTCCGGATTGGCCAAGAAGGACTTGGTACCCGGAACTTCAAGAGATGCTCACAGAGGACCCGTGGCCTCTACCTCTAAGAAAGGACCTGCTCCAGCAGGGACCCTGTCTGTTCCAAGACTTACCGCGGCTGCGTTTGACGGCATGGCGGTTGAACGCCGGATCCTAAAGGAAAAAGGCATTCCGGATGAAGTCATCCCTACCCTGATCAAAGCCAGGAAGGATGTAACCGTACAGCATTATCACCGTATTTGGCGTAAATATGTTGCGTGGTGCGAGGCCAGGAAGGCCCCTACAGAGGAATTTCAACTGGGTCGTTTCCTGCATTTCCTGCAAACAGGACTGTCTATGGGCCTAAAATTAGGGTCCATTAAGGTTCAAATTTCGGCCCTGTCGATTTTCTTCCAGAAAGAACTGGCTTCAGTTCCTGAAGTTCAGACGTTTGTCAAGGGGGTACTGCATATACAGCCTCCTTTTGTGCCTCCAGTGGCACCTTGGGATCTCAATGTAGTTTTGGGGTTCCTAAAATCACATTGGTTTGAACCACTCTCCACTGTAGACTTAAAATATCTCACTTGGAAAGTGGTAATGCTGTTAGCCCTGGCTTCAGCCAGGCGTGTCTCAGAATTGGCGGCTTTATCCTATAAAAGCCCTTACCTAATTTTTCATACGGACAGGGCAGAATTGAGGACTCGTCCTCAATTTCTCCCTAAGGTGGTTTCAGCGTTTCACTTGAACCAGCCTATTGTGGTACCTGCGGCTACTAGGGACTTGGAGGACTCCAAGTTGCTGGACGTAGTCAGGGCCCTGAAAATATATGTTTCCAGGACGGCTGGAGTCAGGAAATCTGACTCGCTCTTTATCCTGTATGCACCCAACAAGCTGGGTGCTCCTGCTTCTAAGCAAACTATTGCTCGTTGGATTTGTAGTACAATTCAGCTTGCACATTCTGTGGCAGGCCTGCCACAGCCAAAATCTGTAAAAGCCCATTCCACAAGGAAGGTGGGCTCATCTTGGGCGGCTGCCCGAGGGGTCTCGGCTTTACAACTTTGCCGAGCAGCTACTTGGTCAGGGGCAAACACGTTTGCTAAATTCTACAAATTTGATACCCTGGCTGAGGACGACCTCGAGTTCTCTCATTCGGTGCTGCAGAGTCATCCGCACTCTCCCGCCCGTTTGGGAGCTTTGGTATAATCCCCATGGTCCTTACGGAGTTCCCAGCATCCACTAGGACGTCAGAGAAAATAAGAATTTACTTACCGATAATTCTATTTCTCGTAGTCCGTAGTGGATGCTGGGCGCCCATCCCAAGTGCGGATTGTCTGCAATACTTGTACATAGTTATTGTTACAAAAATCGGGTTATTATTGTTGTGAGCCATCTTTTCAGAGGCTCCTCTGTTATCATGCTGTTAACTGGGTTCAGATCACAGGTTGTACGGTGTGATTGGTGTGGCTGGTATGAGTCTTACCCGGGATTCATAATCCTTCCTTATTGTGTACGCTCGTCCGGGCACAGTATCCTAACTGAGGCTTGGAAGAGGGTCATAGGGGGAGGAGCCAGTGCACACCAGGTAGTCCTGAAGCTTTTACTTTTGTGCCCAGTCTCCTGCGGAGCCGCTATTCCCCATGGTCCTTACGGAGTTCCCAGCATCCACTACGGACTACGAGAAATAGAATTATCGGTAAGTAAATTCTTATTTTCTCACACGCTGTCCTCATGGAACCCTAACAGTGCATGTTTTCAAGGTATCTTCTAGAATATTTAGTACCACCTGTAGTGAACACACTTATGCTCCAGAGGGATGATCTGGAAAACATGCACTGTCAGGGTTCTATGAGTATCGGGTTTGAGCAACACTGCTTTGTTTATTATGAGCATTTGCTGGACATTCTGGAACTTCTAGTTGCTCAGTAGTAGTCCTATCATGCACTATGACAGCCAGCATGCTTTACAAAAAAACACTTAGATTAAAAATGCACTATTTCATGTCCTTACCCCTAACCAAATTCCATGGGGATTAGCAAAACCCAGAACGGTCCCAACCCCAAAATGTTGAACGGGTTCAATGCAGCAAACTGCCATTTTGGAACTTGTAGTGTTCGTGTGGGGGTACTAGGCGGGGATGGAGAGATTACAGCCTCCCCACATGGGTTGGTCCGTTCTGGTTATAAACTCATCCCGCACCAAATAAGGAGGCTGTAATCTCTCCCTCTTTGGGTGTGTACACACGGTGAGATCCTTGCTATGCCCGATTTTCACTTGCGATTTCCCTTGAACTCCCCGGAGCCCAGATAGCACAGATTTTGACTAACTTTTCTTGGGATATGGACTATCTGTGCTTACGATTTTGGCTTATGTGAGATGTCATTGACTTGTGAGATGAACTAGATAGTACACCGATCTAGCAAGGATTGACAGTCTATCTTTTCTTGCGATGCCGACCTGGCGGGACCGCGCATCGGGATCGCAAGGTGACTGCACTAACTTTTCTTGCGATTTTTACTATATAGTCAAAATCGAAAGGAAATATCTCACCGTGTGTACACACCCTAAGACTCCCTGGTGACAGCAACACAGGCACACACCCCGGGCAGACAGGACACCCCCCAGACGGGGACGAGCACTACAAGCCCCAAAATGGTAGAATTTGCTGCAGGGGTCTGGTCTGGCGGTCCGAACCGCTCCGTTTTTTTACCTAATCCCCAGATCCAAGGGCCCTACATGTGGTTGTTCGCAAATTGAACCTGCCACCTAATACTCAAGATTTAGTGGCTACTCCTCAAAATAATGACTTTATTTAAGTAAATATACATCTCTCTGACGTCCTAGTGGATGCTGGGAACTCCGTAAGGACCATGGGGAATAGACGGGCTCCGCAGGAGACTGGGCACTCTAAAAAAAGATTAGGTACTATCTGGTGTGCACTGGCTCCTCCCTCTATGCCCCTCCTCCAGACCTCAGTTAGAATCCGTGCCCGGCCAGAGCTGGGTGCTCCTAGTGGGCTCTCCTGAGCTTACTAGAAAAGAAAGTATTTATTAGGTTTTTTATTTTCAGTGAGTTTCTGCTGGCAACAGACTCACTGCTACGTGGGACTGAGGGGAGAGAAGCAAACCTACCTGCTTGCAGCTAGCTTGTGCTTCTTAGGCTACTGGACACCATTAGCTCCAGAGGGTTCGAACACAGGCACCTGTCCTCGATCGTCCGTTACCGGAGCCGGGCCGCCGTCCCCCTTGCAGAGCCAGAAGAACAGAAGCTGGAAGACGTCGAAATCGGCGGCTGAAGTCTCCTGTCTTCATTAAGGTAGCGCACAGCACCGCAGCTGTGCGCCATTGCTCCCAGCACACTTACACACTCCGGTCACTGTAGGGTGCAGGGCGCTGGGGGGAGGGCGCCCTGGGCTGCAATTGAGGTACCTTTGGCACAAAATCATACATATATACAGTCTAGCACTGTATATATGTAAAAAACCCCGCCATTATTATACACTGAAAGCGGGACAGAAGCCCGCCACTGAGGGGGCGGGGCCTTCTTCCTCAGCACACCAGCGCCATTTTCCCTTCACAGCTCCGCTGGAAGCACGCTCCCCAGGCTCTCCCCTGCAGTATCCAGGTACAAGACGGGTTAAAAAGAGAGGGGGGGCACATAAATTTAGGCGCAAATCGATACAGACGAGCAGCTATTGGGAAAATCACTTATTAGCAGTGTAAATCCCTGTGTTATATAGCGCTGTGGTGTGTGCTGGCATACTCTCTGTCTCCCCAAAGGACTTTGTGGGGTCCTGTCCTCAGTCTGAGCATTCCCTGTGTGTGTGCGGTGTGTCGGTACGGCTGTGTCGACATGTTTGATGAGGAAGGTTACGTGGAGGCGGAGCAAGGGCAGATAAGTGTGGTATCGCCCCCGTCGGGGCCGACACCAGATTGGATGGATATGTGGAAGGTCTTAAATGACAATGTAAACTCCTTACATAAAAGGTTTGATGACGCTGCAGCCTTGGGATAGCCGGGGTCTCAGCCCGCCCCTGCCCAGGCGACTTAGAAATCGTCTGGGGCTCATAAACGCCCTCTAGCTCAGATGGTTGACACTGATGCCGACATGGAGTCCGACTCCAGTGTCGACGATGATGAGGCACATTTACAGTCTAAAATGACTAAGGCCATCCGATACATGATTATTGCAATGAAAGATGTATTACACATTTCTGAGAGTAACCCGGTTAATACCAAAAGGGTTTATATGTTTGGGGAGAAAAAGCAGCCAGTGACTTTTCCCCCATCTGATGAATTAAATGAATTGTGTGAAGAAGCGTGGAGTTCCCCTGACAAGAAATTAGTGATTTCTAAGAGGTTACTGATGGCGTACCCTTTCCCGCCAACGGACAGGGTACGTTGGGAAACATCCCCTAGGGTGGACAAGGCGCTGACATGCTTATCTAAAAAGGTGGCCCTGCCTTCTCAGGATACGGCCGCCCTAAAGGAGCCTGCGGATAGAAAGCAGGAAGCTATCCTGAAGTCAGTGTATACACACTCTGGTACTCTACTGAGACCTGCTATTGCTTCAGCCTGGATGTGTAGTGCTGTAGCAGCGTGGACAGATACTCTGTTAGACGACATAGATTCCCTCGACAGAGATACTGTTTTGCTAACCCTGGGCCATATCAAAGACGTCGTCTTATATATGCGAGATGCTCAGAGGGACATTTGCCTGCTGGGCTCTAGAATTAATGCTATGTCCATTTCTGCCAGGAGGGTCTTATGGACTCGGCAATGGACAGGAGATGCTGATTCTAAAAAACACATGGAGGTTTTGCCTTATAAGGGTGAGGAATTGTTTGGGGACGGTCTGTCGGACCTCGTGTCTACAGCGACAGCTGGAAAGTCCACTTTCTTGCCTCAGGTTTCCTCACAGCCTAAGAAAGCACCGTATTATCAAATGCAGTCCTTTCGTTCCCAAAAAGGCAAGAGGGTCAGGGGTGCATCCTTTCTTGCCAGAGGCAGGGGTTGCGGTAAGAAGCTGCACCATGCAGCAAGTTCCCAGGAACAAAAGTCCTCCCCTGCTTCCACTAAGTCCACCGCATGACGTTGGGGCTCCACAGGCGGAGCCAGGTGCGGTGGGGGCGCGTCTCCGAAACTTCAGCAGCCAGTGGGTTCGCTCACAGGTGGATCTCTGGGCTATACAAATTGTATCTCAGGGATACAAACTGGAATTCGAAGCGACTCCCCCCCGCCGTTACCTAAAATCAGCCTTGCCAGCTTCCCCTATGGAAAGGGAGGTAGTGCTGGCGGCAATTCACAAGCTGTACTTCCAGCAAGTGATTGTCAGGGTCCCCCTCCTTCAACAGGGAAGGGGTTACTATTCCACAATGTTTGTGGTACCGAAACCGGACGGTTCGGTGAGACCCATTCTGAATTTAAAGTCCTTGAACACTTATATAAAGAAATTCAAGTTCAAAATGGAATCGCTCAGAGCGGTGATTGCAAGCCTTGAAGAGGGGGATTTTATGGTGTCGCTGGACATCAAAGATGCTTACTTGCATGTCCCCATTTACCCACCTCACCAGGAGTACCTCAGATTTGTGGTACAGGACTGTCATTACCAATTCCAGACGTTGCCGTTTGGCCTGTCCACGGCACCGAGAATATTTACCAAGGTAATGGCCGAAATGATGATACTCCTTCGGCAGAAGGGAGTTATAATTATCCCGTACTTGGACGATCTCCTCATAAAGGCGAGGTCCAGGGAGCAGTTGTTGATCAGCGTAACACTCTCTCAGGAAGTGTTACTACAGCACGGCTGGATTCTGAATGTTCCAAAGTCGCAGCTGATTCCTACGACGCGTCTGCTTTTCCTGGGCATGATTCTGGACACAGAACAGAAGAAGGTGTTTCTCCCGGTGGAGAAGGCCCAGGAATTAGCATCTCTGGTCAGGGACCTCCTGAAACCAAAACAGGTATCGGTGCATCACTGCACGCGAGTCCTGGGAAAGATGGTGGCTTCATACGAAGCCATTCCCTTCGTCAGGTTCCACGCAAGGATCTTTCAGTGGGATCTGTTGGACAAGTGGTCCGGATCGCATCTTCAGATGCATCGGCTGATCACCCTGTCCCCAAGGGCCAGGGTGTCTCTTCTGTGGTGGCTGCAGAGTGCTCACCTTCTCGAGGGCCGCAGGTTCGGCATACAGGACTGGGTCCTGGTGACCACGGATGCAAGCCTCCGAGGGTGGGGGGCAGTCACTCAGGGAAGAAACTTCCAAGGGCTGTGGTCAAGTCTGGAGACTTCTCTACACATAAATATACTGGAACTAAGGGCCATTTACAACGCCCTGAGTCAAGCAGAGCCCCTGCTTCGAAACCGGCCAGTGCTGATTCAGTCAGACAACATCACGGCGGCCGCCCATGTAAACCGCCAGGGCGGCACAAGAAGCAGGATGGCAATGGCGGAAGCCACAAAGATTCTTCGATGGGCGGAGAATCACGTGCAAGCACTGTCAGCAGTGTTCATTCCGGGAGTGGACAACTGGGAAGCAGACTTCCTCAGCAGACACGACCTCCACCCGGGAGAGTGGGGACTTCATCAAGAAGTTTTCCAACTGATTGCAAACCGATGGGAACTGCCACAGGTGGACATGATGGCGTCCCGCCTCAACAAAAAGCTAAAACGTTATTGCGCCAGGTCAAGGGACCCTCAGGCGATAGCTGTGGACGCCCTAGTGACACCGTGGGTGTACCAGTCGGTATATGTGTTTCCTCCTCTTCCTCTCATACCAAAAGTACTGAGAATAGTAAGAAAGAGAGGAATAAGAACAATACTCATTGTTCCGGACTGGCCAAGAAGGACTTGGTACCCGGAACTGCAAGAAATGCGCACAGAGGACCCATGGCCTCTGCCTCTCAGACAGGACTTGCTGCAACAAGGGCCCTGTCTGTTCCAAGACTTACCGCGGCTGCGTTTGACGGCATGGCGGTTGAACGCCGGATCCTAGCGGAAAAAGGCATTCCAGATGAAGTTATTCCTACGCTGATAAAAGCTAGGAAAGACGTGACAGCAAAACATTATCACCGTATATGGCGGAAGTATGTTGTTTGGTGTGAGGCCAGGAAGGCCCCTACGGAGGAATTCCAGCTGGGTCGATTCCTGCACTTCCTACAGTCAGGGGTGACTATGGGCCTAAAATTGGGGTCCATAAAGGTCCAGATTTCGGCCCTATCCATTTTCTTTCAAAGAGAACTGGCTTCACTGCCTGAGGTTCAGACATTTGTAAAGGGAGTGCTGCATATCCAGCCCCCTTTTGTGCCACCAGTGGCACCCCGGGATCTTAACGTTGTGTTGGATTTCCTGAAATCACACTGGTTTGAGCCACTTAAAACCGTGGAACTAAAGTATCTCACGTGGAAAGTGGTCATGCTGTTGGCCTTAGCATCGGCTAGGCGTGTGTCGGAATTGGCGGCTTTGTCATGTAAAAGCCCATATCTGATCTTCCATATGGACAGGGCAGAATTGAGGACTCGTCCCCAATTTCTCCCAAAGGTGGTGTCATCGTTTCATTTGAACCAACCTATTGTGGTGCCTGCGGCTACTAGGGACTTGGAGGACTCCAAGTTGCTGGACGTAGTCAGGGCTTTGAAGATATATGTTTCCAGAACGGCTGGAGTCAGGAAGACTGACTCGCTGTTTATCTTGCATGCACCCAACAAGCTGGGTGCTCCTGCTTCAAAGCAAACTATTGCTCGCTGGATCTGTAGCACGATTCAGCAGGCTCATTCTGCGGCTGGTTTGCCGCATCCGAAATCGGTAAAAGCCCATTCCACGAGGAAGGTGGGCTCTTCTTGGGCGGCTGCCCGAGGGGTCTCGGCATTACAGCTTTGCCGAGCTGCTACTTGGTCGGGTTCAAACACATTTGCAAAGTTCTACAAGTTTGATACCCTGGCTGAGGAGGACCTTGTGTTTGCTCATTCGGTGCTGCAGAGTCATCCGCACTCTCCCGCCCGTTTGGGAGCTTTGGTATAATCCCCATGGTCCTTACGGAGTTCCCAGCATCCACTAGGACGTCAGAGAAAATAAGAACTTACTCACCGGTAATTCTATTTCTCGTAGTCCGTAGTGGATGCTGGGCGCCCGTCCCAAGTGCGCACTCTCTGCAATACGTGTATATAGTTATTGCTTAACTAAGGGTTATTGTTATGAGCCATCCGTTTAGTGAGGCTGAGTTGTTATTCATACTGTTAACTGGGTAAGGTTATCACAAGTTGTACGGTGTGATTGGTGTGGCTGGTATGAGTCTTACCCTGGATTCAAAATTTCCTTTCCTTGTAATGTCAGCTCTTCCGGGCACAGTTTCCCTAACTGAGGTCTGGAGGAGGGGCATAGAGGGAGGAGCCAGTGCACACCAGATAGTACCTAATCCTTTTTTAGAGTGCCCAGTCTCCTGCGGAGCCCGTCTATTCCCCATGGTCCTTACGGAGTTCCCAGCATCCACTACGGACTACGAGAAATAGAATTACCGGTGAGTAAATTCTTATTATTACATACACATTAGTGTTTATAGTGCAGAGTATTTATCAACTGAAATCAGTGTATAGCAGTGTGCAGCACATATTCAAAGAAAGGTAAAACAAAATCAGTTCTACTTTAAAAGTTGGTTAAATGTCACATTACCTTTAAATCCTGTTTGTTACCAAGAAAAGTGTCGCCCATTCTATACATCACCTCCTAGAGGACCTAGAAGATAAACGGGCAAATTAGCCTATTCAGCACTTTCTGGTCACACATGCACTCATATGTTTGTGATATATGTGATATTATCTCCTTTGAGATAATATCACTTTCTGCTGTGTTGTTGCATGGGGCTGATTCATTAGATGAGATTAATCAGCTCACAGAACACAGTACATAGGGAGATGTTATCTCACAGGAGATTATATCGCTCTCTTTCTGCTACACCCAACTCAGTTCTTATTTTGTTCATTAAAGGCACACTGCTGTGAAAACCTATACAGTATTGCTTTTGTTTTACATATAGTTCTGTCTTATGACTATTGTTTCATGAAAGCCCATTCATCAGGAATCACTGTGTTTAGTACTATACTACAACGGCTGATGCTAGATTCAAGTGGCCTAAGGGACCTTTTGCATCAGGGGGAGGAGCCACGACACAAGGGGAGGAGCTAGGCCAGCGGGATAGTTCCTCTACTATCCACGCCACCAACTATTACCTTTAGTAATCAGGTGGCGAGCGAAGCGGAGCGAGCCACCGAGCCCGAAACTTGGCGAGCGAAGCAAACCCGCGAGGGTACTTTTTGGGTACCCTGTTTGGCCATAGCTCCTCCCCCTGGTGACATGTCTCCTCCCCTACTGACGTCAGAAGGTCCCTTCTCCCACTCTGATTTAGAACTAGTGATGTGCACCGGACATTTTTCGGGTTTTGGTTTTGGATTCGGTTCCGCGGCCGTGTTTTGGATTCGGATGCGTTTTGGCAAAACCTCCCTGAAAATTTTTTATCGGATTCGGGTGTGTTTTGGATTCGGTTTTATTTTACAAAAAACTCTCAAAAACAGCTTAAATCATAGAATTTGGGGGTCATTTTGATCCCATAGTATTATTAACCTCAATAACCATAATTTACACTCATTTTCCGTCTATTCTGAACACCTCACACCTCACAATATTATTTTTAGTCCTAAAATTTGCACCGAGGTCGCTGGATGGCTAAGCTAAGCGACACAAGTGGCCGACACAAACACCTGGCCGATCTAGGAGTGGCACTGCAGTGTCAGGCAGGATAGCACTTCAAAAAAATTGTCCCCAAACAGCACATGATGCAAAGAAAAAAAGAGGCGCACCAAGGTCGCTGTGTGACTAAGCTAAGCGACACAAGTGGCCGACACAAACACCTGGCCGATCTAGGAGTGGCACTGCAGTGTCAGGCAGGATAGCACTTCAAAAAAATAGTCCCCAAACAGCACATGATGCAAAGAAAAAAAGAGGCGCAATGAGGTAGCTGTGTGACTAAGCTAAGCGACCCAAGTGGCCGACACAAACACCTGGCCCATCTAGAAGTGGCACTGCAGTGTCAGACAGGATGGCAGATTAAAAAAATTGTCCCCAAACAGCACATGATGCAAAGAAAAAAAGAGGCGCAATGAGGTAGCTGTGTGACTAAGCTAAGCGACCCAAGTGGCCGACACAAACACCTGGCCCATCTAGAAGTGGCACTGCAGTGTCAGACAGGATGGCAGATTAAAAAAATTGTCCCCAAACAGCACATGATGCAAAGAAAAAAAGAGGCGCAATGAGGTAGCTGTGTGACTAAGCTAAGCGACCCAAGTGGCCGACACAAACACCTGGCCCATCTAGGAGTGGCAATGCAGTGTCAGGCAGGATGGCACTTCAAAAAAATTGTCCCCAAACAGCACATGATGCAAAGAAAAATGAAAGAAAAAAGAGGTGCAAGATGGAATTGTCCTTGGGCCCTCCCACCCACCCTTATGTTGTATAAACAGGACATGCACACTTTAACGACCCCATCATTTCAGCGACAGGGTCTGCCACACGACTGTGACTGAAATTACTGGTTGGTTTGGGCCCCCACCAAAAAAAAGAAGCAATCAATCTCTCCTTGCACAAACTGGCTCTACAGAGGCAAGATGTCCACCTAATCATCATCCTCCGATTCCTCACCCCTTTCACTGTGTACATCCCCCTCCTCACAGATTATTAATTCGTCCCCACTGGAATCCACCATCTCAGGTCCCTGTGTACTTTCTGGAGGCAATTGCTGCTGGTGAATGTCTCCACGGAGGAATTGATTATAATTCATTTTGATGAACATCATCTTCTCCACATTTTCTGGAAGTAGCCTCGTACGCCGATTGCTGACAAGGTGAGCGGCTGCACTAAACACTCTTTCGGAGTACACACTGGAGGGAGGGCAACTTAGGTAGAATAAAGCCAGTTTGTGCAAGGGCCTCCAAATTGCCTCTTTTTCCTGCCAGTATACGTACGGACTGTCTGACATGCCTACTTGGATGCGGTCACTCATATAATCCTCCACCATTCTTTCAATGGTGAGAGAATCATATGCAGTGACAGTAGACGACATGTCAGTAATCGTTGGCAGGTCCTTCAGTCCGGACCAGATGTCAGCACTCGCTCCAGACTGCCCTGCATCACCGCCAGCGGGTGGGCTCGGAATTCTTAGCCTTTTCCTCGCACCCCCATTTGCGGGAGAATGTGAAGGAGGAGATGTTGACGGGTCACGTTCCGCTTGACTTGACAATTTTCTCACCAGCATGTCTTTGAACCTCTGCAGACTTGTGTCTGCCGGAAAGAGAGATACAACGTAGATCCATCCACAAGTTCCACATGCCTAGCGGAATCGCTCTGTTTTAGCTCCTCCTTCAATGTCTCCAGCTTCTTCTGCAAAAGCCTGATGAGGGGAACGACCTGACTCAGGCTGGCAGTGTCTGAACTGACTTCACGTGTGGCAAGTTCAAAGGGTTGCAGAACCTTGCACAACGTTGAAATCATTCTCCACTGCGCTTGAGTCAGGTGCATTCCCCCTCCTTTGCCTATATCGTGGGCAGATGTATAGGCTTCAATGGCCTTTTGCTGCTCCTCCATCCTCTGAAGCATATAGAGGGTTGAATTCCACCTCGTTACCACCTCTTGCTTCAGATGATGGCAGGGCAGGTTCAGGAATGTTTGGTGGTGCTCCAGTCTTCGGCACGCGGTGGCTGAATGCCGAAAGTGGCCCGCAATTCTTCGGGCCACCGACAGCATCTCTTGCACGCCCCTGTCGTTTTTTAAATAATTCTGCTCCACCAAATTCAATGTATGTGCAAAACATGGGACGTGCTGGAATTTGCCCAGAAGTAATGCACGCACAATATTGGTGGCGTTGTCCGATGTCACAAATCCCCAGGAGAGTCCAATTGGGGTAAGCCATTCTGCGATGATGTTCCTCAATTTCCGTAAGAGGTTGTCAGCTGTGTGCCTCTTCTGGAAAGCGGTGATACAAAGCATAGCCTGCCTAGGAACGAGTTGGCGTTTGCGAGATGCTGCTACTGGTGCCGCCGCTGCTGTTCTTGCTGCGGGAGGCAATACATCTACCCAGTGGGCTGTCACAGTCATATAGTCCTGAGTCTGCCCTGCTCCACTTGTCCACATGTCCGTGGTTAAGTGGACATTGGGTACAACTGCATTTTTTAGGACTCTGGTGACTCTTTCTGAGGTCTGTGTACATTTTCGGTATCGCCTGCCTAGAGAAATGGAACCTAGATGGTATTTGGTACCGGGGACACAGTACCTCAATCAAGTCTCTAGTTGCCTCTGAATTAACGGTGGATACCGGAACCACGTTTCTCACCGCCCAGGCTGCCAAGGCCTGAGTTATCCGCTTTGCAGCAGGATGACTGCTGTGATATTTCATCTTCCTCGCAAAGGACTGTTGGACAGTCAATTGCTTACTGGAAGTAGTACAAGTGGTCTTCCGACTTCCCCTCTGGGATGACGATCGACTCCTAGCAGCAACAACAGCAGCGCCAGCAGCAGTAGGCGTTACACTCAAGGATGCATCGGAGGAATCCCAGGCAGGAGAGGACTCGTCAGACTTGCCAGTGACATGGCCTGCAGGACTATTGGCTTTCCTGTGTAAGGAGGAAATTGATACTGAGGGAGTTGGTGGTGTGGTTTGCAGGAGCTTGGATACAAGAGGAAGGGATTTAGTGGTCAGTGGACTCCTTCCGCTGTCACCCAAAGTTTTTGAACTTGTCACTGACTTCTGATGAATGCGGTCCAGGTGACGTATAAGGGAGGATGTTCCTAGGTGGTTAACGTCCTTCGGCTTGACACCTGTTGTCTGCATTTGTGTTGAAATAATTCCACACCGAAGAGCTGATTTTTTTTGTATTTTGACCAGGCATGTCAATGGCCATATTCGTCCCACGGACAACAGGTGTCTCCCCGGGTGCCTGACTTAAACAAACCACCTCACCATCAGAATCCTCCTTGTCAATTTCCTCCCCAGCGCCAGCAACACCCATATCCTCATCCTGGTGTACTTCAACAGTGACATCTTCAATTTGACTATCAGGAACTGGACTGCGGGTGTTCCTTCCAGCACTTGCAGGGAGCGTGCAAATGGTGGAAGGCGCAAGCTCTTCCCGTCCAGTGTTGGGAAGGTCAGGCATCGCAACCGACACAATTGGACTCTCCTTGGGGATTTGTGATTTAGAGGAACGCACAGTTCTTTGCTGTGCTTTTGCCAGCTTAAGTCTTTTCATTTTTCTAGCGAGAGGATGAGTGCTTCCATCCTCATGTGAATCTGAACCACTAGCCATGAACATAGGCCAGGGCCTCAGTCGTTCCTTGCCACTCCGTGTCGTAAATGGCATATTGGCAAGTTTACGCTTCTCCTCAGACGCTTTCAATTTTGATTTTTTGGTCATTTTACTGAACTTTTGTTTTTTGGAGTTTACATGCTCTCTACTATGACATTGGGCATCGGCCTTGGCAGACGACGTTGATGGCATTTCATCGTCTCGGCCATGACTAGTGGCAGCAGCTTCAGCACGAGGTGGAAGTGGATCTTGATCTTTCCCTATTTTAACCTCCACATTTTTGTTCTCCATTTTTTAATGTGTGGAATTATATGCCAGTATCAATAGCAATGGCCTACTACTATATATACTGCGCACAACTGAAATGCACCACAGGTATGGATGGATAGTATACTTGACGACACAGAGGTAGGTACAGCAGTGGCCTACTGTACCGTAATGCTATATATTATATACTGGTGGTCAGCAAACTGTGCAAAACTGAAATGCACCACAGGTATGGATGGATAGTATACTTGACGACACAGAGGTAGGTACAGCAGTGGCCTACTGTACCGTACTGCTATATATATTATATACTGGTGGTCAGCAAACTGTGCAATAATGAAATGCACCACAGGTATGGATGGATAGTATACTTGACGACACAGAGGTAGGTACAGCAGTGGCCTACTGTACCGTAATGCTATATATTATATACTGGTGGTCAGCAAACTGTGCAAAACTGAAATGCACCACAGGTATGTATGGATGGATAGTATACTTGACGACACAGAGGTAGGTACAGCAGTGGCCTTCTGTACCGTACTCCTATATATTATATACTGGTGGTCAGCAAAATTATGCACTGTACTCCTACTATATACTGTCTACAATGCAGCACAGATATGGAGTGTTTTTCAGGCAGACAACGTATACTGGTGGTCACTGGTCAGCAAAACTCTGCACTGTACTCCTCCTATATAATATTATACTGGTGGTCCCCAGTCCCCACAATAAAGCAGCACACTGAGCACAGATATGGAGTGTTTTTCAGGCAGACAACGTATACTGGTGGTCACTGTCAGCAAAACTCTGCACTGTACTCCTGCTATATAATACAGCTGCTCCCCAGTCCCCACAATAAAGCAGTGTGAGCACAGATATATGCAGCACACTGAGCACAGATATGGAGCGTTTTTCAGGCAGAGAACGGATAAAACTGGTGGTCACTGATCAGCAAAACTCTGCACTGTACTCCTCCTATATTATACAGCTGCTCCCCAGTCCTCCCCACAATTAAGCAATAAAGCACAATCAAGTTCAACAATAAACGGAGAGGACGCCAGCCACGTCCTCTCCCTAACATTTTCAATGCACGAGTGAAAATGGCGGCGACCCGCGGCTGCTTATATAGAATCCGAATCTCGCGAGAATCCGACAGCGGGATGATGACGTTCGGGCGCGCTCGGGTTAACCGAGCCATACGGGAGAATCCGAGTATGCCTCGGACCCGTGTAAAATGGGTGAAGTTCGGGTGGGTTCGGTTTCCGAGGAACCGAACCCGCTCATCACTATTTAGAACCAACCATACTACAACCCTTGCACAGTCAGGTGTCACCTGGAGATAGGTCTTAAGGGGGTACACACGGAGAGATCAGTGCTTAAATTCTAAGCAATCTGACTAGATTGCTTAGAAGTTAAGCACTGATCTCTCCCTGTGTACCCCCCACAGCGATAGCCGTGCATCGCTATCGCCTGGCGCTAGATTGGCCTGCATGCGCATTGCTCATTTCACCCGCTGGGTGAAATAAGCGCCTCCCCCGGTACTGGCCTTTACATTCACTCGATTAGCCAAGGTTAGCCTACATAGGGGGCATTCAATTGGGGTCGCTTCTTCGCCTAAGTGAAAAACGTAACTTTTCACTTTTTTTTTTTAGGGTGAATGTGGATTTGCCCTATTCAATAGCAGGGCCGTTTTTTGCCTAGGTGAAAAATTCAGCAGGCGTGAAAAACATGTCGGCAAATCCACGTGTTTTCACACCTGTGCCGGCGAAAATGCGGGCTGTTTTTGACAATATTTCGCCAATGCCTTTTCATTAAAAACAAACAAAAAATAACTGAAAAGGCATTGCGAAAATTCCTTAACCACTTGCCTGGCATGGTGGCATCGGATGCGACCAAGCCTGTAAGTGTCTTATCTGACCTGGTCGCACAGGATGTGACCAGTCAGATAGAGAGTGTTAGCAGCGGCAGGGAAGGGAAACTTCCCTCCACTGCTGCTGTCAGAGGGACCGGAAGGTTCCTCTGCCTCCCTGCACTCTCCCCCACTGATTGCCGTGCTGCCGATCACTGCTGATCGGTCAGCACGGCAGGATCCCCCATCCTCCAGTGGCTGCAGACAATAGTAGCCGTTGGGGAAGTGTAAATTAACACCCCCAAGCCCCCCCTGTATACCTGGAGGATGTCCCGGTTTTCAAAATGAAAGCCGCGATGGTCGCAATGTTTCCGGTGTTTCCAATCAATGTTTTGATGTTTGGAATGAAAAAAAAAAAAATTAAACTAAAATCATTGTGGATAGGGTTAAATTCATGTTCTTCACCTAATTCACGCATAAAATAAAAAAAAAACAGTTTCTGAGCGTTTTTTTGGGAAAAAAACGTCAGTTAAGTGGTTAAAAAAGGGCAAAAACAGGCCGCAATTGAATACGCTTGGGGGTGATTTTGATAGCTCCGAAATTGTTGGAGCTAATTGAATACTCCCGATAGTGTTCCTAAAGAAACCGGTCTAGCCAGCCTGTGACTATGCCGTTGCCGTGGACCTACAAGTTAGCAACAGCATGCTGGGATTTGTAGTTCCACAGTGGGAAAACTCCGCCAATCATTTTAAAAAGTTGTATCTTACGTGTGAATTTTCGCTCAGGATACCCACTAATCGGCAAAACAAGGAAAATCCAACATGTTGAAGAACAGGGGGAATTGGGGCAACCCATACATGCTTGGGCCCCAATAGTTATGTCTTCTTATTTACTAATGCATTTATAGTATTTTAAGTTATTCTTAACATACTTAAGTGCCCGTTGAATCTATCAGAGGTGCCTTGTGGGGTACAAATGCCATAAATTGAGTATGTAGGCTACAGAATAGACGATACCAAGGGAATTGATGAAAATACATGCAGTTATTGTCCTTCGCACATGGAAAAGGTACACAGAGCAGAAGTGTGTCACGCTACGTGTGACCTCTTCATAATGGGAAATGCACTATTTTTATCCTGCCAGGATAAATGGGCGGGGCTAAGCAAACAGCATAGTAAACAACATTTCTATTCTAAAGAAAGTCCCCATATTCCTGCAACATTTCTAAGGAGCTAAACAGGTGCAAAAAGCAAATATAGCAGGAACAAAGGTCAATTTGTAAAGGCACTGTGGCCGCGTCACCCTTTATTTTATTCAAGTCCAAAATTGAGGCTGAGAGAGAAAAGTGACTAATACCCCTTTTCCACTAGCTCAAAAAACACGGGTAAATGCACGGGGGCGCGCATTTACCCGTGTTTTTTGCAAGTGGAAAAGGGTAAACCCGGATCAAGTGACCCGTGAATCCTACCCGGCTATTTACCTGGGTAGGACACGGGACTGATCCGGGTAGGGTTGTAGTGTAAACGGGAGCCGTGTCGATGCGACACGGCTCCCATTTACACTGTATGGAAGGGCGGCGCTGGGAGATCATGTGATCTTCCTGCGCCGCCCCTGCCGCGTCACTAGAAGCGTCACCAACCCGGCATATGCCGGGTTGTGACTGCTGATGGGAAAGGGGCCGAGCACGGGTCGCAGCAGGGGGCAGCTCCCGTGTCAGGCTCCCGGCTGCGACCCGTGCTCGTAAGTGGAAAAGGGGTATGAGACAACAACCTCTACTGAGATTTAGTCATACAGGGTGAGGCAAGAAAAAAAATAATCCCAGATTTTAAAGGTTATCAAAACAGGCATGGTAAATGCTATTCAAAATGTTAGTACATAATCTAGAAGTGCATGGAATACAATTTATTTTCCATTGGTTTACAATATGATATTATGCAGATGGCGGCCTTCATTTGTGATACACATTTGTAGTGGATTTCTGAAGTCTCGCATCACTTGGCGGGTTATTTTCTGCGTTATTACTGCATTTCTCTGACGAAGATCACTTTCATTTGTCTGGCTATGCTAACAAGCAGAATTGTCGTTACTGGGTGGAAGACAATCCTCGTCCGCTTCATGAGAGGCCAGTACACAGGCAACGGGGCCACCTGACAGCTGAGGTCTACACACCTCTATCGATAATGAACTGAAGGCTGCTATAGAAATGACCATAACGTATTCAAAACCAACTGAATATAAACTTTATTCCCTGCACTTTGAGATGATGTACTAAAATATTAAATAGGATTTACCATGCCCTTTTTGTTTACCTTTAAAATCTGGTACTTTTGTGCCCCACCCAGTATAATAAAAATTGCTTCCTGCAGAAAATAAGTGACAAGTATCTGATTAAACATGAATTCCCTACACCAGCGGTTCCCAAACTTTTTTGAATCACGGTGTCCTAGAGTGTCAGACTTTTTTCACGGCGCCCCTAGGCTAAAAGTTTCTTATTGAGAAATTTAGAAGGAAATATTCAATTAAGTAAATCGTGTTTATATGTCATTCTTAGGGTCAGTTATGTGGTGAGGGAAAGGATTTGCTTCTGTTTGTCCATATATTTTATGATTGGCAGCCACCAGCACTGGATTTGCCAATTACACTGACCATAAAGAATTTGAATTGGTCCTGGACCACCAATCCGAGGCACCCCTGCAACAGGGCCGTCTTAACAGCAGTGTAGACCATACTTACCTACATTTCTTTTCTCCTCTCCGGGAGATACTTGGAGAGGAGAAGCAGGTGGGCGGTGATGGAGGCGGAGCTGAGCCAATGATGTCATTAGGCCCCACCCACTACCCAAGCAAATACCGCGATTCGATGGTATTTGCATATGGGCGGAGCTTTGATTACGCGATTAGCATATAATTGCGTCATTAAGCTCCGCCGGGTCCGCGATTTGGCACTATTTAGCTCCCCATTCTGGCCACTTACCTAGGAAGTGGGCAGAATGTGGGAGGAGTGCCCACTCTTCTGGAGCTGCGGGGGACTACCCGAGAAAACGGGTGTCTCTTCCGCAGAATCTGGGAGAGTAGGCAAGTATGGTGTAGACCCCTGGGCAAAGCAATGCACTGGGGCCCCTACCCATCCTCCAGCGGTAGGGGTGGGTGGTGATATCAGCGGCAGCTTTGATGTCTCGCCGGCGGTAGGGGGTGTTCTATCTTCCGCTCAGCATGTATGACCTGGAGCAGTAATTTCTGCTAATTACTCCTTTACTGCACAGATGGTGGGAGATGCGGCAGGAGGGAGAACACTAATCTGTATAAGGGGGCATTGGGCTGAATGAAGGGGCCCCGGTACATGACTGGTGTTCAGCTCCGCATTGGCCCCAAAACCTTTACCTGTGATTTGGAACCTGAAAATGGATCCACAGTATATAGGTCACCATTACCCTCTTATTGTGAAACTATTGTGATATACTAATCGCTTAACAAATGTACTAAACGAGACAGTAATGGACTGTGTAAAGGTTAGCATTATTGCCTCACTGCAGTGAGGTCATGGGATTGATACCCACCATGGCCGTAATGGTGTGGAGTTTGTATATTCTCCCTGTGCTTGCATTGGTTTCCCCTGGGTGCTCCTGTTTCATCCCACACTCCAAAAATATACTGGTAGGTTAATTGGTTCCCTACAAAATTAACTCTAGCGTGAAAGTGTGAGTGTGTACATGTAGTAGGGAATATAGGTGGTCATTCCGAGTTGTTCGCTCGCTAGCTGCTTTTAGCAGCATTGCACACGCTAAGCCGCCGCCCTCTGGGAGGGAATCTTAGCTTATCAAAATTGCGAACTAAAGATTCGCAATATTGCGAAACGACTTCTCTGTGCAGTTTCTGAGTAGCTCGAGACTTACTCTGCCACTGCGATCAGTTCAGTGCTTGTTGTTCCTGGTTTGACATCACAAACACGCCCAGCGTTCGCCCAGACACTCCTCCGTTTCTCCAGCCACTCCCGCGTTTTTCCCAGAAACGGTAGCGTTTTTTCGCACACACCCATAAAACGGCCAGTTTCCGCCCAGAAACACCCACTTCCTGTCAATCACATTACGATCACCAGAACGAAGAAAAAACCTCGTAATGCCGTGAGTAAAATACCTAACTGCATAGCAAATTTACTTGGCGCAGTCGCACTGCGGGCATGCGCATTAGCGACTAATCGCTCCGTTGCGAAAAAAAAATAACGAGCGAACAGCTCGGAATGACCCCCATAGATTGTAAGCTTCACTGGGGCAGGGACTGATGTGAATGAGCAAATATTCTCTGTAAAGCGCTGCGGAATATGTGTGCGCTATATAAACCACTGGTTATGAATCAATGAAACACAATTTGTAACAGTGTTCAGACAGCTGTGGGTAATCTGTGCATTAACTACCAGTATTATATAACTGTAGGTCAGTGAGTCCTAACTGCTAACATATATAAGATGTCATAAACAGACCTGCGCCACCAGCTGGTTGACAAAACACACACACACACACACACATATTTTTGCGATACACTGTGTTTTCTCATTTGTTGCTTGAGAATAATAATCAATATATAATTAGCATGCAGAGCAAAATGATATATAAATGCATTTTCACACTGATTTCACACAAAAAATCAGCATAATAAGCAAAACCGTAATTTTTAGTTTTGCTATTTCCTATACACAGTATACCGCTGAAAACTCTCCAGACAACAAGAGCAACAGCGACACCCAGAGGCCAGAAGAAGGTGGTACAATCAACCATACACTTTAATAAGTAGAGGAAACCAATACGTGCAACAATCGTAGTTGCTCAGTAAGAGGTATATTTACTAAGTTTGAGTTCAATCGATTTCAGATTGATAAAAATTGCTCTTAATCGATGTTGGACTTTCAGGGTTAAAACACACGTCTATTAACAGATGCATTTTATATTAATTTTTAAATGTTAGTAAATGTGTGTTTTAGCCCTGGAAGCCCAACGTCGATTAAGCTCAATCTGAAATTGATCAAAGTCGATTAGAATTGACCTTTAATAAATATACCACTAGGTCTTGATTACAATTTACCCCCCCAGTAATGAATACATACTTAAAGAATGTAACGTTCTGTACAAAATTTACCAATAGTTAATTAGTTAATGCAGATTCAGTTTTCTTACTATAACCCAGCACTACCACTCAGCAGCTGTTGGGGCCTTGGGTTGCCACTGAGACTCTCGTTTAACCCACTTCCCTTACTGTTGTGGCCTGCTGCAAGATGGTGGTGCCTCAAAAATTAACAGTGTTGGTAGAGCAGCAGGTGTGCTTCTTCCTGGTGCCTTGTCTCACCAGCATGTAAGGGAAACACTGGTGGGCAGGAGGACATGTAAAAAAATAGGGTGGTAGCAGGGATGGCATCTCAGGGAAAAGCTGGTGGTCAAAGGGGTAGGTAAGGGTGAATGTGCTGTTCAAAGGGTATGCGTTAGAAACGTTTGTGAGAAAAGCTGGTTGGCAGATGAGCATGTGATGAAAACGCGGGTGGCCAGGATGGGATGTGAGAAAAAAGTTAATGGGCAAAACAACAACTTGGGGTCCCCCACCAAACCATAACCAGCACAAGACTCTGTGAGCCAGTCCTGGTTCAAGAAATACGGGGAAAAATGGCACAGGTGTTCCCCGCATGTCGATGAACCAGCACCGGGCTCTTCAGTCGGTCCTGGTGTTGGAAATCCGTGGGACAAATATGTAGGGTCCCCTGTATTTCCAGAACCGGCATCAGGGGGGTAATGCACACCACCAAGGGGTCACCCCCCCCTCCTGAGGATCCCTCAAGGCTAGGGTGAAGCACGGGGCTATCCCTGGCACCCCTGGGCGGTGGGTGCCGAGTTTATAGCATTTGTGTAAAAGTACGAGTAATATTGTCTAGAGGTCCCAGCAAGCCTCACCCTAGCCCTAGGGGATCCTCAGGAGGGAAGACCCCTTTATTGGGGTGTCCCTATTTTCTGAGGAATCCCAGAGCTGGGGTAACTAGTCAGGGGGGATGAATGTCTCGGCCGGGGGTACCAATGAACCGTGTCCCCTGGCTGCGACATTACTCCCCTGTCAGTAAGAACCTGGTACTGGTCCTGGAAATACGGGTGACGCCTACGCATATTTTTCCCTGTATTTCCAACACCAGAACCGTCTCAAGAGCTGGTGTTAGTTCATCAAAATACAGGGGGGGGGGATGTAATTTTTCACCTAAACATGCTGCATTATCGCAGCTAAATTTTGATCTCTAAAACAACACAACACGATTCCTAACACCATCGGACAACATGGTTCAGCTCAAAGCAATTCTTCGAAAATTTGCGATTTGCAGTGTAAAATGTTCTGGTGATAAGGAGCGATCACGGATTGCAGTCCAAACAATTCTAGTAAATTCCCCACCCACCCCTGTGGGCGGAATGAAGTGAAAAGCTGTTGATCAGAGGGAGCATGTGAGGAAAAAGGATTAGATCAGACACTTTATGAATTGTTCAAGTATACAGGCATTTCACAATATATTTTTGCTTTTTTTTTTTTTCAAATCTAGCACATTTGGAATACCCCCACCTCCAGAAATCCAGCATATGCCCCTGGGCAGCAGTGGCTGAATATTCATTATCACGTATCCGGTTGATAGATCTACAGTAAAAAGATCGACAACAGGTTGACCCAACGGGGTCAAACGGGCGTCAGGAAAACGGTAGACAGTGTTTAAGGGCGACAGGTTCAGAAGATCAATGCACATATGATCAACACAAGGTTTTTTGTTTGTTTTTTTAACTTTTTCACCATTTGCCATCCACGTGGACTACGATTTGGAATAGTAACCTTCCCGAAGCGCGGCGAGCGAAACGATCCCACGAGGGTACACATTTCCACTAATTTGGTGAAACATACAATATAACACAAAAAAAACTTGTGTCGACCTTTTTGACCCTGACACCATTTTGCAGGTCAACCATTTGGGGTCGACCAATTGACTATCTTTTAACTGTAGATCTATTGAACCACACTCTTTCATCAGGCATCTGTGCACCTGGACTGCAGCCTTGCCAGCCAACCAACCAGTCAGGCCCGGATTAGGTCTTGGGGGGCCTGGGGCACTTAAGACAGGGGTGCCCAGGAAAGGGAACTATTTTATTGATAAGAAAGGTATTTCAACACAAGCGACTGCAATCATAAATTAAGAAGGAGGTCCAGGTAGAGAGCATGTTGTCCCTCCTGGAATGGGTCTGCCCAGCAGTCATTTCCCTGCGAAAGGTTCCTGGGGAACCCTGTCAGGACTACATCTCGCAAAGTGTTGCCCACAGGCTGCAATAGGCTACATGAAAAAATTGCTGTAACTGTAGGCGACCAATGTAATGCTTCACAGACAGAGCCGATATTGGTAAATCTGGTAGCATCACATCCACCATAGAAACCTATGAGGGATGCAGCTGTGGGCGGCAAAGGAGGGATCTCAGCAGTTATTGGAGACACTTGGTGCGATCCCTACTTCTTACATTGCAGGAATACATAGTGTTTGCGGCTAGCCCCCGAAAACGGGTGGTTCAAATATTGTTTGATGAATGGGCCCCTTACTCACTCTAGTACTTTATATACTACTAATTTACAGAGGAGTAGACTTCAGGTCTCAGTAATTGCAGCAGCATTTTTCTGAGAATATTAGTTAACTGGGAGGGACTTATGGGGGTTAATACTGGGCGTTAACGAACGAGATACCATTCATATCTTTCAGTGTGGAGGCACCAGCGATGAACGATGCACGGCCCCGCGCTCGTTCATCGCTGGTGCCCCGTCGCTTGTGCATGCAGGCCAATATGGACAATCTCGTCCATATTTGCCAGCACTGCTATGGAGCCGGGTGACGGGGGAGTGAAGTAACTTCACTCCCCCCGCCGCCGCGTCACCCGTTGGCCATATCCGCTGTCGGGCAGCTTGGCAGCGGATCGCAAAGTGTGTAGGGACCATTAGAAACATTCATCCAATAAGATCTGGCTGCTGTTTATCTTCAATATCATCAGTTATCAAACTTGCACCAGGGGTGAAGCATCCACCAGTGATCCGACTTCTAACAGAGGCATAAGCCCAAACATTAAGCCCACTATTGTCATAAGACTTTGTGGGAGAGGTTCATGTTGTGCCAGGAGAGTCAGAGCATGCATTTACCTGAAGAGGGCTAAATTGGTACATGGCTCGAGAGTTGGTTCCTATTGTTAGCCAAACACTGTAGGTTGCCGTCTGCTACGTGAGGAATGGGGAAAGGGGTGGTGGGTGGGCTAGGTGAAAGCCCCTCAAATAAGCAAATACAAAGTAATTGAGTGAGAGCTGTATAGTGCCATGCGACCGTGGGAACCAGGGCAGGAAATAGGAGGCATTACACATAACCAACAGGAGTCTTTCACTTCAGGCAGTATGAAACGGAACCCTAGTTGAATTTACCCCATGGACGTGGTGCAGTGAAAAAAAGTCTGCATCACCAATGGTGCCATGGACCACAAAAGATTAGGAACCACTGCTTTAAACCATGTATCTATCTGATTGGATGGCCTGCAAGGCTCAGTCTTAGGTCCTCTGCTGTTCTCTATCTATACCACATCTCTTGGCAAACTAATCAACTCTTTTGGATTTCAGTACCATCTGTATGCGGATGATACTCAAATCTACCTATCCTCCCCTGATTTGTCACCATCTGTATTGGGCCGTGTCACTGAATGCCTTTCTGCCATTTCATCTTGGATGACATCTCGCCACCTCAAACTTAGTATTTCCAAAACAGAATTAATTATATTTCCACCGGCCAATAGTAGTTTCCAACCTGATATCTCTGTCACTGTTGAGAACTCGGCAATCATCCCTACCCCACAAGCTCGCTGCCTAGGTGTCATTCTTGACTCTGAACTGTCCTTTGTTTCCCACATTCAATCTGTCTCAAGATCATGTTACATACATCTAAGAAACATATCCAAAATACGACCATATCTTACACAAGACACAGCAAAAACTCTAATCCATGCTCTCATTATCTCCCGCATTGATTATTGTAATAGTCTCCTGACCGGTCTTCCCAAACATAAGCTCTCACCACTACAATCCATTTTGAATGCAGCTGCGAGGCTAATCTTCCTCGCTAGACGTTCATCGTCTGCAGATCCGCTCTATCAGTCCCTCCATTGGTTACCAGTATTCTACCGTATTAAATATAAAATACTTTTACTTACATACAAGGCTATTAACCAAACTGCACCAACATACATCTCTTCACTCATCTCAAAATATCTCCCTACCCGACCTCTCCGCTCTGCACAAGATCTACGTCTCTCATCCACACGCATTACTTGTTCACACTCAAAATTACAGGACTTTATCCGGGCTTCACCCACTCTGTGGAATGCCCTCCCACGTTCAATAAGACTTGCATCCAATCTCCAAACCTCTAAACGTTCCTGAAAACTCACTTATTCAGACAAGCCTATCAAATTCCAGACCCACCTACATAACCTTCAGTGCTTCCCTATCTAAGTACATCCTCTCTGTACATTACACATAACATCACATATCTTGTCTTTCTTTACTTTCACACCCTCCTGAAACTTGGCCAGCATTGCGGGGTGATCATATCATACAACCCAATTAAGAACCTAGCCATCTGGTGGACCATTATGCAATAGGTATCCTTGTGTATCTATGCCTATTTCCCTATTAATTGTAAGCTTGCGAGCAGGGCCTTCCTACCTCTATGTCTGTGTGTTTTTACCCAGTTTTGTTCTATGACTGTTCTAATTGTAAAGTGCAACAGAATATGCTGCGCTATATAAGAAACTGTTTATAAATAATAATGACCAGTTCAACCAAGTAGATGGTCAGGTCGGTGACTCTTAGGGACCGATTCAGACCCTGACGCGCAAAAATCGATATGAAGCGATTTCTGCACATCTGCGCATGCAAAGTCCTAAACTGCAGCAGCATATCTCTTCAGAACGCAGTTTAAGACCTGGAGGGGGACGGGAATGGGCTCCATTTTAGAGGCGTAGTCCAAATAACTCAGGCATATCCGGACTGTTTGTGGGGCAGGCCGCAGCGGCTGTGTGACCCTTAACATGGCGGGTAGGCATCTGCCTTTGCAGCTAGGCGCTGCGCAGACAGGGGGCTACTCTAAACATGCGAAAGCATCGGCGCCGTGCTATGCTCTCGCATGTCGGGGTGGGGGTGGGAGCTGGATCCAGCATGCGGGGCGGACTTGCCCTGTGCTGGGCGTCCCCCCATATGTCAAAGAAATTGATCGTAGATGTGCGTTTTCTCACACATCTACGATCAAGTCTAAATTAGGCTCTCTTTGTTCTGTGCATTTAGCACTGGTACAGATAGACCTGGTACATTTTTTTACCTGTCTACCACATCTTCCTAATCTCCAATAAATGTCTGGGAGAATGCCAAATTTCAGGGATATCTCCCAGATGCTCAGAAGGGCAGGCCATGCTCCGCATCACGTCCTTGAATTGTCGTGTCTCTTGCACTGGGAGGTACAAATGATGGAATCATGCTGCATACAATTCTTAGGACTTTTACCGACCATCTAATTGTTGGGAAACTCTCAGGACCCTGCTGTAAAAAATATTTTAATGTCAGATAGTTTTCTGTGTACCCAGAGGCAGAACTCTGGGAGGCAACGGAGTCAGCTGCCGCCGGGCTCCTCCTTTGAAGGGGGGCACCTCTCCTCCTGTCCGTCTGTTCAGTGACATTAATCAATTAAGTTAATTGACAGCAGCCGGTATCTCTGCCGTAGCTGACTTCCCTACTAATCATTGCACCTTACAAATCACACCCTCTTTATTATAGATATACTGGAAGCAGACACCTTACTGATGAAGCTGTTTGCTCCTATAAAGGAAACACGAGAATTCTAACTATATGAAGTTATTTCTCTGACAATTACACGTAACTTCATATAGTTAGAATCTCATACTTCCTATGCAAGAGCAGATATCTCCATCAGTAAGGTGCATGCTTCCGGTGTAATAGGTTGTGGGTTCTAATCCTGAATATGACACTTGCAAATTAATTGTCAGAGAAATAATCAGCATTGTGAGTGACTGAGCAGATCTATGTAGGGTGTGGCTGGACCCCTACATAGATCTGCCTAGTTGCAACGGTTTTGTAGTAGCTTCATATAGTTAGAATTAGAGATGAGTGGGTTCGGTTTTACTCGGTGTTACTCGGATCTCAAAACGGCATCTTATTGGCTTACGGATGATATATGAAGGGGGGGCACCAGTATTTTTCTTGCCTTCGGGCAACTGGGATAAACTTACGCCACTGTGTGTACCTATTTATTTATTATTTATTAACAGTTTCTAATATAGCGCAGCAAATTCCGTTGCGCTTTACAATTTCAAATAATAACAAACTGGGTGACAACAAACAAACAGTCATAGAGGTAGACCTATGTAAACAGTGCAAGTTTTGCAACATTTCCGTTTCGCCACCCATTACCCCATCGTTACCGCAAACAGCTCCAGTTATTAGTGCGAAATGCACAACAGGATGATAGTGTTCTGACTGTTTTACAGTGGCCCTAAAGTAAGAGTTTGCTCCAGGGGACAAGAGAGTGAAAATGTTGGAGGGAAGATAAGGGCTATAAGCAGCTATCACATGTAAAGATCTATACAATGGATAAATAAACACTAATTTTTATGCAAACGGCCTCTAGATAAAGGAAAGCAATCTGTAGCATTAAACACTAAAAGTTTTATGGTGTATTAAACAGTAATGTTTTGTTTCCTTTATTCTGGTGATAGTGTCCCTTTAAATAAACATTTATGTCCATGTGAAGAAGTGTACACAATAGAATCTCCACTCTAGCGCGCACAATCCTTTTCTGTTATAAATGTCTATTGGCCCTCATTCCGAGTTGATCGCTCGCAAGGCGAATTTAGCAGAGTTGCTCACGCTAAGCCTACGCCTACTGGGAGTGTATCTTAGCTTCTTAAAATTGCGACCGATGTATTCGCAATATTGCGATTACAAACTACTTAGCAGTTTCAGAGTAGCTTCAGACTTACTCGGCATCTGCGTTCAGTTCAGTGCTTGTCGTTCCTGGTTTGACGTCATAAACACACCCAGCGTTCGCCCAGACACTCCCCCGTTTCTCCGGCCACTCCTGCGTTTTTTCCGGAAACGGTAGCGTTTTTATCCACACGCCCATAAAACGGCCTGTTTCCGCCCAGTAACACCCATTTCCTGTCAATCACACTACGTTCGCCAGAGCGAAGAAAAAGCCGTGAGTAAAAATACTATCTTCATTGTAAAATTACTTGGCGCAGTCGCAGTGCGAATATTGCGCATGCGTACTAAGCGGAATTTCACTGCGATGCGAAGAAAATTACCGAGCGAACGACTCGGAATGAGGGCCATAGTCTTTGTTTACCTTAAGGGCCGTATTCACAGCCCGATTTGGGGAGAGATGTGTGCTGAGCGAACCGCACAGCACACATCTCTCCCCCCGCTCAGCACTGCGCGATGTGTGCTGAGCGTGCGGGGGACGACGGGGGGGCGCTCATTTCACCCAGCGGGTGAAATGAGCCGCCTGCTAGATTGACCTGCATGGCAGACCAATCTAGCACCAGCAATAGCGATGCGCGGAGCTGCGCATCGCTATCGCTGTGGGAGTACACACGGAGAGATCACTGCTAGTCAGATTGCTTAGATTTTAAGCAGCGATCGCTCCTCGAGTACCCCAGTTAATGCATCTCCCAACTGTCCAAATTAAGTAGGGGCTATCCCAGCTTCAGGGGACCATCCTGCCGTCTTGTGTAAAACAAATAGCCAATCATCAGTCCCGTACCACTCCAAAAGGTTTGTATTATTTTTTTTTTTTAATAAAGTATTTTTTATTGAACAGGAGTAACAAAATCACAATCAATTGAGAAAGCAATATAATAGGACAATAAAGCATGTCGTAGTTCAAACCATTTTCCATTCTAATATGGTTGACATTATACAATAATACAGTATGAGTTGTTTCTGTTTTGTCCAAAGTAATATATGTCACAAAAATCAAATAAAATACAATTGCAATTTAAACTCTGTTGTTCTAGTGTATTTTCCAATATTCTCAGCAGAAAAACCAACCTAAGCATACATTGAGAGTTACAATAGAAAATGGAAATTGAATCGAAAGGAAGAAAGAAAGAAAAAGTAATTAATAGTTAGTAGAACTAGACCGGGTCCGACCCAAAAGGTTTGTATTTAGGGCCTAATTCAGTAAGCTATCCTCCTAGCATGCTGGGGGCCTTTCTGCCCCCCCCCACAGAAAGAGCGGGCGCAGGACGGGCGCTGCGCATGCGCCCGCGGGCCGATCGTAAAAATTCCGGTTGGATCGCTATTTGCGATCCAACCTGAATTAGGCCCTTAATACAGAAAATAACTGCAGAACTTATATGTATCTTCCCCGGGATCGATAATATTCCCATTTATGTGCAGTTGGAATGGTCACATGTATGCAGTTGGGGAGCCAAGGAAAGGTTGCACATGGCAGTTAGGGAGCCAAGGAAAGGTTGCACGTGTGCAGTTGGGGAACCAAGGAAAGTAAGCATGTGTGCAGTTGGGAAGCCAGGAAATGTTGCACGTGTGCAGTTGGGAAGCTAAGGAAAGGTTGCACATGTGCAGTTAGGGAGCCAAGGAAAGGCTGCACGTGTGCAGTTGGGGAGCCAAGCCAAGGTTGCAGTTGGGGAGCTAAGGAAAGGTTGCACGTGTGCAAATGGGGAGCCAAGGAAAGGTTGCACGTGTGCAGTTTTGAAGCCAGGAAATGTTGCACGTGTGCAGTTGGGCAGTCAATGAAAGGATGCACGTGTGCAGTTGGGGAGCCAAGGAAAGGTTGCACATGTGCAGTTAGGGAGCCAAGGAAAGGTTGCACGTATGCAGTTGGGGAACCAAGGAAAGTAAGCATGTGTGCAGTTGGGAAGCCAGGAAATGTTGCACGTGTGCAGTTGGGAAGCTAAGGAAAGGTTGCACATGTGCAGTTAGGGAGCCAAGGAAAGGCTGCACGTGTGCAGTTGGGGAGCCAAGCCAAGGTTGCAGTTGGGGAGCTAAGGAAAGGTTGCACGTATGCAAATGGGGAGCCAAGGAAAGGTTGCACGTGTGCAGTTGGGAAGCCAGGAAATGTTGCACGTGTGCAGTTGGGCAGTCAATGAAAGGATGCACGTGTGCAGTTGGGGAGCCAAGGAAAGGTTGCACATGTGCAGTTGGAGAGCTAAGGAAAGGTTGCACGTGTGCAGTTGGGGAGCCAAGGAAAGGTTGCACGTGCAGTTGGGGAGCTAAGGAAAGGTTGCACGTGTGCAGTTGGGAAGCCATGGAAAGGATGCACTTGTGCAGTTGGGGAGCCAAGTAAAAGGTTGCAGTGTGCAGTTGGGGAGCCAAGGAAAGGATGCACTTGTGCAGTTGGGGAGCCAAGAAAAAGTTGCACGTGTGCAGTTGGGGAGCCAAGGAAAGGTTGCACATGTGCAGTTTGAGAGCTAAGGAAAGGATGCACATGTGCAGTTAGGGAGCCAAGGAAAGGTTGAACGTGCAGTTGTGGAGCTAAGGAAAGGTTGCACGTGTGCAGTTGGGTAGCCATGGAAAGGATGCACTTGTGCAGTTGGGGAGTCAAGTAAAAGGTTGCAGTGTGCAGATGGGGAGCCAAGGAAAGGATGCACTTGTGCAGTCGGGGAGCCATGAAAGGTTGCACGTGTGCAGTTAGGGAGCTAAGAAAAGGTTGCACGTGTGCAGTTGGGGAGCCAAGGAAAGGATGCACTTGTGCAGTTGGGGAGCCAAGAAAAGGGTGCACGTGTGCAGTTGGGGAGCCAAGGAAAGGTTGCACATGTGCAGTTTGAGAGCTAAGGAAAGGTAGCACATGTGCAGTTGGGGAGCCAAGGAAACGATGCACATGTGCAGTTGGGGAGCCAATGAAAGGTTGCACGTGCAGTTGGGGAGCTAAGGAAAGGTTGCACGTGTGCAGTTGGGCAGCCATGGAGAGGATGCACTTGTGCCGTTGGGAAGCCAAGTAAAAGGTTGCAGTGTGCAGTTGGGGAGCCAAGAAAAGGATGCACGTGTGCAGTTGGGGCGCTAAGGAAAGGTTGCACGTGTGCAGTTGGGAAGCCAGGAAATGTTGCACGTGTGCAGTTTGGGAGTCAATAAAAGGATGCACGTGTGCAGCTGGGGAGCCAAGGAAAGGTTGCACGTGTGCAGTTGGGGAGCAAAGGAAAGGATGCACTTGTGCAGTTGGGAAGCCAAGGAAAGGTTGCATGCATGCAGTTGGGAAGCCAAGGAAAGGATGCACTTGTGCAGTTGGGGAGCCAAAGAAAGGTCACGTGGGCAGTTGGGGCGCCAAGGAAGGATTGCATGTGTGCAGTTGGCAAGCCAAGAATAGGTAGCACACGTGCAGCTGGGGAGCCAAGGAAAGGTTGCACGTGTGCAGCTAGTGAGCCAAGGAAAGGTTATACGTATGCAGTTGGGGAGCCAAGGAAAGGCTGCATGTGTGCAGTTGAGGAGCCAAGGAAATGTTGCACGTGTGCAGTTGGGGAGCCAAGGAAAGGCTGCACGTGTGCAGTTGGAGAGACAATCCATGGTTGCAGTTGGGGAGCTAAGGAAAGGTTGCACATGTGCAGTTGGGGAGCCAAGGAAAGGATGCACTTGTGCAGTTGGGGAGCCAAGAAAAGGTTGCACATGTGCAGTTAGGGAGCTAAGGAAAGACTGCACGTGTGCAGTTGGGGAGCCAAGAAAAGGTTGCATGTGTGCAGTTGGGGAGCCAAGGAAAGGTTGAATGCGTGCAGTTTAGGAGCTAAGGAAATGTCACACGCGTGCAGTTGGGGAGCCAAGGAAAGGATTCACTTGGGGAGCCAAGGAAAGGTCACATGTTTGCAGTTGGGGAGCCAAGAACAGATTGCACGTGTGCATTTGGTGAGCCAAGAAAAGGTTGCACATGAGCGGTTGGGGAGCCAAGGAAAAGTTGCACGTATGCAGGTGGGGAGCCAAGGAAAGGTCGTACATATGCAGTTGGGGAGCCAAGGAAAGGTTGCACATGTGCCGTTGGGGAACCAATGAAAGGTTGCACGTGTACAGTTGGGGTGCCAAGGAAAGGTTGCATGCGTGCAGTTGGGAAGCCAAGGAAAGGATGCACTTGTGCAGTTGGGGAGCCAAGGAAAGGTCACGTGTGCAGTTGGGGAGCCAAGGAAGGATTGCACGTTTGCAGTTGGTGAGCCAAGAAAAGGTAGCACACATGCAGCTGGGAAGCCAAGGAAAGGTTGCACGTGTGTAGGTAGTGAGCCAAGGAAAGGTTGTACGCATGCAGTTGGGGAGCCAAGGAAAGGTTGCACGTGTGCAGTTGGGGCGACAATCCATGGTTGCAGTTGGGGAGCTAAGGAGAGGTTGCACATGTGCAGTTGGGGAGCCAAGGAAAGGATGCAAATGTGCAGTTGGGGAGCCAAGGAAAGACAGCATGTGTGCAGTTGGGGAGCCAATGAAAGGTTGAACGTGTGCAGATGGGCGCCCAAGCCAAGGTTGCAGTTGGGAAGCCAAGGAAAGGTTGCATGGTGCAGTTGGGAAGCCAAGGAAAGGTTGCACGTGTGCAGTTGGGGGGCCAAGCCAAGGTTGCAGTTGGGGAGCCAAGGAAAGGTTGCATGGTGCAGTTGGGAAGCCAAGGAAAGGTTGCACGTGTGCAGTTGGGAAGCCAAGGAAGGGTTGCATGTGTGCAGTTGGGAAGCCAAGGAAAGGTCATGCGGAGCCAAGGAAAGATTGCACGTGTGCAGTTGGGGAGCCAAGGAAAGATTGCACATTATACAACACACCATAATGCCCATTACACAATATGCCACACACCGTAATGCCTATTACACAATATGCAACACACCATAATGCCCATTACGCAATATGCCACACACCGTAATGCCTATTACACATTATGCCACACACCATAATGCCCATTACACATTGTGCCACACACAGTAATGTCTATTACACGTTATGCTACACACCGTGACAACCGTTATGCAGCACACTGTAACGCCAATTACATATTGTACCACATACAGTTATGGCCCTGACACCATTTTATGCCCCACACACAATAATGACCCTTACAAATTATGCCACACAGTAAGGCTTCTAATTACTTTTAAATTACCTGCCTGTTGTCAGAGGTCTCATGCTCGTTGCCAAGGGTCTCATGCATGTTGTCAGAGTTACTCTGGGTTCCATGCTCGCAGGGGTCTCATGCTCGTTGCCAGGTGTTTCATGCGCGTTGCCCCAATAAAGTTTGGGAGGGGGGGTGCAGGCATCAGTAAGTATACCATTAACCCCTGCAGTGGATTGAGACACGCTGGGGGCTGTGGAAGCGCTTCCGTCTATAGCAGTATAAAAAAACCCTCTTAAAATGCCCGCCGCCAAGGAGACAGGCGCTAGAGGTCAAATGTAACCATTTTTGGTGGGTTTTTTTACACTGCTATGGACGGAGGCACTTCCGCAGTCACCAGCGTGCCTCAATCCACTGCGGGGGCTAGCGGTACGCTTACTGATGTCTGCACCCCCCTTCCCAAACTTTATTGGGGCAACGGTCAGGACACCACCGGCAAGGGTTAAAACTATAGCAGGAGCCTACAAATCCCCATTAATATAAAAGTCGTAGAGGTTCCACAGCGATCGGCCCACAAATCAGCAAATTTGCGGCACAATTCCAGACATAAAGGACATTAGTGACCGGAGTTCTCTGAACATTTATTTTGTTATATATTAAGTTTCTTACGTAGTGTAGCCTATTCCATTGAGCTTTACAATTGGAACGTGTGTGTAATGCTATGTGTTAAAGCAGCCTGGTTACTTTTTAATCTTCTGACGCTTTTTCTACTGGTCTGAAGATGATAAGATTAAGAGGAGAAAAGATACCACAAACTCTCTATTCTTCCACTTTCACAGCAGCTGATGAGAAGCCCTTTGTCCCTGTATTTTTACATACCAATGCTCCACAATCCGGCGCGCCAACCTTTAGTAGCATTAATGCTTTTATGGAGTTTTACAACCGCTGGAGAAAAAGCACCAGAATTTCTCCTTCTCCAGCAAATACGCCAGTTTCTAAATTGCATGAGCACTAGTTGACTCTTCTGTCAGAGTATTATAATTCCACATCAAAGGGAAGTGGCTGCCAATCACAGCTGCAACGCACTGAAAGCCTCCGATATGAAGGGAAAGCTATAAAGATTAGTTTTATTGTCAGTAGTGCAGTTAGAAATTACTTCCAGCTTTCAATGGACTAGAAAAAAAAAGATTATTAACTATAACAACAACAAAAAAAAGTGGAAAAAATAGATTTACATCACATCTGCGGAAACAAATTGGCAGTCCTTTAGAGTTATTTAACCCCTACGATATATACGTCGGTAATTTACCAGGAAAACTGAAAGTTTTGTTTCACTGGAAACATTTAAAGGTCATTTATACACATACTAAGATGCAACTTGCAACTCTGCCATTCATCTTCATCCCCTGGAATGTACCTATTTATCCATCAGACAAAGGAGCAGCAGAGGTTAGAAACAGATAATTTGATAGTCTGCCCTAAACATATGGACACACAGACACTTACACACACACTAGGGTTAATTTTTGTTGGGAGACAGTTAACCTACCAGTATATTTTTGGATTGTGGGAGGAAACATAGATACCCAGAGGAAACCCACGCAAGTATGGGGAGAATATACAAACTCCACACAGGGACGTGTTGGGAATCGAACCCATGACCTTGGTGCTGTGAAGCAGTAACACTAACCATTACACCATCCGTACTGATATGTCCACAGTCATAAGACTGACATGGTGATAATGTCAACTTTGGCCGTGTCGACATTCAAGTAGACAGTGATGAAATGTCGACATGTTAGAATGTTGACATATCAGTGGTGGCTCGGCAGTGACTTTGTCTTCTGGTGGCTGCAGCAGCGTCCATGTCTCGGTGGTGATAATGTTAACTTTGGCCATGTCGACATTCAAGTAGACAGTGATGAAATGTTGACATGTTAGAATGTTGACATATCAGTGGTGGCCCGGCGGTGACTTTGTCTTCTCCTGGTGGCTGCAGCAGCGTCCATGTTTCGGTGGTCATGTGATCACTTCTGGTTCAAGCTGTGATCCTCCAGCATTCCGGTATTTCTCCCCCAGCCCTACATCCTTCTTCTAGTACCTAACCCTAACCTCTCCCCCCTCGCAGCTTAAGCCTAATGTCAACATTCTGACAGGCGACATAATAACTGTCAACACAGTGGTGTCAGCGTTATGTCAACATTGTTTACCTTTTTACTACATCCTGCGCAGCTCACATTACTACTAATATAAATTAGTACTCTCCACCTTGTCGGTTTTAGTTTGCGGTGTCAACATTTTAACCTTGTCGGGCAAGCCGTCTCCTGCATTCTGGGAACGACATTGTCACTGACGATCTCACGACTGCATCCCCTTTCAGCCCTGGTACTTAGGAGGGTGCAGGCCTTGTGGACATGCCGCAATATGAAGCATTGCTGAAAAGGGCAAGACCATACCCTCTTAGGACAGACAAGTCGGTGTGCTCTGTACCTGCCCCCTCATATAAATATGTCACGCACACAGAAATCTCAATTATTATTAACCTTTATTTATATGGCGCCACAAGGGATCTGCAGAGCCCATTACACAGTACATAATCAAATGAGCAAACAAGAAAACTGCACTTACAGTACAAGATAATATAGGACAGGTATGGAACACCAGGGGTTAGGTGCCATCAAAGGGAGTATGAAGTATAAGATAGTGTAAGTCAGAAAAGGAAAGGCACATGAGTTACCGTATTTGCCGGCGTATAAGACGACTGGGCGTATAAGACGACCCCCAACATTTCCACTCAAAATATAGAGTTTGTTATATACTCGCCGTATAAGACTACCCCCTCTTCCGCACACCTTCCACACACCAAATAAAACGTAAAAGAACAAAGAAGTTTAAAACTTGCATCATATTTCTTTCTTTTTGCTGGTGCCATGATAGGCCAGAATAAATTTCTGAAGTGCGCAATAAATGTTACACTAGGCAGCCGTCACACATCACTGGGGGAACACCACATCCCACCACATACAATGCAAACAAAAGAAAGGTGGATGTGTGCATAGGCGCCCTTGTAACAAAAATGCTTGAAACTGGTTATCAGATAAAATACAGTACTTTAATACATAAGAAAATGTATTAATGTCGTCACGGATGCCTTTCATCTACATTGCCTGACTCCCTACTCTACCTTCCAATTGGAATAAGCCTATTTGCGGTGGTGCCACATTTATTCCACCGGGACCGGATTGCCTTTCTCTACAAAAGGCTCTCTGCCCACTGCAAATCCCACCTAGGGTGAGATATTTTGGGATTGGCATTTTCTATATTTTATTTCTATTTTTGTGATACATTTTCTTATGTATTAAAGTACTGTATTTTATCTGATAACCAGTTTCAAGCATTTTTGTTACAAGGGCGCCTATGCACACATCCACCTTTCTTTTGGTGCCATGATAGGGTTGATAGGCGTTTGACGGCTGGACTTTTTCTATGCTGTATTGTACTGTATTGTACTGTACAATGGTGCAGTACTGTGGTTGGCTGTTGGCTGTATACAAAGCCTGATTGGATTGGTCCCTGCTCCCTGTCTGCCATCCCTGTCTCCCTGTCACTAGCAGCAGTCTATTAATACCAAGTGACATTACTATATTATGACCGCAAGGGGCGGGCTGGAGCGACGCTGCTTCCCGAGCAGAACGGGCCGGTCACGCTGAAAAGGCTGGCACCCCTGTATCGCCGTAGCCACGCTGGTGACCCGCCGCGGCCGCAGTGCATCGGGAGGCACAACGGCATATACAACGTATAATACGACCCCCGGCGTATAAGACGACCCCCCCACTTGGTGGAATGTTTTGCAGGGCCAAAAAGTCGTCTTATACGCCAGCAAATACGGTATATAAGGATGTAAAATCATAAGTCCTGTATCGATAATCTGAATCAATACTAAATAAGCAAGTACAGACTGAATAAGGCCAATAATCGTGGAAATAAAATCCGTATTCTGGGGGTCATTCCGAGTTGATCGCTAGCTGCCGTTGTTCGCAGCGCAGCGATCAGGCTATCAGGCTAAAAATCGGCATTTCTGCGCATGCGTATGGGCCGCAATGTGCACACGAGTCGTATGGGTACAAAGCCCGTTGTGGTTGTGCGCAGGGTGTAGCGAAGTTTTCAGTCGCACTGGCGGCCGCAAGAAGATTGACAGGAAGGGGGCGTTACTGGGTGTCAACTGACCGTTTTCAGGGAGTGTTTGCAAATACGCAGGCGTGTCTGAAAAAACGCAGGCGTGGCTGGGCATTGGCTGGGCGTTCGCTGGGCGGGTGTATGACGTCAAATCCGGACACGAATAGGCTGAAGTGATCGCAAGCGCTGAGAAGGTTCAGAGCTACTCAGAAACTGCACAAACCTTTTTTGCAGAGCTCGGCTGCACAGGCGTTCACACTTCTGCTAAGCTAAAATACACTCCCCAGTGGACGGCGGCATAGCGTTTGCACGGCTGCTAAAACTAGCTAGCGAGCGACCAACTCGGAATAACCCCCTCTATGCTAGTGATATTCTGCACACACACTGTGCATCCCATGGACACTTCTCTCATTCAGCGCAACGTGTTCCGTTAATTTTTTTGCTGTATATTAACCCCTCCACTAGTCTGTAAAGCATTGTGTCACTGCGCGCAGGTCAGTAGTCAGCGGATACTGATAGTCAGCAATTGATAGTAATGGCAGTGCTGGCCGTATCGCCGGGGGAAAAATGTTAACAATAAAAAGATCGAGCAATTTTCGTTCTGGAATATTTCTATATGTGGGCACAATTTAATGGTACGATATCCCGGGCCTCAGCATGCCGACGATCAGAATCCCGGCAGCGGCGTCCCAACGTTGAAAATCCCAGTGGATTTTGGTAAATATTGTAACCCTAATCCTAACCCACCCCTCCCGCACCTTAACCCTAACCCTCCCCCTAGTGCCTAACACTAACCCCAATACAATACTTACTGTCAGGATTTTGAGCGTCGGGATTCTCATCGTCGACATACTGAGCACTGAGATATTGACTACATCCCCATTAATGCTGCGTACAGATTAGTGCTCTACCTGTAAACACAATAATGTGGTCTTTTGCTCATTTCTGCAAAATGCCAGGATGTAATGCTGGGTCCGCACTTGTGATCCAAAACTCTGAAAGCGTTGTGTTCAAACTGATAGAACAGGACGACAATTTATAATTTCCCCCCATACTTGTGTGATCTGCTGCTGCTGCAACCGAAGATGCAGCATGGGATCACTTGCACGAACATCGGCCATCTGAGTAATATGCAGGATGGCCGGGCTGCTCATGCTGCTGGAGCCAGGAGACCCTGGTCTCGCCACTCTCAAAAAGGGGTGACAAGCCCCCCATATTGAGAATTCAGCACAGCTTTGCCCACCACCCCTGTCTCCAAACGCCAGCAGCCTGCTCAGGAGGCACTGTGTGCAACCACACAGGACCCATTCTGCACATGCACATTATCGGTCCTACGCAGGGGCCCCACCATCGGAGATGTAAGGAAACCATTAGGTACAAGTACAATTATTATTGGTATTTATTTTTCCATTCAGGGACAATGCTACCATCCTTAGCATGCAGAGACAATCCTGCCATCCTTAAGAGACAATCCTGCCATCCTTAGCATGCAGAGACAATCCTGCCATCCTTAAGAGACAATGCTGCCATCCTTAGCATGCAGAGACAATCCTGCCATCCTTAGCATGCAGAGACAATCCTGCCATCCTTAGCATGCAGAGACAATGCTGCCATCCTTAGCATGCAGAGACAATCCTGCCATCCTTAGCATGCAGAGACAATCCTGCCATCCTTAGCAGGCAGAGACAATGCTGCCATCCTTAGCATGCAGATACAATGCTGCCATCCTTAACATGCAGAGACAATCCTGCCATCCTTAGCATACAGAGACAATGCTGCCATCCTTCACATGCAGAGACAATCCTGCCATCCTTAGCATGCAGAGACAATCCTGCCATCCTTAAGAGACAATGCTGCCATCCTTAGCATGCAGAGACAATCCTGCCATCCTTAGCATACAGAGACAACCCTGCCATCCTTAGCATGCAGAGACAATCCTGCCATCCTTAGCATACAGAGACAATGCTGCCATCCTTCGCATGCAGAGACAATCCTGCCATCCTTAGCATGCAGAGACAATCCTGCCATCCTTCGCATGCAGAGACAATGCTGCCATCCTTAGCATGCAGAGACAATGCTGCCATCCTTAGCATGCAGAGACAATCCTGCCATCCTTAGCATGCAGAAACAATCTTGCCATCCTTAAGAGACAATCCTGCCATCCTTAGCATGCAGAGACAATCCTGCCATCCTTAGCATGCAGAGACAATGCTGCCATCCTTTGCATGCAGAGACAATCCTGCCATCCTTAAGAGACAATCCTGCCATCCTTAGCATGCAGAGACAATCCTGCCATCCTTAGCATGCAGAGACAATCCTGCCATCCTAAAGAGACAATCCTGCCATCCTTAGCATGCAGAGACAATCCTGCCATCCTTAGCATGCAGAGACAATCCTGCCATCCTTAGCATGCAGAGACAATGCTGCCATCCTTAACATGCAGAGACAATGCTGCCATCCTTAACATGCAGAGACAATCCTGCCATCCTTAGCATACAGAGACAATGCTGCCATCCTTCGCATGCAGAGACAATCCTGCCATCCTTAGCATGCAGAGACAATCCTGCCATCCTTAGCATGCAGAGACAATGCTGCCATCCTTAGCATGCAGAGACAATCCTGCCATCCTTAGCATGCAGAAACAATGCTGCCATCCTTAAGAGACAATCGTGCCATCCTTAGCATGCAGAGACAATCCTGCCATCCTTAGCATGCAGAGACAATCCTGCCATCCTTAAGAGACAATCCTGCCATCCTTAGCATGCAGAGACAATCCTGCCATCCTTAAGAGACAATGCTGCAATCCTTAGCATGCAGAGACAATCCTGCCATCCTTAGCATGCAGAGACAATCCTGCCATCCTTAGCATGCAGAGACAATGCTGCCATCCTTAGCATGCAGAGACAATCCTGCCATCCTTAGCATGCAGAGACAATCCTGCCATCCTTAGCATGCAGAGACAATGCTGCCATCCTTAGCATGCAGATACAATGCTGCCATCCTTAACATGCAGAGACAATCCTGCCATCCTTAGCATACAGAGACAATGCTGCCATCCTTCACATGCAGAGACAATCCTGCCATCCTTAGCATGCAGAGACAATCCTGCCATCCTTAAGAGACAATGCTGCCATCCTTAGCATGCAGAGACAATCCTGCCATCCTTAGCATACAGAGACAACCCTGCCATCCTTAGCATGCAGAGACAATCCTGCCATCCTTAGCATACAGAGACAATGCTGCCATCCTTCGCATGCAGAGACAATCCTGCCATCCTTAGCATGCAGAGACAATCCTGCCATCCTTAGCATGCAGAGACAATGCTGCCATCCTTAGCATGCAGAGACAATGCTGCCATCCTTAGCATGCAGAGACAATCCTGCCATCCTTAGCATGCAGAAACAATCTTGCCATCCTTAAGAGACAATCCTGCCATCCTTAGCATGCAGAGACAATCCTGCCATCCTTAGCATGCAGAGACAATGCTGCCATCCTTTGCATGCAGAGACAATCCTGCCATCCTTAAGAGACAATCCTGCCATCCTTAGCATGCAGAGACAATCCTGCCATCCTTAGCATGCAGAGACAATCCTGCCATCCTAAAGAGACAATCCTGCCATCCTTAGCATGCAGAGACAATCCTGCCATCCTTAGCATGCAGAGACAATCCTGCCATCCTTAGCATGCAGAGACAATGCTGCCATCCTTAACATGCAGAGACAATGCTGCCATCCTTAACATGCAGAGACAATCCTGCCATCCTTAGCATACAGAGACAATGCTGCCATCCTTCGCATGCAGAGACAATCCTGCCATCCTTAGCATGCAGAGACAATCCTGCCATCCTTAGCATGCAGAGACAATGCTGCCATCCTTAGCATGCAGAGACAATCCTGCCATCCTTAGCATGCAGAAACAATGCTGCCATCCTTAAGAGACAATCGTGCCATCCTTAGCATGCAGAGACAATCCTGCCATCCTTAGCATGCAGAGACAATGCTGCCATCCTTCGCATGCAGAGACAATCCTGCCATCCTTAAGAGACAATCCTGCCATCCTTAGCATGCAGAGACAATCCTGCCATCCTTAGCATGCAGAGACAATTCTGCCATCCTTAGCATGCAGAGACAATGCTGCTATCCTTAGCATGCAGAGACAATGCTGCCATCCTTAACATGCAGAGACAATCCTGCCATCCTTAGCATACAGAAACAATGCTGCCATCCTTCGCATGCAGAGACAATCCTGCCATCCTTAGCATGCAGAGACAATCCTGCCATCCTTAGCATGCAGAGACAATGCTGCCATCCTTAGCATGCAGAAACAATCGTGCCATCCTTAAGAGACAATCCTGCCATCCTTAGCATACAGAAACAATGCTGCCATCCTTAGCATGCAGAGACAATCCTGCCATCCTTAGCATGCAGATACAATGCTGCCATCTTTAGCATGCAGAGACAATCCTGCCATCCTTAGCATGCAGAGACAATCCTGCCATCCTTAGCATGCAGAGACAATCCTGCCATCCTTCACATGCAGAGACAATCCTGCCATCCTTAAGAGACAATCCTGCCATCTCTAGCATGCAGAGACAATCCTGCCATCCTTAGAATGCAGAGACAATCCTGCCATCCTTAGCATGCAGAGACAATGCTGCCATCCTTCGCATGCAGAGACAATCCTGCCATCCTTAAGAGACAATCCTGCCATCCTTAGCATGCAGAGACAATCCTGCCATCCTTAAGAGACAATGCTGCCATCCTTAGCATGCAGAGACAATCCTGCCATCCTTAGCATGCAGAGACAATCCTGCCATCCTTAGCATGCAGAGACAATGCTGCCATCCTTAGCATGCAGAGACAATCCTGCCATCCTTAGCATGCAGAGACAATCCTGCCATCCTTAGCAGGCAGAGACAATGCTGCCATCCTTAGCATGCAGATACAATGCTGCCATCCTTAACATGCAGAGACAATCCTGCCATCCTTAGCATACAGAGACAATGCTGCCATCCTTCACATGCAGAGACAATCCTGCCATCCTTAGCATGCAGAGACAATCCTGCCATCCTTAAGAGACAATCCTGCCATCTCTAGCATGCAGAGACAATCCTGCCATCCTTAGAATGCAGAGACAATCCTGCCATCCTTAGCATACAGAGACAACCCTGCCATCCTTAGCATGCAGAGACAATCCTGCCATCCTTAGCATGCAGAGACAATGCTGCCATCCTTAGCATGCAGAGACAATCCTGCCATCCTTAGCATGCAGAAACAATGCTGCCATCCTTAAGAGACAATCGTGCCATCCTTAGCATGCAGAGACAATCCTGCCATCCTTAGCATGCAGAAACAATGCTGCCATCCTTAAGAGACAATCGTGCCATCCTTAGCATGCAGAGACAATCCTGCCATCCTTAGCATGGAGAGACAATGCTGCCATCCTTAGCATGCAGAAACAATCCTGCCATCCTTAGCATGCAGAAACAATCCTGCCATCCTTAAGAGACAATCCTGCCATCCTTAGCATGCAGAGACAATCCTGCCATCCTTAGCATACAGAGACAACCCTGCAATCCTTAGCATGCAGAGACAATCCTGCCATCCTTAGCATGCAGAGACAATGCTACCATCCTTAGCATGCAGAGACAATGCTGCCATCCTTAACATGCAGAGACAATCCTGCCATCCTTAGCATACAGAGACAATGCTGCCATCCTTCGCATGCAGAGACAATCCTGCCATCCTTAGCATGCAAAGACAATCCTGCCATCCTTAGCATGCAGAGACAATTCTGCCATCCTTAGCATGCAGAAACAATCCTGCCATCCTTAAGAGACAATCCTGCCATCCTTAGCATGCAGAGACAATCCTGCCATCCTTAGCATGCAGAGACAATGCTGCCATTCTTAGCATGCAGAGACAATCCTGACATCCTTAGCATGCAGATACAATGCTGCCATCCTTAGCATGCAGAGACAATCCTGCCATCCCTCACATGCAGAGACAATCCTGCCATCCTTAAGAGACAATCCTTTCATCTCTAGCATGCAGAGACAATCCTGCCATCCTTAGCATGCAGAGACAATCCTGCCATCCTTAGCATGCAGAGACAATCCTGCCATCCTTCGCATGCAGAGACAATCCTGCCATCCTTCGCATGCAGAGACAATCCTGCCATCCTTAGCATACAGAGACAACCCTGCCATCCTTAGCATGCAGAGACAATCCTGCCATCCTTAGTATGCAGAGACAATGCTGCCATCCTTAACATGCAGAGACAATCCTGCCATCCTTAGCATACAGAGACAATGCTGCCATCCTTCGCATGCAGAGACAATCCTGCCATCCTTAGCATGCAGAGACAATCCTGCCATCCTTAGCATGGAGAGACAATGCTGCCATCCTTAGCATGCAGAAACAATCCTGCCATCCTTAGCATGCAGAAACAATCCTGCCATCCTTAAGAGACAATCCTGCCATCCTTAGCATGCAGAGACAATCCTGCCATCCTTAGCATGCAGAAACAATCCTGCCATCCTTAAGAGACAATCCTGCCATCCTTAGCATGCAGAGACAATCCTGCCATCCTTAGCATACAGAGACAACCCTGCCATCCTTAGCATGCAGAGACAATCCTGCCATCCTTAGCATGCAGAGACAATGCTGCCATCCTTAGCATGCAGAGACAATGCTGCCATACTTAGCATGCAGAGACAATCCTGCCATCCTTAGCATGCAGAAATAATCCTGCCATCCTTAAGAGACAATCCTGCCATCCTTAGCATGCAGAGACAATTCTGCCATCCTTCGCATGCAGAGACAATCCTGCCATCCTTAAGAGACAATCCTGCCATCCTTAGCATGCAGAGACAATCCTGCCATCCTTAAGAGACAATCCTGCCATCCTTAGCATGCAGAGACAATCCTGCCATCCTTAGCATGCAGAGACAATCCTGCCATCCTTAGCATGCAGAGACAATGCTGCCATCCTTAGCATGCAGAGACAATGCTGCCATCCTTAACATGCAGAGACAATCCTGCCATCCTTAGCATACAGAGACAATGCTGCCATCCTTCGCATGCAGAGACAATCCTGCCATCCTTAGCATGCAGAGACAATCCTGCCATCCTTAGCATGGAGAGACAATGCTGCCATCCTTAGCATGCAGAGACAATCCTGCCATCCTTAGCATGCAGAAACAATCCTGCCATCCTTAAGAGACAATCCTGCCATCCTTAGCATGCAGAGACAATCCTGCCATCCTTAGCATACAGAGACAACCCTGCCATCCTTAGCATGCAGAGACAATCCTGCCATCCTTAGCATGCAGAGACAATGCTACCATCCTTAGCATGCAGAGACAATGCTGCCATCCTTAACATGCAGAGACAATCCTGCCATCCTTAGCATACAGAGACAATGCTGCCATCCTTCGCATGCAGAGACAATCCTGCCATCCTTAGCATGCAAAGACAATCCTGCCATCCTTAGCATGCAGAGACAATTCTGCCATCCTTAGCATGCAGAAACAATCCTGCCATCCTTAAGAGACAATCCTGCCATCCTTAGCATGCAGAGACAATCCTGCCATCCTTAGCATGCAGAGACAATGCTGCCATTCTTAGCATGCAGAGACAATCCTGCCATCCTTAGCATGCAGATACAATGCTGCCATCCTTAGCATGCAGAGACAATCCTGCCATCCCTCACATGCAGAGACAATCCTGCCATCCTTAAGAGACAATCCTTTCATCTCTAGCATGCAGAGACAATCCTGCCATCCTTAGCATGCAGAGACAATCCTGCCATCCTTAGCATGCAGAGACAATCCTGCCATCCTTCGCATGCAGAGACAATCCTGCCATCCTTAGCATGCAGAGACAATCCTGCCATCCTTAGCATGCAGAGACCATCCTGCCATCCTTCGCATGCAGAGACAATCCTGCCATCCTTAAGAGACAATCCTGCCATCCTTAGCATGCAGAGACAATCCTGCCATCCTTAGCATACAGAGACAATCCTGCCATCCTTAAGAGACAATCCTGCCATCCTTAGCATGCAGATACAATGCTGCCATCCTTAGCATGCAGAGACAATACTGCCATCATTAGCATGCAGAGACAATGCTGCCATCCTTAGCATGCAGAGACAATGCTGCCATCCTTAACATGCAGAGACAATCCTGCCATCCTTAGCATACAGAGACAATGCTGCCATCCTTCGCATGCAGAGACAATCCTGCCATCCTTAGCATGCAGAGACAATCCTGCCATCCTTAGCATGCAGAGACAATGCTGCCATCCTTAGCATGCAGAGACAATTCTGCCATCCTTAGCATGCAGAGACAAGCCTGCCATCCTTAGCATGCAGAAACAATCCTGCCATCCTTAAGAGACAATCCTGCCATCCTTAGCATGCAGAGACAATCCTGCCATCCTTAGCATAGAGACAATCCTGCCATCAATAAGAGACAATCCTGCCATCCTTAGCATGCAGAGACAATCCTGCCATCCTTACCATGCAGAGGCAATCCTGCCATCCTTAGCATGCAGAGACAATGCTACCATCCTTAGCATGCAGAGACAATGCTGCCATCCTTAACATGCAGAGACAATCCTGCCATCCTTAGCATGCAGAGACAATCCTGCCATCCTTAGCATGCAGAGACAATCCTGCCATCCTTAGCATGCAGAAACAATCCTGCCATCCTTAAGAGACAATCCTGCCATCCTTAGCATGCAGAGACAATCCTGCCATCGTTAGCATGCAGAGACAATCCTGCCATCCTTAGCATGCAGAGACAATCCTGCCATCCTTCACATGCAGAGACAATCCTGCCATCCTTAGCATGCAGAGACAATCCTGCCATCCTTAGCATGCAGAGACAATCATGCCATCCTTAGCATGCAGAGACAATCCTGCCATCTCTAGCATGCAGAGACAATCATGCCATCCTTTGCATGCAGAGACAATCCTGCCATCCTTAGCATGTAGAGACAATGCTGCCATTCTTAGCATGCAGAGACAATCCTGCCATCCTTAGCATGCAGAAACAATCCTGCCATCCTTAGCATGCAGAGACAATCCTGCCATCCTTAGCATGCAGAGACAATCCTGCCATCCTTCACATGCAGAGACAATCCTGCCATCCTTAAGAGACAATCCTGCCATCTCTAGCATGCAGAGACAATCCTGCCATCCTTAGCATGCAGAGACAATGCTGCCATTCTTAGCATGCAGAGACAATCCTGCCATCCTTAGCATGCAGAGACAATGCTGCCATCCTTAGCATGCAGAGACAATGCTGCCATTCTTAGCATGCAGAGACAATCCTGCCATCCTTAGCATGCAGATACAATGCTGCCATCCTTCGCATGCAGAGACAATCCTTCCATCCTTAGCATGCAGAGACAATCCTGCCATCCTTAGCATGCAGAGACAATGCTGCCATTCTTAGCATGCAGACAATCCTGCCATCCTTAGCATGCAGAGACAATCCTGCCATCCTTAGCATGCAGAGACAATGCTGCCATTCTTAGCATGCTGAGACAATCCTGCCATCCTTAGCATGCAGATACAATGCTGCCATCCTTCGCATGCAGAGACAATCCTTCCATCCTTAGCATGCAGAGACAATCCTGCCATCCTTAGCATGCAGAGACAATCCTGCCATCCTTAGCATGCAGAGACAATGCTGCCATCCTTAGCATGCAGATACAATGCTGCCATCCTTAGCATACAGATACAATGCTGCCATCCTTAGCATGCAGATACAATGCTACCATCCTTAGCATGCAGAGACAATCCTGCCATCCTTAGCATGCAGAAACAATACTGCCATCCTTAAGTGACAATCCTGCCATCCTTAGCATGCAGAGACAATGCTGCCATCCTTAGCATGCAGAGACAATGCTGCCATCCTTAGCATGCAGATACAATGCTGCCATCCTTAGCATGCAGAGACAATCCTGCCATCCTTAGCAGGCAGAGACAATCCTGCCATCCTTAGCATGCAGAGACAATCTTACCATCCTTAGCATGCAGAGACAATGCTGCCATCCTTAGCATGCAGAGACAATCTTACCATCCTTAGCATGCAGAGACAATGCTGCCATCCTTTGCATGCAGAAACAATCCTGCCATCCTTAAGAGACAATCCTGCCATCCTTAGCATGCAGACAATGGTGCCATCCTTAGCATGCAGAGACAATCTTACCATCCTTAGCATGCAGAGACAATGCTGCCATCCTTAGCATGCAGAGACAATCTTACCATCCTTAGCATGCAGAGACAATACTGCCATCCTTAGCATGAAGAGACAATACTGCCATCCTTAGCATGCAGAGACAATACTGCTTTCCTTTTCATGTAGGACACACAGTTCAGGAACTACAGTATAGATGTCATAAAGAGGTTAAGCTTTGCATGAAATACATAGACCATGGAGATAATAGAAAGGATGTGGCAGTAGTATGTTAATAAAGCAGGAGGCGTCTGATATAAGTAGATGCCCTCTGCTTGCATTAGTAATCCATCTAGGATGCGGCATCGGATCACCTGCAACACCATTGGCTGGCTGCATGACTCATGCGGTCACACAAATCAGCAGCCGCATTTCCGACAAACAGGCCAGGAAATCTCTGTAAAGTAACAATCTTTGGTACTGTGCGCTATGTGTCACAACTCATCTGAATAAGGCCCCCTATCCATGAAAGATCTAGGTGAGACAACCATGACACATAATGGATAGAAATACAAGACAAAGTTCACCAGAACTTTGCATTTTTCCATTCCACACATTTTTCCTCCTTCAAGGCTCTCTCTTTCCCCCTTCATTCACTATAATGTCTCAATTCCCTCTGTTCCCCATGTCCAATGTCTAGGTGTCCTCCTCAGCTAAGCAGTCTCTTTTCCACTTTTGTCATTTCCATCTCCATATTTCTGGGATCAGTCCCTTTCTCTAACTGGAAGCCACTAAAATCCTTAACCATGACTCTATTCCTCACTTGCCTAGCTACAATATCCCTCGCCTTGCACCATTTATCCTTAACTCTGCTTTACACTGCATTTTCTTATTGCGACGCTCCACCTCTGCCAATCACTCTACTGGCTCACTCACCTGCAAAGCCCTCAGCCACTCCCCTCCATACATCTCTAGCTTCTCTACTGAATGTTGGCTCACCTTCTACATGATCACCTACTCCCTTGCGTATATCCCGGATTTGTCATATGCTGCTCCTTTCCCCATGCTCCATCGGACATTCAGCCAGCCCCTTTGCCTTCAAACATGCCCTCAAAACTCATCTCCTATACCAAGCCTGCCACCTATCCTCCTAACTCTCCGGCCTCTACAATACCCAACCCTCCAAGCCATTCTACCAGGTACAACATGCTCTGCTCCTGGACTTCCCATTTCATTTGCAATAATCTAGAATGTAAGATCTTGCAAGCAGGACCCTCTTTCCTTCTGTGACCCAACATAATTATGTCATCTGCAGATTTTAATCATATGTTCTTGTATGTAATTACTGTTTGAAGACCTTTCCACGTTGTCATGTTGCTATGTTCCTCCACAGTGTACGACGCTGAGGAACCCCTGTTGCGCCTTTAGAAGTAGAAAATAATAATAAAAGTAAAGATGTATTTTTCATTTAAATCCGTCCTTTTAATGAGAATGTGTTTTTTTTTTTCATATACCTTTGATCCTTTTTCTTAAACTACAACATTCTCCGTAGATTTTTATTTTTTTGTTGGGTGGCATGCCGGCTGAAGGTGTACCTGCACGCATGGTTCGAACCAAAGGTGGGTTGGTGGTGGAATCTCGGGGGGTGGCACAGACTAAAACGGGGGTGGGTACAGCGCATAATCTCACATGTGGGCAAAAGTGAAGATGGTGACTAGAATCCTTCTTCCGGCAAGGGGCAGCTCCAACAGCGTGGGTGGGGGTGGCTGGTGTACTCCTTACGGCAGGGGTGGCTCTGAGCTGTGTGGCCAGTAAGTCGTCACAGCATCATCTTACGGGAAACAAGGATGCGTTGGTGCAGATCTATTCAGCCGGGAGAGTGCCAGCGGCACCGTCCGAAAAATAAAGTCTGGGGAGATCAGTGAACCAAGATCCCATGATAAGCCAACACAACACTTGAGCAGGGTGTAGTTATGTGACTGGCAGACACATTACCTCCCTATACATCTCGCCCCGTCACAATCCCGGCGGTCGTCATGCTGACCAACAGGGACCATTCCCAATCATGGGTGTCCACGACACCCATAGAGTGGGAATAGAACCCGTGGTGACCGCAGGTTGCCACCGTGCCCGCAGCGTGGCGCGAGCAGATTGCATGCACAGCTGCGATTTCATTCACAGTAGACTTGCATAAATATGCTAATGACTCAGCCGCTGTCTTGTACACAGAGATACTACTGTCAGGGTCTCACATTTGTAATTGGCTGATTAGGGAATGCCCAAAAAACGGTCTCAACATATCTGCGTTTTTCCAACCACCCCCCACTCCCATTATCTTCCTCAATCGCTGACTACCTGTCACTCACTTTGCAAATAAATCTTCTGCAATCTGCAATCGCAGCCTTGGTGCATGCACAGTGGCAAAAAAAAAATTCCACTGCATCTGACGTCAACATTGCATCTACCTCTGTATCAGGTTCAAAGTTCAAAGGTGCCACAAGGTGTTTACAGCTGGGAAGTGCAGCCCTCTGGGGCTGTATGATGTTACTGATTACAAGTTACAGCTCCTTTCCATCACCTTTTTTTCTTTAAATAATTTTTTTTATTGAAGCATCACATGTCATGGAGACAATGGGGGTCATTCCGAGTTGATCGCTCGCTAGCAGTTTTTAGCAGCCGTGCAAACGCATAGTTGCCGCCCACGGGGGAGTGTATTTTCACTTTGCAGGAGTGTGAACCCCTGTGCAGCACAGCGCCTGCAAACACATTTTGTGCAAAACAAGACCAGCCCTGTAGTTACTTATCCTGTGCAATGATTGCTGCGACGAGTGACACGGTAATGACGTCAGATACCCGCCCGGCCACACCTGCGTTTTTCCAACCACTCCCAGAAAACGGTCAGTTGACACCCAGAAACTCCCACTTCCTGTCAATCTTTTTGCAACAGCCAGTTCGACTGAAAGCGTCGCTAGAACCTGTGCAAAACCACGATGCTCGTTGTACCCTTACGTCGCGTGTGCGCTTTGCGGTGCATATGCATGCGCAGATTTGCCATTTTTTCAACTGATCAATGCGCTGTGAAAAACAGCAGCGAGCGATCAACTCGGAATGACCCTCAATATCCAAGGATAACACAATAGAAAATGACATTGACATTCGTATATATAACAGCATCCCGTGGCAGAAAGTATTCACCAACCGTAACAGAAAAGGAAAACTTCTCCAGGTAATACAATCATAACATACATAGATAATACAAATAGATTCAAACAAGCAAAAATGAAAAAGTTTTGTATTTCGTCTACCCCCACCCCTCTTAGGGGAGTCCTCCCAATGGTGGCAGTAAGTCAAAATTAAATAGGAAGATCACCGGCCATCTCCTGAGTTAAGTACCAAGAGGTATAGCGTAAACTTTTCTAAATTTAATCTTTAATTTCAAGTGATAGAACATCTATATAACTTTCCCACATATCGAAAAAGTTTTCTGTCTCAGTTTCTGTAGCAAGAAATAACTCTATCCAGTTCAATCTGTACAGATTGAAAAACTTAAATTCGACAAGGTGGGCGGTTGGGTGATTCCATATCTGAAGGATGGCCTTATGAGCTGTTGCTTCGATATCCATCAGCAATTGTCTACCGCCAGGGGTGATGCTGGGATGAGCAAGAATAATCCCAAAGATACCCCATTCGGGTGTGAGCGGTAAGAAGTTGACTAAGAAGGCCTTAACTTGCAACCAGAAAGTTATCTGAGTGCGTGGTGGATTTCTGGGTGACAGGAAACCCTCCTAGGTGCGTGCCTGTGTTGAATGGTAATTAGTTTGTGTGGGCAACCTGGTGGCACCTCCTTTAATCCAGCTCTGCATTTTGCCTTAGTAAAGTGTCCCATTTCTGCCTCTCCTTTATGAAGACATAATATCGCTCATATCACTTGTTCTATTGAATCAAAGGTCATTTTTAGAGGAACCCAGACAAAGACACTATCAGCTGATTAATGATAATATAACCACCAGTTGTTTTCAGAAGTAGCTGAAGTGAAAATGACGAGGTTTATCTCACAGACACATGATGAATGGGATACTATACAAGAAAATAGACATATGCGAATGTCAGTTACAGGGACGACATGCAGGAAAATTGTATAAAAAGTATTTTAAAGGGGTATCAGTAGTGAGTGAATTTTTTTAAATGAATGGATGATCTAGAATACGGAACGGCACGGGCAATTCCAGCAATGGTTTCATAGGCAAAATTAAAAAATAGCTGACACAGAGGAACAGAACATGGCAATGATTTCCAGAAATTAGAGCGTTATGTATACACAGATTAGTGCTGGAACCAACGAACCACCTAACGTTTGCTCCCCTTCCCACCCCCACACACTCTATTTAGCTCCTAAATGGCTAAGGCAGTGGTTCCCAAACTTTTTTGAATCACGGTGGCCTAGAGTATCAGAATTTTTGTCACGGCACCCCTAGGCCAAAAGCTTCTTATTGAGAAACTTAGAAATAAAGTAAATCGTGTTTATGTCTTCCTTAGGTTCAATTGTGTGGGGAGGGACAGGATTAACTTTTGTTTGTCCACGTATTTTTTGATTGGCAGCCACCAGCACTGGATTTGAATATTACATTGACCATAAATAATTTAAATTGGTCCTGGACCAACAATCCAAGGAACCCCTGCAAGAACCTTGGAGCACCCCAGGGTGCCCGGGCACACAGTTTCAGAACCACTGGGCTAAGGGTTTAATATATTATATGGACGGTGACCACGTCAACATAATATATTAAAGCACTGTATAGTCACTTAGCCTCAGAAATGCTTGCTTTATTGTGTATAATACAAGGGCATGCATATGCAAGATACACTGAGTGACCAAAGTATTATGACCACAGATAATGCTGCTGTAGGATGTCTGACTGTATAATAACGGAAAGCCAAAGGTATGTAGAGACTAATGAAGTGTACCGCTCATGAAATAATTGGTAAACGGTGAGACATGAAGCAGAAGGTCTGTCCCTACGCCAACGCTATCTGCTGCAAACAGGGTGAAACGCCTCCAGCTTGCTCAGGAACACAGAAATTGGGCAGCAAATGATTTGATAAAGCCTAATATTTATCTTATTTAAAACACTCTAAAAGGTTAAAGAACACAGTACGCAATTGGCGCACAAGGTACCGTAAGGGTACGCTCTTAGCGTAGCGGACGCTGTATCGGGAGCGAGCCGCTCGAGCGACACAAATGCTCGCGAGAATACGCTGTTGGTATCGGGCACACTATAGGTGAGCGACTCCCGTAATGCTACGCTATCAGCGTAGCGGACGCTCGAGACCACGAGGAGATCACGAGCGGCGCAGACGCTCACAAGATAACAATCAGTAGACCTTGAATGTAACACACAGAAAGGATATTCTTATACTGTAGACCTTGTACTGAAACACTGTAGCGATATAACGCTGCTTAACCTTGTTTACACTAAAGCTGTTTGAGCGATAGAGACGCTCCTATTACCCTCTGCAATATAATAAACACTCAAATACCGGTCTAAGGGTCTAACGCCTTTTAAGGAAATGAATGAACGTTCAATCGCAAAAGAATAATACAGTACAAGTTATACACTACCAAAATAACATAGAATATCTAACCAAGTAACTACATATAAAATACAATAAAGATACAATTACTTTTAAAGAGGGAAGGAGAGAGAGAGAGAGAGAGAGAGAAAGTGAGAGAGAACAGCTTATAACAATAAAGACAATATGATTGCAGAGAAACTTACGCACAAAGGGAAACAATCGCATGCGCCTTCTGGATATCCAGCTCCCGATTATCAGTGATGAGAACCGTTGAAGAGAATAGAGAGCTGGCCCAGATCGGCTTGTCCTTTTATACACTACACACAATACAGTACAATGGTCCCTATATTCTTATTGTTCATTGGACACAGGAATTCGTCTTCGCATTATAACAAAAGGTCATAGGTTGATTCATACAGGTGGGCTGTGACTATTCCTAACTGCTCAGGTGGGTGGGAAACTGGGTTTCCCGCCGCATGGGTAATAAAGTGCAAATACAGTAAATGTTCATAAACTTCTTATGTCCATAACTATTCGCACGAGCGATTAATCCGCTTCAAACCAACACCGGAATATTGCTAATTAAATACTCTTCCGATGGATACTAAACACCACTGTATAACCCCTGTCTGACCCTTCGTATCAAACAAAGAGGGATCTCTTTGTCTATGAACATGCTACATTAACTAAACTTTCAGATTCTATCAAAGGGACCATAATCTACAAAATACATTATATGGTTAAAATATGTTACGATTGAGTCGCACGCTAGACGTATACAAACTCTACCGTAAATGCGCATACCGTGCGCCCGCGGGTGCACGCAACAGCGAGTATGCGCACGCACGGGAGAGCTCATGCACGCGCAGCGGGGACACGCATGAGGTGCAAATATGGCAATGTGTAGCGTGATATTTTTCTGACTTTGACAGTCCACCCTTTGGCAGTCACCAATAACTGCCACTTTCTAAAACATTTCAAAAAGAAAAATATATGTCATGTATAATATATTTCTATGATTGGGTAGGGGAGGAGAGGAGAAGGTAGGAAAAGGGTATGACCTAGTGAGATAGCAGAAGCATGTGTGTATGAATCCATGTTTGGGGGGGTCATGTATCATCGTGCTGTACGTGTTTTAAATCAAGCTTCGAGGTATTGCGAAGTATACATTTGAATTCCTTCTTATCCCGTGGTACGGGTCTGTGGATGGGCTGTCAAACTTTACCGAGCTCTTTTCGGCTTTTGGTTGCAACAAAATGGGGGAGCACATTTTAGTTGATGATACATGAATGGGGGAATATGTGAGTGCTGATATCTGTGCCTGTATTCCCTATCGACTATGTGTGTCATTACCTGAAGGTTGTAGAGATGAAGATAAAGAACAATTATGGTAAATGCAGTGATAAACTATGTGAGTTTAATATACATTTGCCGATTGAGGTCTTGTCTTGTCTTGTCTCGATGTACATGTTGACTGTAGTCTCTTTGTGCTTTTGCCAATAAACGCAAGCAAAGCTTTATCAATGTCCATAGACTTACAAAAAGTGTTGGACTAGCGTAAAATTAAAAGTACTAGGGATATGGGGGTCTATGGCATAGTCCATCAGTTGTCTGTGTAAAAGGTTGTCAAATTCTTCTTCCAGGCGGATGTCTTTTTACCTTGGAGGAAAACAAAGGAGAAACGGGTGAAAGAAACGGACCGTGGAATCACATTTTCATCACAACATTGTCTCTATCATTGGGTCATAAACCAAATCAGTCGTTGTTATTACAGTATCTTCACTCCTTAAACTCATCACTCGGGCGCTACGTTTACACTTTGTTAAAACCCGAACGCATCTAAATATCAGACCGACCAATATGATGACACCCAGAATACACAAAAGGAATTTCCCTACATCCATGATAATACCTTGGGTCCATTCTCCTAAACCAGAGAACCAATTTCGTGGGTTCAACCATGACACCCAACCGGTCAGCTCATTACCCACAGCGGCAAGGGTGAGATTGTGTTTCCTTCGGAACTCCCACTTTAATTGCAAAATGTCGTCCATCTTTTGATCTATGACCTCGACCGGGTCCTCGGTGCTGTTTGTAATATATGTGCAGCACTTTATTCCATACTGAGTTGCTAGGGTAACACAATACCCACCTGTCACAGCTGTGAGATAATTGAGAATCATCCTATGCTGAACCAGTTCTGTTTTATAAGCTTGGAGCTCCCTTCCGGTATACCTGAATGTGTCATCATACATTTCAGTGATATTGTCTAATAAATTTGCAAGCGCAGATATGTATTTATAATTTATCACTCCTCTGGCGGTACGAGTGATATCTAACGCGATTAGGAATTGAATCCCGGTGGATTCATTGATCAGGTCAGAGGCCGGATGCTCTGTTCTTTCTATTAGGTGCCGTTTAACGATGTGCTCGTAATGAGTGTGAGTATAAGGAGCTTGGGCACTGCGGTGAATATCCTTCATTTTAGTGTGAGATACAGTCATTACCTCAGGCAGTACTTTTCCAATATAACATAACCCTTCTGAGTTTGGGGCAAGCCACTTATACGCCTTCCTCCCGCATATGAAATATGCATCATCGGGGAGAACATATGGGACGGAGTAGGACATTACCATATTACACATTTTCCAGATGAAATCTCCTAACCCTAATTCTCCCATCTGTTTAGTACACGTATCAGTTTGTACGATATGTGCACAGTATCCTGGTGATACCTCTCCAACTCTCATGGTCCTACTTCCTAGGGTATACCTATATCGGAAATATTTTCCACTACCGGCTATGTGGCGTATAAGTTCTGTATCTGTTGGCATTCTATCGGCTCTGTATGAAAAGGTCATGGTTTGGTTATTCCATGACACTTCCCAATTTCCCGGCTTTCGGGGATTGGAAATGTTAAAACATACTAGGGATCTATCCACATGATATTGGTGGAGCTTCAAACTAGGAGGACTGGAGATATTAAACCTCCTGTCCACCGGCCTCCCACCACTTAGCTCAAGTACCTCCCCTATAGTTAACGGGAAGGGCACTAATCCTGATTTGCTATGGCCTTGAGGTACTTGAGAGCATACCCAACAATCTGTCTGATTTAACACTTTACCCACTAAGGAGTGATAGTCACTCAATGGATGCCGGTCCATGTGGATATTAAAACTGGATTGGCATTTCTTGATACACCCATCCTCAACTACACTGTCACAGAGTCTACAGATACAGTTCTCTTCAGCTAACAATCCTTCACAATTTCTTCTATTGTCAATGCTACCAGATCGTTTTCTGATACTCGCCTTTACTCGGTGATTATGTTGTTCTTGGAAATCTACGCCTCCATCTCTGTCATCAGAACCCATTCCAGAACCTCTCTCGACCTCCATGGTACTCTCGCCGGAACAGACTGCTCTGGTCAACATCATGGTCAACAGGAAAATCCGGATCACAGTCTCTTGGGGCAAGTCCATCTTATTGGAGGAAATGGAGAAGGATGAGAAGGGGGAAAGAAACAATTGAGGGAGATGGGATGAGAAGTGGAGAAAAACGATAAAAGGGAACAGGGAATCGACAACTGCCAATGATCTTATTATTCTCAATGCTCAGGTGCCGTCTCAGTCCTCCTGAAACAGACACTCCAGTGATACAACTTCCTCTACCGTCTGTTCTTTATCACGGGACCTCTCTGGATCAGCAACCTTCTTACAATGGGACGAATGAACCCAAGTCTCTCTCTCGGCAACCTTTAATGCTGTCGTGCTAATCAATAAGACTTGGTATGGTCCTTCCCATCTGTCAATAAGGCAACCTGAGCGTAGAAAATTCCGTATCATTACATAATCCCCAGGTTCAATGTCATGACAATTACTATCTGGCAAATCAGGAATCACTAACTTCAGATTGTCATTCTGATTCCTTAGCTGTTTACTCATGTTAACCAGGTATTTTACAGTCACTTCATTGTTACACTTCAAATCATCCTGAGGGTTAATCATAACATGCGGTTGTCGACCAAACAGAATTTCAAAGGGGGACAGATTAAGAGGGGACCTGGGAGTGGTTCTGATGCTGTATAGTACAATGGGTAAAGCTTCTGGCCATGTTAATCCTGTTTCTGCCATAACTTTGCTCAATTTATTTTTAATAGTGCTGTTCACTCTTTCTACTTTCGCACTCGCCTGGGGGCGGTACGGAGTGTGCAGCTTACTATCAATTCCCATCAACTTACACATTCCTTGAAAGACATCACCTGTAAAATGGGTACCCCTATCACTTTCAATTATTCTAGGGATACCGTATCTACACACAAATTCCTGCACAATTTTCTTAGCAGTAAACATAGCGGTATTTGTGGCCGCAGGAAATGCTTCGACCCAATTTGAAAACACATCTATACAAACAAGTACATCTTTCAAATTTCGACAAGGGGGTAATTGTATAAAATCAATCTGTATTACCTGAAAAGGGCCGCCTGTAGGTGGGATATGAGATGGTTCTGTTGGTATTGCCTTTCCGATGTTCTTCCTCAAGCAGGTAAGGCATGACATTGCTCTCTTACCTGCATGGGATGAGAATCCTGGGGCGCACCAATATGCTCTTACCAAATTGCACATTCCTTCCTTGCCCAGATGAGTCAGCCCATGTGCTGCTTCAGCTAAACTTGGAAGGTATGCTCTGGGTGCCACTGGTTTACCCTGTCCATCTGTCCAGAGTCCTGAGGACTCCTGGCTATATCCTTTTGACCTCCAAACTGCCTTTTCCTGTGTGGAACACAAATTTTGCATTTCACACAACTTCTGTGTGTTGATGGTATTGAATACCATCAATTGTGTGGTGTCTGTCTGTCTGGGGGTACCAGCTGCTAACTTAGCAGCTTCGTCTGCTCGGCTGTTACCAAGTGATACTGGGTCTTGACTATATGTATGTGCTTTACACTTGATAACAGCCACTCTGTCGGGTTCCTGTATCGCTGTTAGAAGTCTTTTGATATGAGCTGCATGCGCTACCGGTGTACCAGCTGCCGTCATGAAATTTCTGAGGCGCCATAGGGCTCCGAAATCATGGACTACCCCGAAGGCGTATCTAGAATCGGTGTAGATATTGGCTGACTTTCCCTTAGCCAATTCACATGCTCTGGTTAGGGCAACCAGTTCAGCAACCTGGGCTGAGTGAGGTGGGCCTAGCGGTTCTGCTTCTATGGTGCCTTGGTCATCTACGACTGCGTATCCAGTGCACAAGTCTCCCGAGTCCGTCTGTCTGTGACAACTACCGTCAGTGTAGAAAGTAAGATCTACATCTTCCAGTGGGTTGTCACTGATGTCAGGCCTTGCCGTGAAATTTTGGGTCAAATATTCCATACAATCATGTGTGTCATCCCTTGTATTAAATCCTCCTTCACCATCACTCTCATCCTCCACCCTTTGTGCCTGTCCAGGCACACCTGGGAGATACGTTGCAGGATTTAATGCACTGCATCTCCTTATGGTGATGTTTACGGGGGCCATTAATGCCAATTCCCATCTTGTAAACCGCGCTGATGAGACGTGCCTGGTTTGGGCAGAATTCAGCAAGGCTGACACTGCATGTGGTGTATGAATTGTGAGGTTGTGTCCTAGCACTACATCTTCGCTTTTTGTAACTAGCAATGCTATTGCAGCGACACTTCGCAAGCATGTGGGGAGGGATCGCGCTACCGTGTCTAGCTGAGCGCTGTAGTATGCTACCGGCCTGCTGGCATCACCGTGCTTTTGGGTTAGGACGCCTGCCGCGCAACCAGCACTTTCTGTTCCGTACAGCTCAAAGGGTTTCCCATAGTCTGGCATACCTAATGCTGGTGCCTGCGTTAGGCACTGTTTAAGTCTCTCAAATGCCATCTCGGATTCGTCTGTATGCGAAATCCGATCAGGTTTGTTTGATGAAACCATCTCCTGCAAAGGTAATGCTAGAATGGAAAACCCTGGGATCCAGTTACGGCAATACCCACACATTCCTAAAAACGTTCTGATCTGTTGCTGGGTTTGTGGCAGAGTCATGTCTCTAATTGCTTGAATTCTATCAGCGGTCAGGTGTCTCAGTCCTTGTGTTAGACAGTGTCCCAGATATTTTACTTTAGGCTGGCATAATTGTAATTTGTCTTTGGAAACCTTGTGTCCTGTGTCTGAAAGATGAAACAGGAGCTGTTTCGTATCTTTCAGGGACGCTTCCAGTGAATCTGAACACAAGAGTAAATCGTCCACATACTGTATCAATATTGATCCACTCTCTGGTTGGAAAGACTGTAAACAATCATGCAAAGCCTGTGAAAATATACTTGGACTGTCTATGAAACCTTGCGGTAATCGAGTCCATGTGTATTGGACTCCTCTGTATGTAAATGCAAACAAATATTGGCTGTCAGGATGCAGGGGTACCGAGAAAAAGGCGGAGCAGAGGTCAATAACAGTGAAAAATTTCGCAGTGGGAGGGATCTGCATAAGGATGACAGCTGGATTTGGCACTACGGGGAACTGACTCTCAACTATTTTGTTAATCCCCCTTAGATCCTGTACTAGCCTGTAACCCCTCCCCCCACTCTTTTTCACAGGGAAGATGGGACTATTGGCAGTGCTGGATGTTCTTACCAGAATGCCCTGTTGTAGCAAGCGCTCTATTACGGGGTATACTCCTAATTCCACCTCTGGCTTCAGAGGGTATTGTGGGATTTTTGGAGCTATCCTACCATCTTTTACTTGCACAACTACTGGAGCTACGTTTGCCATTAATCCAGTGTCTTGTCCATCTTTAGTCCAAAGTGACTCTGGTATTTGGGATGTCATTTCTTCTACCTGGGATGGATTTCTATTTATCATAACAGTATGTGACATTAATTTTGATGGGGAGTCTAGCATGTCTCGCACTTCCTGAGCGTGATTCTCAGGTATGTCTAAGAATACACCTTCAGGAGTACAATAAATGACGCACCCCATTTTACACAATAAATCTCTTCCCAGGAGATTAGTCGGTGCCGATGCCGCCAGCAAAAAGGAATGCTTGGTATGCAAAGGCCCTATTGTAATCTCTGCTGGTTTGCTAACAGGGTAGTGCTGGACTACTCCCGTTACTCCCATGGCTGGAATTGTCTTACTAGTGGTTCTCATGCCCACTGTCGAATTTATCACTGATTTGGCCGCCCCCGTATCTACAAGGAAGTTTAATGATTTACCAGCTACATCAATTGTGACCTCGGGTTCACTTCCAAGGCTTGCAATCAATTTCACTGGCTGCAGATTACAGGTATGGCCACACCCCTATTGGGTATGGTGACCTCCCTGAATCGCGCTGGCAGCAACTACTTGAGAAGGGGGTAAATGGGAACTACCAGAGACTTGCCAGTCTCTTTTTGGGGGATACCTTTTTGTTTCCCCTGCATGTGGCTCATGACTCCGTCTCTGCGGTCCCTGATCCCAATTTCGTGTCATGTCGTTGTCTAGGGGGTTGATATGATTTTTGTGTGTTTTTCACTCTACAGTCTCGTGCAAAATGTCCCTCTCTATGACAGGAATAACAAGTTACCACATTTGACTTACCCACAGGGTTTGGAGATTTATACAAAGGTTGCCTTGTGGTCAGGGCCTGTATACTTACGGCCATTAACTTATCACTTTGTAACTCCCTGTGTCTGGTGATATTCCGATCGTGATCAATAGCGGCCTCTCTCAAAGTAGCCACCGACAGACCTCGCCAACATGGTTGCGTGGTCTGTACCCTTGTCTTCAATACCTCCTTTAAACCATCCATTAACACCGAGACTGCTACTTCTCTATGATTTACATTTGTCTTAATGTCTTCTATGCCTGTATACCTGGCCATTTCCTGTATTGCCCTGTGAAAATAGTCAGCAGCTGTTTCTGCCTCTTTTTGTTTAATGGAGAAAATCTTGTTCCATTTGACAACAGCTGGGAAATACTCTTTTAACTGTAAATTTATTCTCTTTACATTGTCTTGGTTGTACACATCCGTAAGGGGTACATCCTCATCTAATTTACAGTCAGCTAAAAATCTTGCTGAGTCGACATTGGAGGGTAAACATGCCCTCAGCAATATCTGCCAGTCTTTGTTATTGGGCTCCACAGTATTCCCTAGCTCTCTAATGTATTTCTGACTAGCAACTAGATCTTTCCTAGGATCAGGGAATTCAGACACTATTGTTCTTAATTCCATTCGGGAAAACGGGCAGTGCATGGCAATGTTTCTGACAGGAGTGACTCCTGAAGTGTCCGTTTTCCCATTTGGCACTGCTATTACCCTAACGGGATTAAGTCTAATAACATCATTCTGAGTAGATTCTACATCCTGTGGTGAAATGGTTTCAGCATAGTGTATGGTGCCGTACTTACCCGTTGATACGACCTCACCTGTCCCTCCGCTAGGGGCCTTGGATACTAATCTTACGGGTTGGGTCATGCCCACTGCTGTTTCTGATATGGTGGCTGATAGAGAGAGTGCCGATAGTGTTGTTGACTCGTCCTCTTGATCACACTCCTGGGGAAAGTTTAAAACAGGGTACAACTTGCACGGGTTAATATTTGCATTACTCATCTTATTCATATTATCCTTAACATTTATACAGTTACTAAGTGCCTGTTTATCACACATTAGTGCGTCATTCTCTGCAACCAACTTCTCTCCCGTTATGTAAGGTGGCGGTGGTGCCGTAGCTATCAGTTTCCTGATAGGGTTAGATCCAGCCGCCTGAGCCAATCCTCTCTGTATTTCACCCTCCTGTTGCCATAACTGTAAGTAGTCATAATGTTTGATCCGTCTCTTTGTTGATTTAATGAGACATATCCTTCTCCTAAGATTTTGTAACACATCTGGGCTAAAACTACCTACCCGGGGAAACTTTTCCCCGTCATGCACAGTCATCCTTTCCCATTCATCACATAAAACCTCTGTGTGTGAACCGTATTTTTCACACATTACATACCTTGCTGACCCGATTGGCCGGTTTACTGAATCAACCCGAACCGAGGTTGATCGCCCCCTACCTGAACAACTGGCCCCCATACTTGCAGGTGTTGCTTTCACTACCTCTGACCTTCAAATCAGGGTCTTCAGCTAAACCTTACAAAAACCAAGATGTCCGGGGTAGGCCGACGGTGGCAGTTTACCGAGTACTCCACTCACTCGCCCACGCCGACCAATACGCCCACACACTACTTTAGCGCTGGCGTACTCGACCTAGGGCCCCTGCGACCTGAACCGCTAATTACTGGAACCTGCGAGTGTGATCCGAAGAGCACTTAACCCTTTCCAGTAACTATTGGTTGTTGGATAGTTCCCAAGTGACTAGCGAACCTCCCTTAAAATAAAAAAAATTACACAAATCACGTTAGAGTGTACAAATAGCGTTTATGACCCCTTTCGTATGCAAATGGTACTGGTCAGGTTACTAACTAATGCACACAATTACGTGCGGTACAATCGTTCTGCACATAAGCAACTAATCTTATGTGCGGAGCGACCAGTGGAATCGAAAATTACGGCTGCGAATTCCTTCAGCCAGAGCTTTAATGGCCTATATGGGTTCCGCACCAACCCTTCCTGGTGTTGTGCTACTTTTCTCTATAGCGGACTTCTTAGTCTGCTGTACCTAGACCTCCTGGTCTGTGCTACAGTAGACCTCCTGGTCTGCTATACTCTAATGCTCAAATTTATGTTTAACAAGGGATGCCTCCCCAGCCACCATGCACGTCACTTACATGTATGTACCTCACGAGAACTCGACTTCTTGTGGTTCAACCCAAAAATTGTAAAAACTTATATATACAAACACTCACCACATGTACACTTTAATTTTTATTTCTGCGCAGAAATTCCTTTCATTCAGTAAACAGTCTAGACCAGATGAGTCGCAAATTGGAGAAGGATCTATTAGCTTAAAATTTTGGACACTAAAATTGACTTGCGCTATTTATCGCGTTGCCTCCTTTTCGCCTGTTAAAAATAATACTATTGTGTGTTTTGAATTATGTGGGCGTACCCGGACGCTCCGTTGCGTAATATACGCTACGTGCGTCGGCCTTTGTGTTGCGTACACTAGTCTCACCCTTTTGTTAGAGACACGTGTATGCCAGCCAGATATGTCCACAGAAATACAATTAACACGTTTATCAATGTAGATGATCTTTAATTGTATTCATCTACCGAGCACCACACAAGTCTCTCCTTGTATCTTAGGCAAAGCTGTGTGCGTGCTTTACAAATTACCCCTTAATGTATTACTTTTACTCTTTAACTACTAATAGCAACAAATCTTTCTTAGCACGTTATCAATTGTGAAATGGCAACCAGGAGAGTGATATGTGAAAATACACGAATGAAAAGAAATGCGGATGTATGCGTGCGTGCGTACGCAAGACAGAACAGAAAAAAAAACAGTTTTAAAAGACACTAGCGTATTGTTCTTACCTCCGGTTCCGGATTCCTTCAGCACCCTTTACTAAGCGAAGCAGACGCTTATCTGGTCAGCACTACGAGGAATATTACCTCCCGCCCTTTGCTGACCGATAATGTCTGCTGAAATTACCTAGTGCAGATATGTGAAGGACGGACAAGCCGCCAATTGATAAAGCCTAATATTTATCTTATTTAAAACACTCTAAAAGGTTAAAGAACACAGTACGCAATTGGCGCACGAGGTACCGTAAGGGTACGCTCTTAGCGTAGCGGACGCTGTATCGGGAGCGAGCCGCTCGAGCGACACAAATGCTCGCGAGAATACGCTGTTGGTATCGGGCACACTATAGGTGAGCGACTACCGTAATGCTACGCTATCAGCGTAGCGGACGCTCGAGACCACGAGGAGATCACGAGCGGCGCAGACGCTCACAAGATAACAATCAGTAGACCTTGAATGTAACACACAGAAAGGATATTCTTATACTGTAGACCTTGTACTGAAACACTGTAGCGATATAACGCTGCTTAACCTTGTTTACACTAAAGCTGTTTGAGCGATAGAGACGCTCCTATTACCCTCTGCAATATAAAAAACACTCAAATACCGGTCTAAGGGTCTAACGCCTTTTAAGGAAATGAATGAACGTTCAATCGCAAAAGAATAATACAGTAAAAGTTATACACTACCAAAATAACATAGAATATCTAACCAAGTAACTACACATAAAATACAATAAAGATACAATTACTTTTAAAGGGGGAAGGAGAGAGAGAAAGTGAGAGAGAACGAGAGAGAACGGCTTATAACAATAAAGACAATATGATTGCAGAGAAACTTACGCACAAAGGGAAACAATCGCATGCGCCTTCTGGATATCCAGCTCCCGATTATCAGTGATGAGAACCGTTGAAGAGAATAGAGAGCTGGCCCAGATCGGCTTGTCCTTTTATACACTACACACAATACAGTACAATGGTCCCTATATTCTTATTGTTCATTGGACACAGGAATTCGTCTTCGCATTATAACAAAAGGTCATAGGTTGATTCATACAGGTGGGCTGTGACTATTCCTAACTGCTCAGGTGGGTGGGAAACTGGGTTTCCCGCCGCATGGGTAATAAAGTGCAAATACAGTAAATGTTCATAAACTTCTTATGTCCATAACTATTCGCACGAGCGATTAATCCGCTTCAAACCAACACCGGAATATTGCTAATTAAATACTCTTCCGATGGATACTAAACACCACTGTATAACCCCTGTCTGACCCTTCGTATCAAACAAAGAGGGATCTCTTTGTCTATGAACATGCTACATTAACTAAACTTTCAGATTCTATCAAAGGGACCATAATCTACAAAATACATTATATGGTTAAAATATGTTACGATTGAGTCGCACGCTAGACGTATACAAACTCTACCGTAAATGCGCATACCGTGCGCCCGCGGGTGCACGCAACAGCGAGTATGCGCACGCACGGGAGAGCTCATGCACGCGCAGCGGGGACACGCATGAGGTGCAAATATGGCAATGTGTAGCGTGATATTTTTCTGACTTTGACAGATTGGAAAAGGGTCATATAGTCTGATGAATCACAGTTTCAATTATACCATGCAGAGGTAGGATGAGGATATGGAGACAACAGCACAAAATCACGGATCCTTCGTGCATCATCACAACTCTTCAGGCTGCCAGAGGCTCGTTATGGAGATGAAGGCCTTTGCAATTGGTGTAAAATTCCATGCCTAGAAGAATTCAAGATGTGCAATAAGCTAAAGGTGGCCCCACATAGTAACCTGGTAGTCAGAATAATTTGGCCTCTCAGTGTATAAGTCTATAATGCTTTGTACCGGCTATCAGAAATTGCTACACCACCTTGCATAACCATGCTTGGTCACTTGGCCAGAATAGACACTCACTGACTGTGAATTCCAATTGCACACCACTGTGGTGTCTACAAGTGTTCTGCTGCCACCACCAGGTTTTTCCTGGAACTGCTCACAGTATTTTTGCAAAATGTAGTGTTGCAATATGGGCAAGGTGCTACGCAGAAACCAGGTTATCATTTCAGCCCAGGAAAACCATGAATTTGGAGAATAGGAAATGTGTGTCTTATCTGCATGATTAATTTCAGTACAGTTCTCCTCTTCAATCCGGGCCAGCTGAAAGCGGGTGATTAATCGACCAGAGCAGCTGTGAAGAGCTCCATTTTAAGGGCAAGGTAGGAAGAGGAGGAGGAGTTTAAGGTATAAAAGGCTGTCTGCTGAGGGGGAGGGGGGGGGGATGTTTATGATGATGCCCAACGCTGGGAAAGATGGCTGGTGACTAGGGAGTAGAGCTCTGTTAGTTAATAACAGGGCCATGAACTTGTGTAATGGAACTGGTGTGCAGTCATCCTGACAAGATGAAGCCATAGGCCCTTTTTCCGAGTTGATCGTACCAAGCAACTTTTTGCTGCTGGTGCGATCAACTAATCTCCACCTATGGGGGAGTGTATTTTAGCATAGCAGAGTTGCGATCGCTTGTGCAGCCCTGCTATGCTAAAAAAGTTTCCTGCAAAACAAGACCAGCCCTGGATATACTTACCCTGCGCGACGGATCCAGTGATGATGGGCTCTGCTTTGACGTCAGGCATCCGCCCTTCGTTCGCCTGGACACGCCTGCGTTTTCCTTACCACTCCCCGAAAATGGCTCCAAATGGTGAGTTGCCGCCCCGGAACGCCTTCCTGCTGTCAATATTCTTGCGGTCGCCGCTGCGACCGCTATCTTCATAGTCAGCGCCATTGCCGCGACACGCGTGCGCATTACGGTCCCCGCGCGTGGCAGTAGTGACCCGTTCGCAGCTGTGCGAATGAAAGCACGCTGCAATCGTCTCGGAATGACCCCCGTAGTGCAGAAGTCCAGAGAGAGTGTGCTTCCACTACACAGCTTTTTTTTTCATAGTAGCTACTGCATCTTCTCTGCAGCATCCTTCCATACTGCTACTGTGGATCAGCACTGCTGGGTAGCTGGAAGACTGACTCACGAACACTGGGGATCAATGCAGGACAGCCAGCGGGTTAAGCAAAGAGTGAGTTTTGATTTCTTGGTCACGGCATTGACACAGGAACAAACAAGTTTTAGCAGTAGTTGTTTATTGCTTCGTTATCTCTTGTATTTGCTATTCCATATGCAAACACATGCTACAGGATTATAGTAATTTTGCACGGGTTACAATCACTTGTTTCATTGTTTTATTTTTACACAGTTCAGATCATCAGCCCCAGGCTCTTTAACCAATCCAGGTGATCCCCCTTATTTGTCCATGAGGATGAGGCCAGAACTTTATCTTGTAACAATAACTACAGTGACAGAAGGATGCATGCCAGGAGACTCAGGTCCTGATTCTGAATGGGAAGCAGCCGCATCTGCGCCGTTATGCTAATTCTGCGAGCGACTTTGTTCACAGTGAGACACTCACTTGCAGCGGTGCAATTTCCCCTCTGTGTGACATTAGAAATTTACACCAGCTCTATGGCAGTTTGTCTTTCTGAACATGGTGACCTGTGTTAGTGCGATCCTGCGTCTTTATACGCAGTCGCTGTCAGCAACATGGCTGCGACCGCCGAGCCACCCGTTACCTTCCGGGAATGCCCACTAAAATCCACACTCCCTGTGTCCACTTCGTTCTTTGGCCCTCATTCCGAGTTGTTCGCTCGCAAGCTGCTTTTAGCAGCTTTGCTCACGCTAAGCCGCCGCCTACTGGGAATGAATCTTAGCTTCTCAAAATTGCGATCGAAAGATTAGCAAAATTGCGAATAGACACTTCTTAGCAGTTTCTGAGTAGCTCCACACTTACTCGGCATCTGCGATCAGTTTAGTGCTTGTCATTCCTGGTTTGATGTCACAAACACACCCAGCGTTCACCCAGACACTCCTCCGTTTCTCTGGCCACTCCCGCGTTTTTCCCAAAAACGGTTGCGTTTTTTCGCACACGCCCATAAAACGACCAGTTTCCGCCCAGAAACACCCACTTCCTGTCAATCACATTACGATCACCAGAACGAAGAAAAAACCTTGTAATGCCGTGAGTAAAAATCCTAACTGCATAGCAAATTTACTTGGCGCAGTCGCAGTGCGAACATTGCGCATGCGCAATAAGCGGAAAATCGCTGCGATGCGAAAAAAAATACAGAGCGAACAACTCGGAATGACCACCTTTGTCTCCATGCTGCAACGGCGTATGTGCAGTGCAACACAGGATGCATGTGCGCTACTTACAACATCGGCCAACTGTGTGGCATGCGGCTAGCAGCTGTCTCAGCCTCTACTGGGCAATGATGTGACTTACTCTGAACTCGGACATCTATTCTATAACCACTGCTCAGGTACTAGGGAAATTGGTGTATAAACCAACACGTTGCAGTCCAGATGGATAATTTGGGAGTTTATGCAGAGAGGGCTAATTTATAGACCTAGTAAACCTACAGAGAATAAAAGAAGGCACAGACAACTAGATATTACTCTCATTACCTTAGTAGAGACACCAAGATCACAAGTCCAGTGTGGTCAGTAATAAATCAGAGGGTCAAGACAAAAAGGGTAGCCAGATGTGCAGGTGCCAAATGAAGACAGACAGAACCCAGACACAAGTAGGTAATCCAACAAAGCTAACAGGAGATGGGACGTATGACCATACTGGACATCATTATCCAGTTGCTGCACTTCTCACTGTACACCGGAGCCCTATTTTGTACTATATATGCACACAAACTCTTCATTCTGATAATCTCCTATCCCTTAGAAGCAAATGGGAATCTGACCAGGGACAAATCTCTGATGTATAGTGGTCAGCAAGCTTGGTAGGGCTAAACCACTACACCCTGTACTAGATTCCGACAGTTATATACTTTATATAAAGTATACTACTTGCGCTTATGGCGTTTTGTATTGGCAGAACTAGTGATTGTAGAGGGGTGGGGATATTCAATTGCTTTGTGGGTTCCCAAAAGTAATGGGTGCCCAACTGAGCAATTCAGTTATTCCCTTCCTTGGGGTGCATGCATACAAAAAGCACCCAAACAATGGAGTTTGTGCTGCGGTATTACATTCGCTCTTTTCCAGTCCTCTGGGATTGCTCCTGTAGCTAGTGACTGGTAGAATAATTCTGTGCTACCAGTACAGCTTTAAGCTCTTTCAGTATCTTTGGATGTATCCCATCTTGCCCCAATGATTTGTTCACTTTCAGTTTTGAGAGTTCTGTTAGAACCTTCTCCTCTGCATCATTGTATAATGCACTGTCTTTGCTCCTTGATGCCTGCGCCCCAATGGCACGACTCTGGGGGTTATTTGTAATTTTGTATACCACTGACCTACAAAGTGGTTTTAATTTCACCTGTGCCTTTGTGTATTTTACCTTAATGTTTTGATATAGTGTGTTTTATTCACTCAATGTCTGTCTTCTACTGTCTATGATGCTTTTCACTTTATGGCACTGGCATCTTAATCAACACTGTTTTCAGTACCAAAGGGTTAGTTGTTTTGATTTTTTTATACTAAATGCAAATCTTTTGTATTTCGGCATAATCTAGCAGAAGGAGAATGTATGCATGTTTGGGACTACAAGCAACATATAGGTGCAAGCTATGTCCACAGCTACCGGGTGAAAAGATTTAATAAAAACCTTAAAGGAGCGTTAGGGCACCAAAGCCATTGACATGCATCACTGGACTTACAAAAGGATTGGATGCCATTGGACGCTCCAAGCTCCAAATCTGTGTCCAGCGCATTATGGTTCTACTCTACCATGTGACTGACCAGAGCGTATTTGAGGGCTACTTTCTGAAGTTGGATCTACAAGTCAGTCAGGACCTGAAACCGGAATTTCTTTACATCAGACCTTGCTAGTTGGGGACATTCTACTTGGGGTTCTGCAACCTTGAGACTTCCAGGTTCTGTCAAGATGGATCTATCACCCAGAGGCCAAGCAATTTGTGCTTGTGGCTGGTTGCAGCTAATTTGGTTACTCCTGAAGACTGTATTTAGGCACTTGAATTTTTGATGATGGCAAATTTATTTAATCACTTCTGTTGTTCATTTCCTGGAACTCCACCTGTTGGGAGGTTGTCCATGACTGACACATTTCTGATTTGCTTGCTGACTCCCTTGTCAAGAAATACCCTAGCCAATAGTGCTTCCCACTGATGTCCATACGCCACAGTAACTTTGGTGGTGCAACTGTGCAATAGAGCAAAGTGGCCAAAAATAGTGACCCGAGTTTTTCAGTCCTTTTTTTCACTTGCACCAGATGCTGGTGGCAACAATTTTCACATACAACTGACCCTGTAAGGAGTTTCTCATATCCTAGCCACACTTCTTTGGGCAATCTGGAGAGGATAGTCTCTATTGCCTCACTTCCATTGTTTAGCAAAGCAATCTAGGATCCAAGACTCTGTTTAGCAGCTTGAGTCTGATGAGCTTGAGATGTGGTTTTCCTGTAGCCGTAACACTTTCTGTGCAGACTGGATTCTGCAATACAGTAGGTTCCAGTAACAGTACAGTGGGGTGATTAGCAAGTAGCACCCAAGTGCGTGTATACATGCTTGATATGATAAGTGTTAAGGAGGGACCCCTTTGCCAGTTGCCCAGGGCACCACAGTGCAGGGGGGGGGGGGGGGGGGCAGATACACATAACTGCTAGCAATACACACCCCAAAGCACAGCAAGCCTTTGTCTGATACCTGCACTTGTTTTATATCTAAATTGACAGGTTTTATAATGCGATAGGTCTAATATTGCCATGCCTTTTGACGGTGGTCACACCCTTGCACCATCACCTTTTTGATAGTAACGTCTATTTGGGTTGTGGCTATTACAGTACCGGATGTGCTGACACTATAACTGCTATAGTAACATCACTGTATGACCATCTGGCATTGTTATATGTGAGTGTCTGAGCCATGTCATATGAGTACATTGCATCAGATAGACATTATTCTCAGGAAGGGCACATCTGCTGATTATTTTACGTTATGCACAGTAAGATGGATACTTAATTGCCACTCATTTTAAATATGCATGCATTGTTACCCTGCCAAATTTGTATGAAGCAAGTCAGAAAGAAACTTCTTCAGAATACTTTCATTTCATTGAGACTTTCAGATTTCATCATCTGTCTGCTGTCTTCCTCTAATGATGTGTGTTTAGGAACGGTGTCCTTTCATCTTCTATGCTGGATAAACTGTTATGCCCTGGAGGGAGAATAAAATAGTGTGGTCTTCAGTATTCCGGCAGTCGGGCTCCCGGTGACCAGCATACCGGCGCCGGGAGCCCGACAGCCGGCATACCGACAGCCGGCATACCGACACTTATTCTCCCTCGTGGGGGTCCACGACTACCCTGGAGGGAGAATAAAATAGTGTGGCGCGCGTAGCGTGGCGAGCGCAGCGAGCCCGCAAGGGGCTCATTTGCGCTCGCCACACTGTCGGTAAGCCGGCGGACGGCCTCCCGGCGCCGGTATGCTGGTCGCCGGGAGGCCGGCAGATCGTAGTGAACCCGTGCAACGGGTGGTCTTCAGTATGCCGGCGGTCAGGCTCCCAGCGACCAGCATACCGGCGCCGGGAGCCCGACAGCCGGCATACCGACACTTATTCTCCCTCATGGGGGTCCACGACCCCCCTGGAGGGAGAATAAAATAGTGTGGCGCGCGTAGCGTGCCACCTTGCCCGTAGCGTGGCGAGCGAGCCCGCAAGGGGCTCATTTGCGCTCGCCACACTGTCGGTAAGCTGGCAGCCGGCCTCCCGGCGCCGGTATGCTGGTCGCCGGGAGGCCGGCCGCCGGCAGTTCGTAGTGAACCCGTTGCAACAGACCCTAGCACCAGCCACTAGGGAGTGGGGGCGTGTGGTGCACATGTTATCATCACATGCAGGGTCACCCATTCTCTGTCTTACTCACATTACAGTCTAACCTGCGAAGACTCTGATGTGCAAGAGAATCTCCGAAACAAGATGCTTGGATAGTCTTGTGTCGTTAATTAATCAGGTTTATCTACCTCCCAATTAACTATCCCTTTTTGGACCAAAAAAATTCAGACAGTTTTGTGTCATGACTGGAAACCAGGGCCGCCATCAGGGGGGTGCTGGGGGCACAGCTGTCCCGGGCCCAGCCTCTCTGACAGGGACAGGAGGGCCCGGGATGCTCATGCAGCCACCTGCCTGCCCGCCTCCCTCCCCGCTGTTCCGCGGTCGTCCCCGCTGTTCTGCCGCTGTCCTCCGACCCTCCATCACCTCTGTATTGAAAACTTCCCTCCAAAATGGTCACCACCACAGAGGAGACAGTTATTCAAGATACTAGAGGAGCCCTCTAGTATCTTGAATAACTGTCTTCTTTGTGGCGGTGGCCATTTGGGGAGGGACGTATTCAATACAGCTGCAGGAGGACGGAGGAGAGCAGCAGAACAGCGAGGATGGAGGCAGGCAGGCAGAGGCATCAGCATCCCGGGCCCTACGGACAGCGCACATGTATGTATGTATGCATGCATGCATGCATGTATGTAAATATAATATACACATGTGTTAACTGGTGCTATTCTACAGTGGGGGAGGAGGGGCTGCCTATTTTGTCAGTCCCGGGCCCCGCAATTTCTGATGGCAACCCTGCTGGAAACTACATGTCATAAGTAATAACTTAACCTCAAAGTACAGTTTAATATCAGCACAGACCCATTGACTGACTTTTTGTGTTTTGTGTGACTCGTGACAGGTTGGCCACACAAATAAGGAAGTGATAAACCAGTGATAAATGCAAGGTGACAATGCACCAGCCAATCAGCTCCAATATGTAAATTAACAGTTAGGAGCTGATTGGCTGGTGCGTTATCACCTTGCACATATCACTGGTTTATCACTTCCTTATGCCTTCTCCAGGCTTAATATATCTACCCCAAAATGTAACGATTTGGGGTAATCGGAACATGGTTAGACATGTTGGTTAATGCAGAGAGAAGATGATAGTCATTGGCCTGTGTGTGTGTGAATTCCAGCCGTCCGGTCAGAGCGACCAGATCTTGCCCATGTATGCTTACAGAGATGGTGCCATTGGGTCCAGTTTAAGGGTACACTGGTGCTGTTTTTATTTGCAAGATCAGATTTTGCAAAGCTGATTTTGCTGATCGTATTAATGAGCACAGTCTCCTGGTGCGTCCTCGTCGCATCACGTTGCGGTTAATATGTATTTTCGTCATAAAAAAATGCCCGGCTCTAGCAGAATCGCGCAGGACCTGGTGCACCAAGAGGGGATGTTTGGTGCGACTGCAGCATTGATGTATGAGGTCACATCTGTACCACACACTGCAATGAGCAGCCAGGGGCGGATTGGGACGCCGGGACACCGGGCCAGTTCCTGGTTGGCCGGTCCCATTGTCCCCTTAGCAGGCTGACTCACCCCTCCACCTGGCCTCCGGCCGCGATCGGAGCTCAGCTCCGATCAAGCAGAGCTTGGAAACGGCCCCTGCACACAGTGCACAGCAACTGCCAGTGATGCTGCAGTCCGTGCAGCACTTCCTGATACAGCAAGCTTCGGACTAGGCATGACGTCATGTAGGGGGCGTGGCTAGCACTCGGCACTGCTCTGCTGCAGAGAAGTGACTGAACCGACTACAGGGGCAGAAAGAGGTTCAGTAGCTCAGTGCACGGTAAAGTACAGTAAGATGTAGTAGAAGAAGGGATGAGGGAGAGGACAGAGAGGTATATGGATTACTAATGAAAATAAAAGTGGAGTGAAAGAAAATAAATTGAGGTGGCAAAGAAAAGTATGTGATAGAGATTAGAGAGAGAGAGAGAGAGAATAAGGCAAGTAAGAGGCTCTATGTCAGGGATTAGGAAGGAAAATATGTCAGTAAACTATTATGGAGAAAAAGGAAGACAAAATAAATGAGACTAAAGAATAAAGACTAAAGAGGCTTCAAAGAGTGTAAAGAGTCAAGAAAAGGAAACAGGTACTTGCGTGTTATAATATAGAGGGACAGGGACTTACTTGCGGTTGTAATATAAAGTGACAGGGACTTTTGTGTTGTAATTTAGAGGGACAAGTATTTGCATGTTGTAATATAGAGGGACAAGTATTTGCATGTTGTAATATAGAGAGACAGGTACTTGCGTGTTGTAATATAGAGAGACGGGTACTTGTGTGTTGCAATATAGAGGAACAGGGACTTGCGTGTTGTAATATAGAGAGACAGGCACTTGCGTGTTGTAATATAGAGGGACAGGGACTTGCGTGTTGTAATATAGAGGGACAAGTACTTGTGTGTGTTGTAATACAGAGTGACAGAGACTTGCGTGTTGTAATATAAAGGGACAGGGACTTGCATGTTGTAATATAGAGAGACAGGCACTTGTGAGTTGTAATATAGAGGGATAGGGACATGTGTATGTTGTAATATAGAGGGACAGGGACTTGTGTGTTCTAATATAGCGGGACAGGGACTTGCGTGTGTTGTAATATAGAAGGACAGGGACTTGCGTGAGTTGTAATGTAGAGGGACATGGACTGTTGTACTATAGAGGGACAGGTACTTGCGTGTGTTGTAATATATAGGGACATGTACTTGGGTTTGGTAATATAAAGGGATAAGGATTTGTGTGTTTTCTAACACAGAGGGACAGGGACTTGTGTGTGTTGTAGTATAGAGGGACAGGTACTTGCGTGTTTTGTAATATAGAGGGAAAGGGATCTGTGTGCGGTATAATATAGTATGAGTATGTAGTATGAGAGCGTGGACAGATAAAAAATTAAGGAAACTAAAAAGAGAAATTTGGAGAAAGTAAAGGACGAAGAGTAAAGATAATGAGAATAATATTACTATGATAAAATAAAGGAGAGACTATATAATAAGTGAAGTGGAACAAGAGTAAAGTGTAGGGCATGACAGAATGTACAAAGAAGAAAGAGGATAAAAGGTACAGATGAGACAGTGCGGTTCGGTATGATTTACCATCTGTATCCCGACATCGGCATCCTGAGCGGTAGAATGCCGGCAGGGGGTCGAGCAAAACGAAGCCCCTTGCAGGCTCGGTGGCAAGCTTCAATCACCTCAGGTTCTATTCTCCCTCTATGGGTGTTGTGGACACCCATAGAAGGGGAATGATCTACTTCACTGGTATACCGGCGGCAGTATGGTTCCCCCCGCCGTCGGGATCCCGGCATCGGTATTGTGACAGTCGGGATCTCGACGAGTTAACCGCATACCACAGAATGTAACAAAAATATAGTGTAGGAGCATAAGGAATCTAGCAGAACTAAGGATTCAAGTTCAGAATATGGGATCCCTTGGATTAGTATAACTACACTGGTCAAAACAATAAATGTACCATCGTGGGCTTGCGTCGCTTGCCATACTTCGGGCGGGGCGGCTCGCTCCACTTTGCTTGCCACAGGTTACTGTTCCCATTAGATGTCCACGTGAATAGTGAAACTAATAGACCAGGGTTCCCATGTTCTGAACTTGAGCCAGACTAAGTAATGACCACTGATTAGGACAGTAAAGTACTGTATATAGTGAGAATAGACAAATGCCACCGTGGAAGGGTTATGTAGTAGAATTAGCATAAATGTCAGAGGCCCAACTGCAGCAAAAGATGCAAGGACGGCTGTGTCAGGCTCTATGAAGAGTATCCCACCCCTCTCAACATACCCCACCCCTTCAACAGACCCCGCCTCCATTAGGGCTGCTTCCAGAAATTTCCCGGGCTGGTTTTCCATCCCAATCCGCCCCTGTGAGCAGCTAACATTTGGAAGAAAAAAATAAAACTGTCCCAGCTTGACACCTGAAATGCAAGTGTCGCCTGGAATAGAAGCCTCCTCTCTATGAATACCCATAATGGCTAAATTCTGCTGTTCCCATTAATTTATTTCATCCCTGGTTGAGTGCTGGTGGTAATGAGTTTCACAACAATAAATGTGATGCAAACACATATTAAGATATACAAAGTGTTCACGGCAATGGTTAATCCTCTCGCTGTTTTCCTGCTGCACTCCTATCTGCATGGCTATTGTTCCGATATAAGGAAATAAACGCTGTGTTCTGCAGAGAAAGGAGTCGCAGGTCTGCAGGGAGGAGATAATAGCTCAGGAACCACAGCTTCCATTATGCCTGGGCTGACACCTCTTACATACTTTTTACACACTTGTATGAGAGCCAATTAGTCTGTGCTGATATTATTAAAAGACTAAGTGGAGGTGGCTGAGGAATGTTATGGTCGGCTGGTGTGAGCTCAACACAGAGGACTTAATTCCTCCTCAGTCCATCAAGTGTGGATGACAGAGCTGTCTGGGCAACTGCAGATAGTAGACGTCCAAGTAGATTTTCTATCACTGAATGTACCAACCTATAAACCTTAATACCCGGAACCTCTCACAGTTCCTTCTACTGACAAACCTCTTTCCTTTTGTATTCATCATTTGCTAATTATAAATTACTGCTACACCACTGCAGAACATTGCCCTGTTCCATTTACCCAGTCAGATACACAGTGATATATTCTGCAGATTTCTAGTTACTGACCACTAGACACCTGCAGAGCATTGCTCTGTTCCATTTACCCAGTCAGATACACAGTGATATATTCTGCAGATTTCTAGTTACTGACCACTAGAGACCTGCAGAGCATTGCTCTGTTCTATCTATCCCGACAGATACACAGTGATATTCTGTAGATTATTACTGTCCTCTAAAGAGATCTGCAGAACATTTCTCTGTTCCATATACCCGACACATGGGTGTAGTATGGTATGCCGGCGGTCGGGCTCCCGGCGACCAGCATACCGGCGCCGGGAGCCCGACTGCTGGCTTACCGACAGTGTGGCGAGCGCAAATGAGCCCCTTGCGGGCTCGCTGCGCTCGCCGCGGGCACGGTGGCCGCCACGCTATTTTATTCTCCCTCCAGGGGGGTCGTGGACCCCCACAATGGGAGAATAAGTGTCGGTATGCCGGCTGTCGGGATTCCGGCGCCGGTATACTGTGCGCCGGGATCCCGACAGCCGGCATACTGAAGACCACCCCCGACACATACATAGTGATATATTCTGCAGAATACTAGTTACTGACCTCTAGATACCTGCAGCACATTTCTCTGTTCCATCTACCCCCTGACAGATACATATGGATATTTTATAGATTATCTTACTGACCTCGGAAGAGACATAGAAACATAGAATTTGACGGCATATAAGAACCACTTGGCCCATCTAGTCTGCCCCTTTTTTTTTTCTTTTTTTTTTTATCCTTTAGGCAATCTTAACCCTTTTTGAACCTTAATTCTTTGTAAGGATATTCATATGCCTATCCCAAGCATGTTTAAATTGGTCTACAGTCTTAGCCTCTACCACCTCTGATGGGAGGCTATTCCACTTATCCACTACCCTTTCTGTGAAGTAATTTTTCCTTAAATTTCCCCTGAACCTCCCCCCCCTCCAGTTTCAGTGTATGTCCTCGAGTTCTAATACTTCTCTTCCTTTGAAGAATGTTTCCCTCCTGAACTTTGTTAAGATCCTTGATATATTTGAAAGTTTCTATCATGTCCCCCCTTTCCCTTCTCTCCTCCAAACTATACATGTTAAGATCTTTTAGCCTTTCCGGGTAAGTTTTGTGATGTAGGCCATGCATCATTTTAGTTGCCCTTCTTTGTACACTCTCTAATGTATTTATATCCTTCTGGAGATATGGTCTCCAGAACTGGACACAGTATTCCAGATGGGGCCGCACCAATGACCTATACAGTGGCATTATCACTTCTTTTTTCCTACTACTGATTCCTCTCCCTATGCAACCAAGCATCTGATTTGCCTTTCTCATTGCTTTGTTGCATTGCTTTCCTGCCTTCAAGTCACTTGAAATAGTGACTCCTAAATCCCTTTCCTCCTCAGTAGTTTCCATTATAGTGTCATGACTGTGGTTTTGTGAACCCGGTGTTAGTGAAGTCTGTGCGGGCGACTGGAGGACTATGTGAATACTTTCACTGACCTGGTTTGGGAGTGTTGTGGGCTCGGGGTTTCTTCCGGTGATCGGGAAGAGGAACCGCAGCAGAGATGACCGAATCTAGGTTTTCCTCATGCAGGATTTGGTCGGCAGACAAGAAGCAGGTATGGATGCTGGAGGTCTCCTGAAAGACAGAACTTGAAAAGGTGCTGAGGAAAGAATTAAGGAGTACCGGATGCTGGAGACACTAACTACGCTTGTGAGCACTGGGTTTTTGGAGGCACTGAGGTGCTTGGAGGCACTGAGGTGCAGAAGTGCCTGGAGGCACTGAGGTGTTTGGAGGCACTGAGGTGCTTGGAGGCACTGAGGTGCTAGGAGGCACTGAGGTGCTTGGAGGCACTGAGGTGCAGAAGTGCCTGGAGGCACTGAGGTGCTTGGAGGCAATGAGGTGTGCTTGGAGGCACTGAGGTGTGCTTGGAGGCACTGAGGTGTGCTTGGAGGCACTGAGGTGCAGAAGTGCCTGGAGGCACTGAGGTGCTTGGAGGCACAGAGGTGTGCTTGGAGGCACAGAGGGGTGCTTGGAGGCACGGGGGTGCTGAGACACAGAGATGCTGAGGCACAGAGATGCTGAGGCACGGAGATGCTGAGGCACGGAGGTGCTGAGGCATGGAGGTGGCACGGAGGTGCTGAGGCACAGAGGTTCTTGGAGGCACGGAAGCCACAGGGATACGGGAGCTCTGGAGATCACAACTACAACAGCAGTAAAGATGAAACACGGCAGCTGTGGTTTTCAGTTGAGACTATGGAATACAGTACTGTGCCTTTAAGATGAACCACTGTAGCTGTGCCTTTACATTGAGACTCATGGAAATAGTAAATATAAGTGGCAACACAAAAGTAAACCAAACAGGGTAACAAGGGAACAGAGTTTTCCACAGAAACTTAAGTACAAAGGTTACCTTTAGAGAGCTCAGCTTTAAGGCTCACACAGAGCTGTGTGTGACACAAGGAACTGGCCCAGTTTCCAACTCAGCCTCCCGACTTATACTTCCTGGTCCTTGGTGATTGGTGAGCAGGATTAGGTGATGCAGAGAGTCTCAGGCTGGCAGAGGATTGGACAACTCTGGGTCAGGTGAACAGTCACTGTCATGTGACTACTCTAGACTAGGCTGTGATGTAGAATGAGGCCTAGCAGGCCGAGAGAACACTGAAGCCTGAACTTCTGCAAAACATAAGATGCTGGCTTTTAGGCCTAAACTTCAAATTACTGAATTCAGCCTCACACAGGAGCTCACCACAGGTGGAGCTAATTAACTATTACCTTTCAGGCAGAGAACTCAGGAAAACTCATAGTGCTGACAAGCTGTTTAACTCAGTGAGAAAAAGACACAGGATCCGGGATAGATGGCAGGGGTAAGTCACCAAATATGAAACCTACAGTCAGGATTGTGACAGTATCCCCCTCTTCAAGGGTGGACTCCGGACACCCATCTCGAATCTTAGAGGAACTTGAGAAATTCATACAGAAGAATTTAGGACCTTCGTTGATGCCTCTTCTTCTTACGGGAACATTTGGTTTTGACCAAGGACAGCGGAATCTCCTGTAAAGAAAAACCTTCCTTAGAAAACATGGGGCCTCCCATGAAAGGAGTAGCATCATGAACTGGATCAAATTCAGAGTCTGAGTCCAAGTCTAATGGAAGATATGAATCTCCCTTAGATACACAGTTTGCAGATGAAAAGGAGGTGCACTGGAGTTTTAAATTCTCTGGGCTAGGAGAGACTCCTACATGAGCAATTTTAATGGTCGGATTCTTACCGAAGGAGATTCTTAGATTATCCCTGGGAGGACAGCACAAACTTCCTTCTGCATTCCCTTTAGAGCATGATTCTTTTACCGAGTCAGATTCCAAAGGTTTAGGACTAAATTCTTTAACCACGGCATTACTAAAAGTCTGTAAGTCATGGAACACAGGATCATTACTCTCAAAAAGCATGTTGGCCCACTCCAAAGCTCTTCCTCTGAATGCCAGGAACAGATATTGAGTAATGTTGGAAGGAGTTACTGCACCTGAAGGATCAGACTCCATCAGAGAGAGAAATTGTTCAACCAGAGCGGCATATTGCAATAAATCTCCATCAAAGTAAATAGGTGGTAAACCATCAGACGAAAGCTTAGAGGCTGAGACTGGAGAAAACTTTGGCTGGACGAGTGGGACTGGATTGGATCCGAGGATACTCGAATTGGCTGGAGCCAACGGAGGCTGACCAGGCTGGTCCTGGAGTATCGCTGGACCGGATGGAACCAGGACGGACTGACCAGGCAGGCCTGGAGTATTGCTAGACCGGCAGGAGCCCCCTCTTCACGGGGCTGGGCTGAGGCAAGAGCCCCCACTTCACGGGGCTGGGCTGAGGCAAGAGCCCCCACTTCACGGGGCTGGGCTGAGGCAAGAGCCCCCACTTCACGGGGCTGGGCTGAGGCAAGAGCCCCCACTTCACGGGGCTGGGCTGAGGCAAGAGCCCCCACTTCACGGGGCTGGACTGCACTCTGTAGACTCTCTGGCTGGGCAGCACTCTGTAGACTCCCTGGCTGGGCAGCACTCTGTAGACTCCCTGGCTGGGCAGCACTCTGTAGACTCCCTGGCTGGGCAGCACTCTGCAGACTCCCTGGCTGGGCAGCACTCTGCAGACTCCCTGGCTGGGCAGCACTCTGTAGACTCCCTGGCTGGGCAGCACTCTGTAGACTCCCTGGCTGGGCAGCACTCTGTAGACTCCCTGGCTGGGTAGCACTCTGTAGACTCCCTGGCTGGGCAGCACTCTGTAGACTCCCTGGCTGGGCAGCACTCTGTAGACTCCCTGGCTGGGCAGCGCTCTGTAGTCTCCCTGGCTGGGCAGCGCTCTGTAGTCTCCCTGGCTGGGCAGCGCTCTGTAGTCTCCCTGGCTGGGCAGCGCTCTGTAGACTCTCTGGCTGGGCAGAGCTCTGTAGTCTCTTTGGCTGGGCAGCGCTCTGTAGTCTCTCTGGCTGGGCAGCGCTCTGTAGTCTCTCTGGGGCTGGACCCTCTGAACCCCTCACTGGGGCTGAAGACGCGGACGCCCCTCCTTGGGCTGAAGACACGGACGCCCCTCCTTGGGCTGAAGACACGGACACCCCTCCTTGGGCTGAAGACACGGACGCCCCTCCTTGGGCTGAAGACACAGACGCCCCTCCTTGGGCTGTAGACACAGACGCCCCTCCTTGGGCTGTAGACACGGACGCCCCTCCTTGGGCTGTAGACACGGACTCCTCTGTGACTCTAAATGGCTTAAACATTCTTCTCTGGACACCTAACTTGGGATAAGGTCTTTTAATCACCGGACCCCAGTCATAAATTTGAGTCTCTTTCAGAGTAGCCATCTTGATACCCCCGTCAGCAGTAGCAGGATCGGCTACTGTGGATGACTTGTAGACATGAGCACTGTGATACTGAGATTTGTCACCATTCCCTGGCTTACGAAGAATGCAGTCTTTAACAAAGTGACTGGAATTTCCACAGTAAAGACAGAGGTGTAGCTCCCTACGCCGCTGACGTTCAGCTTCAGAGAGTTTGGGCCGTGGATAGCTCTGATGAACAACTTTTCCTTGCACAGAGGAAGAGACTCTATTAAGTGGATGGGACAAAACAGGATCAACAACGTTGGTAGTATTCCTAAAGAGATCAGGCATCACAGAAAGAATACTAGACAAAAGTTCTTGTAACTGTAATAACATCTGGTAGAAAAACTGCAGTTGGTCAGGAGTCTTAGTGCAGAAGGTCAGTGAATCTCTGGAGAAAGAATTCCGCTGCAGACACTGTGCTAATTGATGCTGAGTCGACTCCAGACCTTCCAAATGTCCTGCAATATTGCTTAGGAGGTCCTGCGTCAGACAAACACTTTCGGCCGGGTCCATGAGGCCAGTTCCTACTGTCATGACTGTGGTTTTGTGAACCCGGTGTTAGTGAAGTCTGTGCGGGCGACTGGAGGACTATGTGAATACTTTCACTGACCTGGTTTGGGAGTGTTGTGGGCTCGGGGTTTCTTCCGGTGATTGGGAAGAGGAACCGCAGCAGAGATAACCGAATCTAAGTTTTCCTCATGCAGGATTTGGTCGGCAGACAGGAAGCAGGTATGGATGCTGGAGGTCTCCTGAAAGACAGAACTTGAAAAGGTGCTGAGGAAAGAATTAAGGAGTACCGGATGCTGGAGACACCAACTACGCTTGTGAGCACTGGGTTTTTGGAGGCACTGAGGTGCAGAAGTGCCTGGAGGCACTGAGGTGTTTGGAGGCACTGAGGTGCTTGGAGACACTGAGGTGCTAGGAGGCACTGAGGTGCTTGGAGGCACTGAGGTGCAGAAGTGCCTGGAGGCACTGAGGTGTGCTTGGAGGCACTGAGGTGTGCTTGGAGGCACCGTGGTGCTAGGAGGCACTGAGGTGCAGAAGTGCCTGGAGGCACTGAGGTGTGCTTGGAGGCACGGAGGTGTGCTTGGAGGCACGGAGGTGCTGAGGCACGGAGGTGCTGAGGCATGGAGGTGCTGAGGCACGGAGGTTCTTGGAGGCACGGAAGCCACAGGGATACGGGAGCTCTGGAGATCACAACTACAACAGCAGTAAAGATGAAACACGGCAGCTGTGGTTTTCAGTTGAGACTATGGAATACAGTACTGTGCCTTTAAGATGAACCACTGTAGCTGTGCCTTTACATTGAGACTCATGGAAATAGTAAATATAAGTGGCAACACAAAAGTAAACAAAACAGGGTAACAAGGGAACAGAGTTTTCCACAGAAACTTAAGTACAAAGGTTACCTTTAGAGAGCTCAGCTTTAAGGCTCACACAGAGCTGTGTGTGACACAAGGAACTGGCCCAGTTTCCAACTCAGCCTCCCGACTTATACTTCCTGGTCCTTGGTGATTGGTGAGCAGGATTAGGTGATGCAGAGAGTCTCAGGCTGGCAGAGGATTGGACAACTCTGGGTCAGGTGAACAGTCACTGTCATGTGACTACTCTAGACTAGGCTGTGATGTAGAATGAGGCCTAGCAGGCCGAGAGAACACTGAAGCCTGAACTTCTGCAAAACATAAGATGCTGGCTTTTAGGCCTAAACTTCAAATTACTGAATTCAGCCTCACACAGGAGCTCACCACAGGTGGAGCTAATTAACTATTACCTTTCAGGCAGAGAACTCAGGAAAACTCATAGTGCTGACAAGCTGTTTAACTCAGTGAGAAAAAGACACAGGATCCGGGACAGATGGCAGGGGTAAGTCACCAAATATGAAACCTACAGTCAGGATTGTGACAGTATCCCCCTCTTCAAGGGTGGACTCCAGACACCCATCTTGAATCTTAGAGGAACTTGAGAAATTCATACAGAAGAATTTAGGACATTCGTTGATGCCTCTTCTTCTTACGGGAACATTTGGTTTTGACCAAGGACAGCAGAATCTCCTGTAAAGAAAAACCTTCCTTAGAAAACATGGGGCCTCCCATGAAAGGAGTAGCATCATGAACTGGATCAAATTCAGAGTCTGAGTCCAAGTCTAATGGAAGATATGAATCTCCCTTAGATACACAGTTTGCAGATGAAAAGGAGGTGCACTGGAGTTTTAAATTCTCTGGGCTAGGAGAGACTCCTACATGAGCAATTTTAATGGTCGGATTCTTACCGAAGGAGATTCTTAGATTATCCCTGGGAGGACATCACAAACTTCCTTCTGTATTCCCTTTAGAGCATGATTCTTTTACCGAGTCAGATTCCAAAGGTTTAGGACTAAATTCTTTAACCACGGCATTACTAAAAGTCTGTAAGTCATGGAACACAGGATCATTACTCTCAAAAAGCATGTTGGCCCACTCCAAAGCTCTTCCTCTGAATGCCAGGAACAGATATTGAGTAATGTTGGAAGGAGTTACTGCACCTGAAGGATCAGACTCCATCAGAGAGAGAAATTGTTCAACCAGAGCGGCATATTGCAATAAATCTCCATCAAAGTAAATAGGTGGTAAACCATCAGACGAAAGCTTAGAGGCTGAGACTGGAGAAAACTTTGGCTGGACGAGTAGGACTGGATTGGATCCGAGGATACTCGAATTGGCTGGAGCCAACGGAGACTGACCAGGCTGGTCCTGGAGTATCGCTGGACCGGATGGAACCGGGACGGACTGACCAGGCAGGGCCTGGAGTATTGCTAGACCGGCAGGAGCCCCCTCTTCACGGGGCTGGGCTGAGGCAAGAGCCCCCACTTCACGGGGCTGGGCTGAGGCAAGAGCCCCCACTTCACGGGGCTGGGCTGAGGCAAGAGCCCCCACTTCACGGGGCTGGGCTGAGGCAAGAGCCCCCACTTCATGGGGCTGGGCTGAGGCAAGAGCCCCCACTTCACGGGGCTGGGCTGAGGCAAGAGCCCCCACTTCACGGGGCTGGTCTGCACTCTGTAGACTCTCTGGCTGGGCAGCACTCTGTAGACTCCCTGGCTGGGCAGCACTCTGTAGACTCCCTGGCTGGGCAGCACTCTGCAGACTCCCTGGCTGGGCAGCACTCTGTAGACTCCCTGGCTGGGCAGCACTCTGCAGACTCCCTGGCTGGGCAGCACTCTGTAGACTCCCTGGCTGGGCAGCACTCTGTAGACTCCCTGGCTGGGTAGCACTCTGTAGACTCCCTGGCTGGGCAGCACTCTGTAGACTCCCTGGCTGGGCAGCACTCTGTAGACTCCCTGGCTGGGCAGCGCTCTGTAGTCTCCCTGGCTGGGCAGCGCTCTGTAGTCTCCCTGGCTGGGCAGCGCTCTGTAGTCTCCCTGGCTGGGCAGCGCTCTGTAGACTCTCTGGCTGGGCAGCGCTCTGTAGTCTCTTTGGCTGGGCAGCGCTCTGTTGTCTCTCTGGCTGGGCAGCGCTCTGTAGTCTCTCTGGGGCTGGACCCTCTGAACCCCTCACTGGGGCTGAAGACGCGGACGCCCCTCCTTGGGCTGAAGACACGGACGCTCCTCCTTGGGCTGAAGACACGGACACCCCTCCTTGGGCTGAAGACACGGACGCCCCTCCTTGGGCTGAAGACACAGACGCCCCTCCTTGGGCTGAAGACACAGACGCCCCTCCTTGGGCTGTAGACACGGACGCCCCTCCTTGGGCTGTAGACACGGACGCCCCTCCTGGGCTGTAGACACGGACTCCTCTGTGACTCTAAATGGCTTAAACATTCTTCTCTGGACACCTAACTTGGGATAAGGTCTTTTAATCACCGGACCCCAGTCATAAATTTGAGTCTCTTTCAGAGTAGCCATCTTGATACCCCCGTCAGCAGTAGCAGGATCGGCTACTGTGGATGACTTGTAGACATGAGCACTGTGATACTGAGATTTGTCACCATTCCCTGGCTTACGAAGAATGCAGTCTTTAACAAAGTGACTGGAATTTCCACAGTAAAGACAGAGGTGTAGCTCCCTACGCCGCTGACGTTCAGCTTCAGAGAGTTTGGGCCGTGGATAGCTCTGATGAACAACTTTTCCTTGCACAGAGGAAGAGACTCTATTAAGTGGATGGGACAAAACAGGATCAACAACGTTGGTAGTATTCCTAAAGAGATCAGGCATCACAGAAAGAATACTAGACAAAAGTTCTTGTAACTGTAATAACATCTGGTAGAAAAACTGCAGTTGGTCAGGAGTCTTAGTGCAGAAGGTCAGTGAATCTCTGGAGAAAGAATTCCGCTGCAGACACTGTGCTAATTGATGCTGAGTCGACTCCAGACCTTCCAAATGTCCTGCAATATTGCTTAGGAGGTCCTGCGTCAGACAAACACTTTCGGCCGGGTCCATGAGGCCAGTTCCTACTGTCATGACTGTGGTTTTGTGAACCCGGTGTTAGTGAAGTCTGTGCGGGCGACTGGAGGACTATGTGAATACTTTCACTGACCTGGTTTGGGAGTGTTGTGGGCTCGGGGTTTCTTCCGGTGATTGGGAAGAGGAACCGCAGCAGAGATAACCGAATCTAAGTTTTCCTCATGCAGGATTTGGTCGGCAGACAGGAAGCAGGTATGGATGCTGGAGGTCTCCTGAAAGACAGAACTTGAAAAGGTGCTGAGGAAAGAATTAAGGAGTACCGGATGCTGGAGACACCAACTACGCTTGTGAGCACTGGGTTTTTGGAGGCACTGAGGTGCTTGGAGGCACTGAGGTGCTAGGAGGCACTGAGGTGCAGAAGTGCCTGGAGGCACTGAGGTGTTTGGAGGCACTGAGGTGCTTGGAGACACTGAGGTGCTAGGAGGCACTGAGGTGCTTGGAGGCACTGAGGTGCAGAAGTGCCTGGAGGCACTTAGGTGTGCTTGGAGGCACTGAGGTGTGCTTGGAGGCACTGAGGTGTGCTTGGAGGCACGGAGGAGTGCTTGGAGGCACGGAGGTGCTGAGGCACTGAGGTGCTGAGGCATGGAGGTGCTGAGGCACGGAGGTTCTTGGAGGCACGGAAGCCACAGGGATACGGGAGCTCTGGAGATCACAACTACAACAGCAGTAAAGATGAAACACGGCAGCTGTGGTTTTCAGTTGAGACTATGGAATACAGTACTGTGCCTTTAAGATGAACCACTGTAGCTGTGCCTTTACATTGAGACTCATGGAAATAGTAAATATAAGTGGCAACACAAAAGTAAACAAAACAGGGTAACAAGGGAACAGAGTTTTCCACAGAAACTTAAGTACAAAGGTTACCTTTAGAGAGCTCAGCTTTAAGGCTCACACAGAGCTGTGTGTGACACAAGGAACTGGCCCAGTTTCCAACTCAGCCTCCCGACTTATACTTCCTGGTCCTTGGTGATTGGTGAGCAGGATTAGGTGATGCAGAGAGTCTCAGGCTGGCAGAGGATTGGACAACTCTGGGTCAGGTGAACAGTCACTGTCATGTGACTACTCTAGACTAGGCTGTGATGTAGAATGAGGCCTAGCAGGCCGAGAGAACACTGAAGCCTGAACTTCTGCAAAACATAAGATGCTGGCTTTTAGGCCTAAACTTCAAATTACTGAATTCAGCCTCACACAGGAGCTCACCACAGGTGGAGCTAATTAACTATTACCTTTCAGGCAGAGAACTCAGGAAAACTCATAGTGCTGACAAGCTGTTTAACTCAGTGAGAAAAAGACACAGGATCCGGGACAGATGGCAGGGGTAAGTCACCAAATATGAAACCTACAGTCAGGATTGTGACAGTATCCCCCTCTTCAAGGGTGGACTCCAGACACCCATCTTGAATCTTAGAGGAACTTGAGAAATTCATACAGAAGAATTTAGGACATTCGTTGATGCCTCTTCTTTTTACGGGAACATTTGGTTTTGACCAAGGACAGCGGAATCTCCTGTAAAGAAAAACCTTCCTTAGAAAACATGGGGCCTCCCATGAAAGGAGTAGCATCATGAACTGGATCAAATTCAGAGTCTGAGTCCAAGTCTAATGGAAGATATGAATCTCCCTTAGATACACAGTTTGCAGATGAAAAGGAGGTGCACTGGAGTTTTAAATTCTCTGGGCTAGGAGAGACTCCTACATGAGCAATTTTAATGGTCGGATTCTTACCGAAGGAGATTCTTAGATTATCCCTGGGAGGACAGCACAAACTTCCTTCTGCATTCCCTTTAGAGCATGATTCTTTTACCGAGTCAGATTCCAAAGGTTTAGGACTAAATTCTTTAACCACGGCATTACTAAAAGTCTGTAAGTCATGGAACACAGGATCATTACTCTCAAAAAGCATGTTGGCCCACTCCAAAGCTCTTCCTCTGAATGCCAGGAACAGATATTGAGTAACGTTGGAAGGAGTTACTGTACTTGAAGGATCAGACTCCATCAGAGAGAGAAATTGTTCAACCAGAGCGGCATATTGCAATAAATCTCCATCAAAGTAAATAGGTGGTAAACCATCAGACGAAAGCTTAGAGGCTGAGACTGGAGAAAACTTTGGCTGGACGAGTAGGACTGGATTGGATCCGAGGATACTCGAATTGGCTGGAGCCAACGGAGACTGACCAGGCTGGTCCTGGAGTATCGCTGGACCGGATGGAACCGGGACGGACTGACCAGGCAGGGCCTGGAGTATTGCTGGACCGAAAGGAGCCCCCTCTTCACGGGGCTGGGCTGAGGCAAGAGCCCCCACTTCACGGGGCTGGGCTGAGGCAAGAGCCCCCACTTCACGGGGCTGGGCTGAGGCAAGAGCCCCCACTTCACGGGGCTGGGCTGAGGCAAGAGCCCCCACTTCACGGGGCTGGGCTGAGGCAAGAGCCCCCACTTCACGGGGCTGGGCTGCACTCTGTAGACTCCCTGGCTGGGCAGCACTCTGTAGACTCCCTGGCTGGGCAGCACTCTGTAGACTCCCTGGCTGGGCAGCACTCTGTAGACTCCCTGGCTGGGCAGCACTCTGTAGACTCCCTGGCTGGGCAGCACAATGTAGACTCCCTGGCTGGGCAGCACTCTGTAGACTCCCTGGCTGGGCAGCACTCTGTAGACTCCCTGGCTGGGCAGCACTCTGTAGACTCCCTGGCTGGGCAGCACTCTGTAGACTCCCTGGCTGGGCAGCACTCTGTAGACTCCCTGGCTGGGCAGCACTCTGTAGACTCCCTGGCTGGGCAGCACTCTGTAGACTCCCTGGCTGGGCAGCACTCTGTAGTCTCCCTGTCTGGGCAGCACTCTGTAGTCTCCCTGGCTGGGCAGCACTCTGTAGTCTCCCTGGCTGGGCAGCGCTCTGTAGTCTCCCTGGCTGGGCAGCGCTCTGTAGTCTCCCTGGCTGGGCAGCCCTCTGTAGACTCTCTGGCTGGGCAGCGCTCTGTAGACTCCCTGGCTGGGCAGCGCTCTGTAGACTCCCTGGCTGGGCAGCGCTCTGTAGTCTCTCTGGCTGGGCAGCGCTCTGTAGTCTCTCTGGCTGGGCAGCGCTCTGTAGTCTCTTTGGCTGGGCATCGCTCTGTAGTCTCTCTGGCTGGGCAGCGCTCTGTAGTCTCTCTGGGGCTGGACCCTCTGAACCCCTCACTGGGGCTGAAGACGCGGACGCCCCTCCTTGGGCTGAAGACACGGACGCCCCTCCTTGGGCTGAAGACACAGATGCCCCTCCTTGGGCTGAAGACACGGACGCCCCTCCTTGGGCTGAAGACATGGACGCCCCTCCTTGGGCTGAAGACACGGACGCCCCTCCTTGGGCTGTAGACACGGACGCCCCTCCTTGGGCTGTAGACACGGACGCCCCTCCTTGGGCTGTAGACACGGACGCCCCTCCTTGGGCTGTAGACACGGACTCCTCTGTGACTCTAAATGGCTTAAACATTCTTCTCTGGACACCTAACTTGGGATCAGGTCTTTTAATCACCGGACCCCAGTCATAAATTTGAGTCTCTTTCAGAGTAGCCATCTTGATACCCCCGTCAGCAGTAGCAGGATCGGCTACTGTGGATGACTTGTAGACATGAGCACTGTGATACTGAAATTTGTCACCATTCCCTGGCTTACGAAGAATGCAGTCTTTAACAAAGTGACTGGAATTTCCACAGTAAAGACAGAGGTGTAGCTCCCTACGCCGCTGACGTTCAGCTTCAGAGAGTTTGGGCCGTGGATAGCTCTGATGAACAACTTCTCCTTGCACAGAGGAAGAGACTCTATTAAGTGGATGGGACAAAACAGGATCAACAACGTTGGTAGTATTCCTGAAGAGACCAGGCATCACAGAAAGAATACTAGACAAAAGTTCTTGTAACTGTAATAACATCTGGTAGAAAAACTGCAGTTGGTCAGGAGTCTTAGTGCAGAAGGTCAGAGAATCTCTGGAGAAAGAATTCCACTGCAGACACTGTGCTAATTGATGCTGAGTCGACTCCAGACCTTCCAAACGTCCTGCAATATTGCTTAGGAGGTCCTGCGTCAGACAAACACTTTCGGCCGGGTCCATGAGGCCAGTTCCTACTGTCATGACTGTGGTTTTGTGAACCCGGTGTTAGTGAAGTCTGTGCGGGCGACTGGAGGACTATGTGAATACTTTCACTGACCTGGTTTGGGAGTGTTGTGGGCTCGGGGTTTCTTCCGGTGATCGGGAAGAGGAACCGCAGCAGAGATGACCGAATCTAGGTTTTCCTCATGCAGGATTTGGTCGGCAGACAGGAAGCAGGTATGGATGCTGGAGGTCTCCTGAAAGACAGAACTTGAAAAGGTGCTGAGGAAAGAATTAAGGAGTACCGGATGCTGGAGACACCAACTATGCTTGTGAGCACTGGGTTTTTGGAGGCACTGAGGTGCTAGGAGGCACTGAGGTGCAGAAGTGCCTGGAGGCACTGAGGTGTTTGGAGGCACTGAGGTGCTTGGAGACACTGAGGTGCTAGGAGGCACTGAGGTGCTTGGATGCACTGAGGTGCAGAAGTGCCTGGAGGCACTGAGGTGCTTGGAGGCACTGAGGTGTGCTTGGGGGCACTGAGGTGCAGAGGTGCCTGGAGGCACTGAGGTGTGCTTGGAGGCACGGAGGTGCTGAGGCACGGAGGTGGCACGGAGGTGCTGAGGCACGGAGGTTCTTGGAGGCACGGAAGCCACAGGGATACGGGAGCTCTGGAGATCACAACTACAACAGCAGTAAAGATGAAACACGGCAGCTGTGGTTTTCAGTTGAGACTATGGAATACAGTACTGTGCCTTTAAGATGAACAACTGTAGCTGTGTCTTTACATTGAGACTCATGGAAATAGTAAATATAAGTGGCAACACAAAAGTAAACAAAACAGGGTAACAAGGGAACAGAGTTTTCCACAGAAACTTAAGTACAAAGGTTACCTTTAGAGAGCTCAGCTTTAAGGCTCACACAGAGCTGTGTGTGACACAAGGAACTGGCCCAGTTTCCAACTCAGCCTCCCGACTTATACTTCCTGGTCCTTGGTGATTGGTGAGCAGGATTAGGTGATGCAGAGAGTCTCAGGCTGGCAGAGGATTGGACAACTCTGGGTCAGGTGAACAGTCACTGTCATGTGACTACTCTAGACTAGGCTGTGATGTAGAATGAGGCCTAGCAGGCCGAGAGAACACTGAAGCCTGAACTTCTGCAAAACATAAGATGCTGGCTTTTAGGCCTAAACTTCAAATTACTGAATTCAGCCTCACACAGGAGCTCACCACAGGTGGAGCTAATTAACTATTACCTTTCAGGCAGAGAACTCAGGAAAACTCATAGTGCTGACAAGCTGTTTCACTCAGTGAGAAAAAGACACAGGATCCGGGACAGATGGCAGGGGTAAGTCACCAAATATGAAACCTACAGTCAGGATTGTGACAGTATCCCCCTCTTTAAGGGTGGACTCCGGACACCCATCTTGAATCTTAGAGGAACTTGAGAAATTCATACAGAAGAATTTAGGACATTCGTTGATGCCTCTTCTTCTTACGGGAACATTTGGTTTTGACCAAGGACAGCGGAATCTCCTGTAAAGAAACACCTTCCTAAGAAAACATGGGGCCTCCCATGAAAGGAGTAGCATCATGAACTGGATCAAATTCAGAGTCTGAGTCCAAGTCTAATGGAAGATATGAATCTCCCTTAGATACACAGTTTGCAGATGAAAAGGAGGTGCACTGGAGTTTTAAATTCTCTGGGCTAGGAGAGACTCCTACATGAGCAATTTTAATGGTCGGATTCTTACCGAAGGAGATTCTTAGATTATCCCTGGGAGGACAGCACAAACTTCCTTCTGCATTCCCTTTAGAGCATGATTCTTTTACCGAGTCAGATTCCAAAGGTTTAGGACTAAATTCTTTAACCACGGCATTACTAAAAGTCTGTAAGTCATGGAACACAGAATCATTACTCTCAAAAAGCATGTTGGCCCACTCCAAAGCTCTTCCTCTGAATGCCAGGAACAGATATTGAGTAATGTTGGAAGGAGTTACTGTACTTGAAGGATCAGACTCCATCAGAGAGAGAAATTGTTCAACCAGAGCGGCATATTGCAATAAATCTCCATCAAAGTAAATAGGTGGTAAACCATCAGACGAGAGCTTAGAGGCTGAGAATGGAGAAAACTTTGGCTGGACGAGTAGGACTGGATTGGATCCGAGGATACTCGAATTGGCTGGAGCCAACGGAGACTGACCAGGCTGGTCCTGGAGTATCGCTGGACCGGATGGAACCGGGACGGACTGACCAGGCAGGGCCTGGAGTATTGCTGGACCGAAAGGAGCCCCCACTTCACGGGGCTGGGCTGAGGCAAGAGCCCCCACTTCACGGAGCTGGGCTGAGGCAAGAGCCCCCACTTCATGGGGCTGGGCTGAGGCAAGAGCCCCCACTTCACGGGGCTGGGCTGAGGCAAGAGCCCCACTTCACGGGGCTGGGCTGAGGCAAGAGCCCCCACTTCACGGGGCTGGGCTGAGGCAAGAGCCCCCACTTCACGGGGCTGGGCTGAGGCAAGAGCCCCCACTTCACGAGGCTGGGCTGCACTCTGTAGACTCCCTGGCTGGGCAGCACTCTGTAGACTCCCTGCCTGGGCAGCACTCTGTAGACTCCCTGGCTGGGCAGCACTCTGTAGACTCCCTGGCTGGGCAGCACTCTGTAGACTCCCTGGCTGGGCAGCACTCTGTAGACTCCCTGGCTGGGCAGCACAATGTAGACTCCCTGGCTGGGCAGCACTCTGTAGACTCCCTGGCTGGGCAGCACTCTGTAGACTCCCTGGCTGGGCAGCACTCTGTAGACTCCCTGGCTGGGCAGCACTCTGTAGACTCCCTGGCTGGGCAGCACTCTGTAGACTCCCTGGCTGGGCAGCACTCTGTAGACTCCCTGGCTGGGCAGCACTCTGTAGTCTCCCTGGCTGGGCAGCACTCTGTAGTCTCCCTGGCTGGGCAGCGCTCCGTAGTCTCCCTGGCTGGGCAGCGCTCTGTAGTCTCCCTGGCTGGGCAGCGCTCTGTAGACTCTCTGGCTGGGCAGCGCTCTGTAGACTCTCTGGCTGGGCAGCGCTCTGTAGACTCCCTGGCTGGGCAGCGCTCTGTAGACTCCCTGGCTGGGCAGCGCTCTGTAGTCTCTCTGGCTGGGCAGCGCTCTGTAGTCTCTCTGGCTGGGCAGCGCTCTGTAGTCTCTTTGGCTGGGCAGCGCTCTGTAGTCTCTCTGGCTGGGCAGCGCTCTGTAGTCTCTCTGGGGCTGGACCCTCTGAACCCCTCACTGGGGCTGAAGACGCGGACGCCCCTCCTTGGGCTGAAGACACGGACGCCCCTCCTTGGGCTGAAGACACGGATGCCCCTCCTTGGGCTGAAGACACGGATGCCCCTCCTTGGGCTGAAGACACGGACGCCCCTCCTTGGGCTGAAGACACGGACGCCCCTCCTTGGGCTGTAGACACGGACGCCCCTCCTTGGGCTGTAGACACGGACGCCCCTCCTTGGGCTGTAGACACGGACTCCTCTGTGACTCTAAATGGCTTAAACATTCTTCTCTGGACACCTAACTTGGGATAAGGTCTTTTAATCACCGGACCCCAGTCATAAATTTGAGTCTCTTTCAGAGTAGCCATCTTGATACCCCCGTCAGCAGTAGCAGGATCGGCTACTGTGGATGACTTGTAGACATGAGCACTGTGATACTGAAATTTGTCACCATTCCCTGGCTTACGAAGAATGCAGTCTTTAACAAAGTGACTGGAATTTCCACAGTAAAGACAGAGGTGTAGCTCCCTACGCCGCTGACGTTCAGCTTCAGAGAGTTTGGGCCGTGGATAGCTCTGATGAACAACTTTTCCTTGCACAGAGGAAGAGACTCTATTAAGTGGATGGGACAAAACAGGATCAACAACGTTGGTAGTATTCCTGAAGAGATCAGGCATCACAGAAAGAATACTAGACAAAAGTTCTTGTAACTGTAATAACATCTGGTAGAAAAACTGCAGTTGGTCAGGAGTCTTAGTGCAGAAGGTCAGAGAATCTCTGGAGAAAGAATTCCGCTGCAGACACTGTGCTAATTGATGCTGAGTCGACTCCAGACCTTCCAAACGTCCTGCAATATTGCTTAGGAGGTCCTGCGTCAGACAAACACTTTCGGCCGGGTCCATGAGGCCAGTTCCTACTGTCATGACTGTGGTTTTGTGAACCCGGTGTTAGTGAAGTCTGTGCGGGCGACTGGAGGACTATATGAATACTTTCACTGACCTGGTTTGGGAGTGTTGTGGGCTCGGGGTTTCTTCCGGTGATCGGAAAGAGGAACTGCAGCAGAGATGACCGAATCTAGGTTTTCCTCATGCAGGATTTGGTCGGCAGACAGGAAGCAGGTATGGATGCTGGAGGTCTCCTGAAAGACAGAACTTGAAAAGGTGCTGAGGAAAGAATTAAGGAGTACCGGATGCTGGAGACACCAACTACGCTTGTGAGCACTGGGTTTTTGGAGGCACTGAGGTGCTAGGAGGCACTGAGGTGCAGAAGTGCCTGGAGGCACTGAGGTGTTTGGAGGCACTGAGGTGCTTGGAGACACTGAGGTGCTAGGAGGCACTGAGGTGCTTGGAGGCACTGAGGTGCAGAAGTGCCTGGAGGCACTGAGGTGCTTGGAGGCACTGAGGTGCAGAAGTGCCTGGAGGCACTGAGGTGCTTGGAGGCACTGAGGTGTGCTTGGAGGCACGGAGGTGCTGAGGCACGGAGGTGGCATGGAGGTGCTGAGGCACGGAGGTTCTTGGAGGCACGGAAGCCACAGGGATACGGGAGCTCTGGAGATCACAACTACAACAGCAGTAAAGATGAAACACGGCAGCTGTGGTTTTCAGTTGAGACTATGGAATACAGTACTGTGCCTTTATGATGAACCACTGTAGCTGTGCCTTTACATTGAGACTCATGGAAATAGTAAATATAAGTGGCAACACAAAAGTAAACCAAACAGGGTAACAAGGGAACAGAGTTTTCCACAGAAACTTAAGTACAAAGGTTACCTTTAGAGAGCTCAGCTTTAAGGCTCATACAGAGCTGTGTGTGACACAAGGAACTGGCCCAGTTTCCAACTCAGCCTCCCGACTTATACTTCCTGGTCCTTGGTGATTGGTGAGCAGGATTAGGTGATGCAGAGAGTCTCAGGCTGGCAGAGGATTGGACAACTCTGGGTCAGGTGAACAGTCACTGTCATGTGACTACTCTAGACTAGGCTGTGATGTAGAATGAGGCCTAGCAGGCCGAGAGAACACTGAAGCCTGAACTTCTGCAAAACATAAGATGCTGGCTTTTAGGCCTAAACTTCAAATTACTGAATTCAGCCTCACACAGGAGCTCACCACAGGTGGAGCTAATTAACTATTACCTTTCAGGCAGAGAACTCAGGAAAACTCATAGTGCTGACAAGCTGTTTAACTCAGTGAGAAAAAGACACAGGATCCGGGACAGATGGCAGGGGTAAGTCACCAAATATGAAACCTACAGTCAGGATTGTGACAGTATCCCCCTCTTCAAGGGTGGACTCCGGACACCCATCTTGAATCTTAGAGGAACTTGAGAAATTCATACAGAAGAATTTAGGACCTTCGTTGATGCCTCTTCTTCTTACGGGAACATTTGGTTTTGACCAAGGACAGCGGAATCTCCTGTAAAGAAAAACCTTCCTTAGAAAACATGGGGCCTCCCATGAAAGGAGTAGCATCATGAACTGGATCAAATTCAGAGTCTGAGTCCAAGTCTAATGGAAGATATGAATCTCCCTTAGATACACAGTTTGCAGATGAAAAGGAGGTGCACTGGAGTTTTAAATTCTCTGGGCTAGGAGAGACTCCTACATGAGCAATTTTAATGGTCGGATTCTTACCGAAGGAGATTCTTAGATTATCCCTGGGAGGACAGCACAAACTTCCTTCTGCATTCCCTTTAGAGCATGATTCTTTTACCGAGTCAGATTCCAAAGGTTTAGGACTAAATTCTTTAACCACGGCATTACTAAAAGTCTGTAAGTCATGGAACACAGGATCATTACTCTCAAAAAGCATGTTGGCAAACTCCAAAGCTCTTCCTCTGAATGCCAGGAACAGATATTGAGTAACGTTGGAAGGAGTTACTGTACCTGAAGGATCAGACTCCATCAGAGAGAGAAATTGTTCAACCAGAGCGGCATATTGCAATAAATCTCCATCAAAGTAAATAGGTGGTAAACCATCAGATGAAAGCTTAGAGGCTGAGACTGGAGAAAACTTTGGCTGGACGAGTAGGACTGGATTGGATCCAAGGATACTGGAATTGGCTGGAGCCAACGGAGACTGACCAGGCTGGTCCTGGAGTATCGCTGGACCGGATGGAACCGGGACGGACTGACCAGGCAGGGCCTGGAGTATTGCTGGACCGGCAGGAGCCCCCTCTTCACGGGGCTGGGCTGAGGCAACAGCCCCCATTTCCCGGGGCTGGGCTGAGGCAAGAGCCCCCACTACACGGGGCTGGGCTGAGGCAAGAGCCCCCACTTCACGGGGCTGGGCTGAGGCAAGAGCCCCCACTTCACGGGGCTGGGCTGAGGCAAGAGCCCCCACTTCACGGGGCTGGGCTGCACTCTGTAGACTCTCTGGCTGGGCAGCACTCTGTAGACTCCCTGGCTGGGCAGCACTCTGTAGACTCCCTGGCTGGGCAGCACTCTGTAGACTCCCTGGCTGGTCAGCACTCTGTAGACTCCCTGGCTGGGCAGCACTCTGTAGACTCCCTGGCTGGGCAGCACTCTGTAGACTCCCTGGCTGGGCAGCACTCTGTAGACTCCCTGGCTAGGCAGCACTCTGTAGACTCCCTGGCTGGGCAGCACTCTGTAGACTCCCTGGCTGGGCAGCACTCTGTAGACTCCCTGGCTGGGCAGCACTCTGTAGACTCCCTGGCTGGGCAGCACTCTGCAGACTCCCTGGCTGGGCAGCACTCTGTAGACTCCCTGGCTGGGCAGCGCTCTGTAGTCTCTCTGGCTGGGCAGCGCTCTGTAGTCTCTCTGGCTGGGCAGCGCTCTGTAGTCTCTCTGGCTGGGCAGCGCTCTGTAGTCTCTCTGGCTGGGCAGCGCTCTGTAGTCTTTCTGGGGCTGGACCCTCTGAACCCCTCACTGGGGCTGAAGACGCGGACGCCCCTCCTTGGGCTGAAGACACGGACGCCCCTCTTTGGGCTGAAGACACGGACGCCCCTCCTTGGGCTGAAGACGCGGACGCCCCTCCTTGGGCTGAAGACGCGGACGCCCCTCCTTGGGCTGAAGACGCGGACGCCCCTCCTTGGGCTGAAGACACGGACGCCCCTCCTTGGGCTGAAGACACGGACGCCCCTCCTTGGGCTGAAGACACGGACGCCCCTCCTTGGGCTGTAGACACGGACGCCCCTCCTTGGGCTGTAGACACGGACACCCCTCCTTGGGCTGTAGACACGGACTCCTCTGTGACTCTAAATGGCTTAAACATTCTTCTCTGGACACCTAACTTGGGATAAGGTCTTTTAATCACCGGACCCCAGTTATAAATTTGAGTCTCTTTCAGAGTAGCCATCTTGATACCCCCGTCAGCAGTAGCAGGATCGGCTACTGTGGATGACTTGTAGACATGAGCACTGTGATACTGAGATTTGTCACCATTCCCTGGCTTACGAAGAATGCAGTCTTTAACAAAGTGACTGGAATTTCCACAGTAAAGACAGAGGTGTAGCTCCCTACGCCGCTGACGTTCACCTTCAGAGAGTTTGGGCCGTGGATAGCTCTGATGAACAACTTTTCCTTGCACAGAGGAAGAGACTCTATTAAGTGGATGGGACAAAACAGGATCAACAACGTTGGTAGTATTCCAGAAGAGATCAGACATCACAGAAAGAATACTAGACAAAAGTTCTTGTAACTGTAATAACATCTGGTAGAAAAACTGCAGTTGGTCAGGAGTCTTAGTGCAGAAGGTCAGAGAATCTCTGGAGAAAGAATTCCGCCGCAGACACTGTGCTAATTGATGCTGAGTCGACTCCAGACCTTCCAAACGTCCTGCAATATTGCTTAGGAGGTCCTGCGTCAGACAAACACTTTCGGCCGGGTCCATGAGGCCAGTTCCTACTGTCATGACTGTGGTTTTGTGAACCCGGTGTTAGTGAAGTCTGTGCGGGCGACTGGAGGACTATGTGAATACTTTCACTGACCTGGTTTGGGAGTGTTGTGGGCTCGGGGTTTCTTCCGGTGATCGGGAAGAGGAACCGCAGCAGAGATGACCGAATCTAGGTTTTCCTCATGCAGGATTTGGTCGGCAGACAGGAAGCAGGTATGGATGCTGGAGGTCTCCTGAAAGACAGAACTTGAAAAGGTGCTGAGGAAAGAATTAAGGAGTACCGGATGCTGGAGACATCAACTACGCTTGTGAGCACTGGGTTTTTGGAGGCACTGAGGTGCTTGGAGGCACTGAGGTGCTAGGAGGCACTGAGGTGCAGAAGTGCCTGGAGGCACTGAGGTGTTTGGAGGCACTGAGGTGCTTGGAGACACTGAGGTGCTAGGAGGCACTGAGGTGCTTGGAGGCACTGAGGTGCAGAAGTGCCTGGAGGCACTGAGGTGCTTGGAGGCACTGAGGTGTGCTTGGAGGCACTGAGGTGCAGAGGTGCCTGGAGGCACTGAGGTGCTTGGAGGCACTGAGGTGTGCTTGGAGGCACGGAGGTGCTGAGGCACGGAGGTGGCACGGAGGTGCTGAGGCACGGAGGTTCTTGGAGGCACGGAAGCCACAGGGATACGGGAGCTCTGGAGATCACAACTACAACAGCAGTAAAGATGAAACACGGCAGCTGTGGTTTTCAGTTGAGACTATGGAATACAGTACTGTGCCTTTAAGATGAACCACTGTAGCTGTGCCTTTACATTGAGACTCATGGAAATAGTAAATATAAGTGGCAACACAAAAGTAAACAAAACAGGGTAACAAGGGAACAGAGTTTTCCACAGAATGCTGTGGATGCTGGAGGTCTCCTGAAAGACAGAACTTGAAAAGGTGCTGAGGAAAGAATTAAGGAGTACCGGATGCTGGAGACACCAACTACGCTTGTGAGCACTGGGTTTTTGGAGGCACTGAGGTGCTAGGAGGCACTGAGGTGCAGAAGTGCCTGGAGACACTGAGGTGCTTGGAGACACTGAGGTGCTAGGAGGCACTGAGGTGCTTGGAGGCACTGAGGTGCAGAAGTGCCTGGGGGCACTGAGGTGCTTGGAGGCACTGAGTTGTGCTTGGAGGCACCGTGGTGCTAGGAGGCACTGAGGTGCAGAAGTGCCTGGAGGCACTGAGGTGTGCTTGGAGGCACTGAGGTGTGCTTGGAGGCACGGAGGTGCTGAGGCACGGAGGTGGCATGGAGGTGCTGAGGCACAGAGGTTCTTGGAGGCACGGAGGCCACAGGGATACGGGAGCTCTGGAGATCACAACTACAACAGCAGTAAAGATGAAACACGGCAGCTGTGGTTTTCAGTTGAGACTATGGAATACAGTACTGTGCCTTTAAGATGAACCACTGTAGCTGTGCCTTTACATTGAGACTCATGGAAATAGTAAATATAAGTGGCAACACAAAAGTAAACAAAACAGGGTAACAAGGGAACAGAGTTTTCCACAGAAACTTAAGTACAAAGGTTACCTTTAGAGAGCTCAGCTTTAAGGCTCACACAGAGCTGTGTGTGACACAAGGAACTGGCCCAGTTTCCAACTCAGCCTCCCGACTTATACTTCCTGGTCCTTGGTGATTGGTGAGCAGGATTAGGTGATGCAGAGAGTATCAGGCTGGCAGAGGATTGGACAACTCTGGGTCAGGTGAACAGTCACTGTCATGTGACTACTCTAGACTAGGCTGTGATGTAGAATGAGGCCTAGCAGGCCGAGAGAACACTGAAGCCTGAACTTCTGCAAAACATAAGATGCTGGCTTTTAGGCCTAAACTTCAAATTACTGAATTCAGCCTCACACAGGAGCTCACCACAGGTGGAGCTAATTAACTATTACCTTTCAGGCAGAGAACTCAGGAAAACTCATAGTGCTGACAAGCTGTTTAACTCAGTGAGAAAAAGACACAGGATCCGGGACAGATGGCAGGGGTAAGTCACCAAATATGAAACCTACAGTCAGGATTGTGACATATAGTACCCTTGATACTATATTTAGCCTTTGGGTTTTTGAGACCCAAGTGCATGATTTTGCATTTTTTTACCATTTCTCAAGCCTACCTAGGTCATCATTCATTTGTTTTACGCCTCCCGGTGTGTCTACTCTGTTGCATATCTTTGTATCATCTGCAAAAAGGCATACCTTCCCTTCAATACCATTTGCAATGTCACCAACAAAGATATTAAAGAGAACTGGACCAAGTTCAGATCCCTGGGGTACTCCACTGGTAACATTTCCCTCCATAGATTGCACTCCATTAGCTACAACTGTCTGTTTCCTATCCTGCAACCAGTTTCTTATCCATTTAACTGTTTTATAATCTACCCCCACGCTTTCAAGTTTATTTAGAAGTCTGCGATGTGGGACAGTGTCAAATATGAGACCTGCAGAGTATTGCTCTTTTTCATCTATCCCATGACAAATACATAGGGCAGGCTTTTTCAACCAGTGTGCCGTGGCACACTAGTGTGCCGCAACCAGTTGCAAGGTGTGCCGCGGAGCCAGAGCAGCTTCAGAGTGAACTGTTGGCTCAGTTTCTTCTTAGAGGATCAGTCGTGCTCCGGCTGTGATGTGTGCCTTGAAGATGCGGCGGTGTGATATCATAGGTCACGGCCGCCACGTCTCACGACCCAGGCAGCCCACCCGACTGCATACACATCTTCCAGTTCCTGCCTGCATACACAGCTTGCCCACCCACATCCACACCTGCCTGCTGCTCAGTATTCGCAGCACTCCACTATGAACAATCCCCACCACTGAGGGACAGGAAGGAGGACAGCTGACCGGTAGGGGCTAATATTTGTTGTTGTTTTTTTCTCCTGTGGGGAATAGGATTTATGTGGGGAAAATAAGGATTTATGGGGGGAACAATGTGAAGAATTCATGTGGGGAGCAATATGATTTATGTAGGGAGCAATGTGATTGTTTTTTCTGTGTAGGCCAATGTATGTGTGGATTTTTTTTTACTATGAGGGACAAAGTGTGTTTTTTTTTTTTTTTTTTTACTGTGGGGAACTGATGGTGTGCCTTGGCAATTTTAAAATATTGTTCGGTGTGCCGCGAGTAAAAAAAGGTTGAAAATCACTGACATAGGGGAATCATTCGGAGTGGATCGCATGCTGCAACTTATTGCAGCCCGTGCGATCAGATAGTCACCGCCTATGGGGGAGTGTATTTTAACTGTGCGAGTGTGCAAACGCTTGTGCAGGGGAGCTGTACAAAAACATTTTGTGCAGTTTCTGAGTAGCTCTGAATTTACTCAGGCGCTGCAATCACTTCAGCCTCTCCGGTTCCGGAATTGACGTCAGACACCCACCCTCCAAATGCCTGCGTTTTCCTCTCCACTCCCAGAAAACGGTCAGTTGCCACCCTGGAACGCCTTCCTGCTGTCAGTCACCTTGCAATCGCAATCTTCGTTAGAACATTCGCTGCCTGGCGTTTCCCGTCGCCGGGCAGCGACACGCCTGCTCTTTACAGCTGCAGCGCATGCGCATTCCGGGCCCGATCGCACGGATGCGAAAAACTGCAACAAGGGTATCCATGTGAGGTTGCAGAGAAAGCTTACATAGAAGTACAGAGTTCGGATAGGGAATCATTACTTAGGAGGAGTAAGAAGGATGATCTACACACTGTCCTAAATAATGATAGAACCACTAATTTTATCACTCAATTTAATTCACATGCCTCAGAAATGAGAAATATTATAAGAAAAAATAGTGAGATATTGAAAATTGATAATTATGTAGGTAATCTTATAAAACCAGAAAAAGGAGTGATTTTTAGGAAAGCTGATAATATCAAAGGCAAGCTAGTGCCAAGTCACTTAGAAGGAAAGGTATTGGTTTAACTAAAGGTCAAAATTGGCTGCCAAATATGATACCGATTGGTTTTCATAGGTGTGGTAGGGATAGATGTGAGACTTGTAATCATACGGAGAAGAAATCCTTGGATGTTACATCATTTATAACAAAAGAACGTTATGTGATTAGAGAATTCATTAATTGTAACTATATATATGTAATCTATGTATTAACTTGTGGGTGCGGTAAACAATACGTAGGACGCACCACGAGAAAGTTACATACTAGGTTTATGGAACATAAACGTAATATTATGAAAAATAATAAAATGCATTGCCTCTCGAATCATGTTTCTAATTGTCCAGAAGGCACACTAGATAAAATTAAAATCATAGGCATTGAACAAATGAGAACTACTTATAGAGGGGGAGATCGATATAATATGCTTTGTAAGAGGGAAGCCTTCTGGATATTTAGACTATGCACTTTAAAACCACAAAGGCTAAATGATACTGTGGAATTAAATAATAATAAGAATTTACTTACCGATAATTCTATTTCTCGTAGTCCGTAGTGGATGCTGGGGACTCCGTAAGGACCATGGGGAATAGCGGCTCCGCAGGAGTCTGGGCACATCTAAAGAAAGCTTTAGGATTACCTGGTGTGCACTGGCTCCTCCCCTTATGACCCTCCTCCAAGCCTCAGTTAGGATACTGTGCCCGGACGAGCGTACACAATAAGGAAGGATTTTGAATCCCGGGTAAGACTCATACCAGCCACACCAATCACACTGTACAACTTGTGATCTGAACCCAGTTAACAGCATGATAATAGAGGAGCCTCTAGAAAAGATGGCTCACTACAGCAATAACCCGAATTTTTTGGTAACAATAATTATGTACCAGTATTGCAGACAATCCGCACTTGGGATGGGCGCCCAGCATCCACTACGGACTACGAGAAATAGAATTATCGGTAAGTAAATTCTTATTTTCTCTAACGTCCTAGTGGATGCTGGGGACTCCGTAAGGACCATGGGGATTATACCAAAGCTCCCAAACGGGCGGGAGAGTGCGGATGACTCTGCAGCACCAAATGAGAGAACTCCCGGTCCTCCTCAGCCAGGGTATCAATTTTGTAGAATTTACAAACGTATTTGCTCCTGACCAAGTAGCTGCTCGGCAAAGTTGTAAAGCCGAGACCCCTCGGGCAGCCGCCCAAGATGAGCCCACCTTCCTTGTGGAGTGGGCATTTACAGATTTTTGGCTGTGGCAGGCCTGCCACAGAATGTGCAAGCTGAATTGTATTACAAATCCAACGAGCAAAAGTCTGCTTAGAAGCAGGAGCACCCAGCCTGTTGGGTGCATACAGGATAAACAGCGAGTCAGATTTCCTGACTCCAGCCGTCCTGGAAACATATATTTTCAGGGCCCTGACAACGTCTAGCAACTTGGAGTCCTCCAAGTCCCTAGTAGCCGCAGGCACCACAATAGGTTGGATCAGGTGAACGCTGAAACCACCTTAGGGAGAAACTGAGGACGAGTCCTCAATTCCACCCTGTCCGAATGGAAAATCAGATAAGGGCTTTTACAGGATAAAGCCCCCAATTCTGACACGCGCCTGGCCCAGGCCAGGGCCAACAGCATGACCACTTTCCCTGTGAGATATTTTAACTCCACAGATTTAAGTGGGTCAAACCAATGTGACTTTTGGAACCCAAAACTACATTGAGACCCCAAAGTGCCACTGGAGGCACAAAAGGAGGCTGTATATGCAGTACCCCTTTTACAAATGTCTGAACTTCAGGGACTGAAGCTAGTTCTTTTTGGAAGAAAATTGACAGAGCCGAAATTTGAACCTTAATGGACCCCAATTTCAGGCCCATAGACACTCCTGTTTGCAGGAAATGTAGGAATCGACCCGGTTGAATTTCCTCCGTCGGGCCTTACTGGCCTCGCACCACGCAACATATTTTCGCCAAATGCGGTGATAATGTTTTGCGGTTACATCCTTCCTGGCTTTGATCAGGATAGGGATGACTTCATCCGGAATGCCTTTTTTCCTTCAGGATCCGGCGTTCAACCGCCACGCCGTCAAACGCAGCCGCGGTAAGTCTTGGAACAGACAGGGTCCTTGCTGGAGCAGGTCCCTTCTTAGAGGTAGAGGCCACGGATCCTCCGTGAGCATCTCTTGAAGTTCCGGTTACCAAGTCCTTCTTGGCCAATCCGGAGCCACGAAAATAGTGCTTACTCCTCTCCATCTTATCAATCTCAGTACCTTGGGTATGAGAGGCAGAGGAGGGAACACATACACTGACTGGTACACCTCTGGTGTTACCAGAGCGTCTACAGCTATTGCCTGAGGGTCCCTTGACCTGGCGCAATACCTGTCGAGTTTTTCCCAACGGTTTATAATCATGTGGAAGACTTCTGGGTGAAGTCCCCACTCTCCCGAGTGGAGGTCGTGCTGAGGAAATCTGCTTCCCAGTTTTCCACTCCCGGAATGAATATTGCTGACAGCGCTATCACATGATTTTCCGCCCAGCGAAGAATCCTTGCAGCTTCTGCCATTGCCCTCCTGCTTCTTGTGCCACCCTGTCTGTTTACGTGGGTGACTGCCGTGATGTTGTCCGACTGGATCAACACCGGCTGACCTTGAAGCAGAGGTTCTTGCTAAGCTTAGAGCATTGTAAATGGCCCTTAGCTTCAGGATATTTATGTGAAGTGATGTCTCCAGGCTTGACCATAAGCCTTGGATATTCCATCCCTGTGTGACTGCTCCCCAGCCTCGCAGGCTGGCATCCGTGGTCACCAGGACCCAGTCCTGAATGCCGAATCTGCGGCCCTCTAGAAGATGAGCACTCTGCAACCACCACAGGAGGGATACCCTTGTCCTTGGTGACAGGGTTATCCGCTGATGCATCTGAAGATGCGACCCGGACCCTTTGTCCAGTAAGTCCCACTGGAAAGTTCTTGCGTGGAATCTGCCGAATGGGATTGCTTCGTAAGAAGCCACCATTTTTACCCAGAACCCTTGTGCATTGATGCACTGAGACTTGGCTCGGTTTTAGGAGGTTCCTGACTAGCTCGGATAACTCCCTGGCTTTCTCTTCCGGGAGAAACACCTTTGTTCTGGACTGTGTCCAGGATCATCCCTAGGAACAGAAGACAAGTCGTCGGAACCAGCTGCGATTTTGGAATATTGAGAATCCAATCGTGCTGCCGCAACACTACCTGAGATAGTGCTACACCGACCTCCAACTGTTCCCTGGATCTTACCCTTATCAGGGAATCGTCCAAGTAAGGGATAACTAAAATTCCCTTCCTTGGAAGGAATATCATCATTTCGGCCAATACCTTGGTAAAGACCCGGGGTGCCGTGGACCATCCCTACGGCAGCGTCTTAACTGATAGTGACAGTTCTGTACCATAACCTGAGGTACCCTTGGTGAGAAGGGTAAATTTTGACCTGAAGGTAAGCATCCTTGATGTCCCGAGACATCATGTAGTCCCCTTCTTCCAGGTTCGTAATCACTGCTCTGAGTGACTCAATCTTGAATTTGAACCTCTGTATGGAAGTGTTCAAAGATTTTAGATTTAGAAACGGTCTCACCGAGCCGTCTGGCTTCGGTACCACAATAGTGTGGGATAATACCCCGTTCCCTGTTGCAGGAGGGGTACCTTGATTATCACCTGCTGGGAATACAGCTTGTGAATGGCTTCCAAAACTGCCTCCCTGTCAGAGGGAGACGTCGGTAAAACCGACTTTTGGAAACGGCGAGGGGGAGACGTCTCGAATTCCAATTTGTACCCCTGAGATATTACCTGAAGGATCCAGGGGTCTACTTGCGAGTGAGCCCACTGCGCACTGAAATTTATTGAGAACGGGCCCCCACCGTGCCTGAGCTTGTAAAGCCCTAGCGTCATACTGAGGGCTTGGCAGAGGCGGGAAAGGGTTTCTGTTCCTGTGAACTGGCTGATCTCAGCAGCCTTTTTCCTCTCCCTCTGTCACGAGCAGAAAAGAGGCACCTTTTGTCCGCTTGCCAACAAAGGACTGCGCCTGATAATACGGCGTCTTATTTTGAGAGGCGACCTGGGGTACAAACGTGGATATCCCAGCTGTTGCCGTGGCCACCAGGTCTGAAAGACCGACCCCAAATGTCCCCTTTTTAAGGCAATACTTCCAAATGCCGTTTGGAATCCGCATCACCTGACCACTTTACTGGTGGAATTGGACAACGCACTTATACTTGATGCCAGTCGGCAAATATTCCGCTGTGCATCATGCATATATAGAAATGCATCTTTTAAATGCTCTATAGGCAATAATATACTGTCCTTATCTAGGATATCAATATTTCCAGTCAGGGAATCCGACCACGCCAACCCAGCACTGCACATCCAGGCTGAGGCGATTGCTGGTCGCAGTATAACACCATTATGTGTGTAAATACATTTTAGGATACCCTCCTGCTTTTATCAGCAGGATCCTTAAGGGCGGCCCTCTCAGGAGAGGGTAGAGCCCTTGTTCTTACAAGCGTGTGAGCGCCTTAACCCCCCTAGGGGGTGTTTCCCAACGCACCCTAACCTCTGGCGGGAAAAGGTATACTGCCAATAACTTTTTTGAAATTATTATCGGGGGAAACCCACGCATCATCACACACCTCATTTTATTTCTCAGATTCAGGAAAACTACAGGTAGTTTTTCCTCACCAAACATAATACCCCTTTTTGGTGGTACTCATATTATCAGAAATGTGTAAACATTTTCCATTGCCTCAATCATGTAACGTGTGGCCCTATTGGAAATCACGGTTGTCTCTTCACCGTCGACACAGGAGTCAGTATCCGTGTCGGCGTCTGTATCTGCCATCTGAGGTAACGGGCGCTTTAGAGCCCCTGACGGCCTATGAGACGTCGGGACATGCACAAGCTGAGTAGCCGGCTGTCTCATGTCAACCACTGTCTTTTATACAGAGCTGACACTGTCACGTAATTTTCAACAGTACATTCACTCAGGTGTCGACCCCCTAGGGGGTGACATCACTATTACAGACAATCTGCTCCGTCTCCACATCATTTTTCTCCTCATACATGTCGACACAAACGTACCGACACACAGCACACACACAGGGAATGCTCTGATAGAGGACAGGACCCCACTAGCCCTTTGGGGAGACAGAGGGAGAGTTTTCCAGCACACACCAGAGCGCTATATATATATATACAGGGATAACCTTATATAAGTGTTTTTCCCTTTATAGCTGCTGTATGTTTTAATACTGCGCCTAATTAGTGCCCCCCTCTCTTTTTTTAACCCTTTCTGTAGTGTAGTGACTGCAGGGGAGAGCCAGGGAGCTTCCCTCCAACTGAGCTGTGAGGGAAAGTGGCGCCAGTGTGCTGAGGAGATAGGCTCCGCCCCTTTTCCGGCGGCCTTATCTCCCGTTTTTCTGTATATTCTGGCAGGGGTTAAATGCATCCATATAGCCCAGGAGCTATATGTGATGTATTTTTTGCCATGTAAGGTATTTTTATTGTGTTTTATTGCGTCTCAGGGCGCCCCCCCCAGCGCCCTGCACCCTCAGTGACCGGAGTATGAAGTGTGCTGAGAGCAATGGCGCACAGCTGCGGTGCTGTGCGCTACCTTATTGAAGACAGGAACGTCTTCTGCCGACGATTTTTCCGGACCTCTTCGCTCTTCTGGCTCTGTAAGGGGGCCGGCGGCGCGGCTCCGGGACCCATCCAGGCTGAACCTGTGATCGTCCCTCTGGAGCTAATGTCCAGTAGCCAAGAAGCCCAATCCACTCTGCACGCAGGTGAGTTCGCTTCTTCTCCCCTTAGTCCCTCGATGCAGTGAGCCTGTTGCCAGCAGGTCTCACTGAAAATAACAAACCTAATCTAAAACTTTCACCAAGAAGCTCAGGAGAGCCCCTAGTGTGCACCCTTCTCGTTCGGGCACAGAGATCTAACTGAGGCTTGGAGGAGGGTCATAGGGGGAGGAGCCAGTGCACACCAGGTGATCCTAAAGCTTTCTTTAGATGTGCCCAGACTCCTGCGGAGCCGCTATTCCCCATGGTCCTTACGGAGTCCCCAGCATCCACTAGGACGTCAGAGAAATATGAAATATGAAAAATGTATTATTTTGTCTGATTTTGATATGATGAATTTCTATGGATATATAGATGTTACTAGGATATATTAGGTGGAAATCAAGTTTGGTAGGAAATTAGGAGTTCATTACTGCGATTTGAAGGTCCTGCAATGTATTGTGTTATATATTTATAATTTATTATGAGATATAATATATACTACACGTTATGTATTGCTGTATATAAGATATAGATTTAGATTGGCAAATTAGCAGAATAATATGAGCTATATTATGAAAGCACGGAAAACATGTCATGCACTAGAAATGTAGTGTCTAGTACGCACATATACTGTGAGGTTGAATGCAGAAATGGAAAGCACAGGGTGTGCCTGTGCAAGTGCTGAATGGAGAAATGGAACACAGAAATGGAACGCACATAATGCGCCTGTGCAGGTGATGAAATGGAACACAGAAATGGAACGCACATAATGAGCTTGTGCGGGTGACGAAACCGGAAGCGGGAGTACGGCGCCAAGCTTTAAATAAGGACACAAAGTGACCGTGCATTCATCTTTCTGAGGAAGCCGCCGATTCTGTCAGAGGCGGAGAAATGCATAAGAGAGGAGTATCACCCATGGCTGGGGATCTCCGGTTTGCTACCACTTGTTGCTGCTCAGCGTCAGGACCGTGCTGCATTGTCATCTGCACTGAGGTTGAGACGTCTCCTTAGTTTCGGGAAATACAGGTCTGAAGACACGCTGGAATGGAGTTTTTCAGTGAGCGTGGCCACGCAAGACTGTTAAGTATACTCTGATACAATCTCCACAATGGGAAACAGTTACTAATTTTACATCCATTCCTATTTCTGGACATGGGAAATCCAGAATAGGATGTCAAAGATGTAATAGACCCAGATGTATGACGTGTAAGTTCATCACTGAGAGTGATCAATTTTCTTCATCCAAAACTGGAAAGATCTTCGATATTTCGGGTCAAATCACCTGTCAAACAACTTTTGTAATATACTTAATTACCTGCAATTGCGGGATACAATACGTAGGCAGGACCATTAGACAACTTAGTACCAGGTTTTTAGAACATAGAAGATTAGTCCTAAATAAATCTATGAAACACAGTGTACCCCGACATGTCAATTCCCTACATGATGGGGATTGCAGAGTTCTATCTCTGCAGGGAATAGAACAGATAGAATAGAATAGACCCCACGGGGTGGGGATAGATATAACTATCTCTGCAATAGAGAAGCCTTCTGGATTTGTAACCTGGAAACCTTGCACCCCATGGGCCTTAATGAGAATATTGAACTTAATGGCATCTAATTCCCCTCTCCCTATAGGCCCTAGTATGCATGTGGGGACAAATATGTATATACCTGCGTGCTGTAACGTGAAATGGATATATATGTATATATATGTGTGTTTGTTGATCTTGGCATCCACACATATATTAGATACAGATGGACTGGTTACACATCTCTGGTATTTATATAATTACAGGTTTAACTATGAATCATACCCTAGCTAAGCTCAACACTGAAGTTGAGATCCAGAATACGTTTATAAGTAATAATCCTCTGTCTGTCCTTATAATTTGCCTTCTCCTTTTTTTCCTCTCTAGAGGAAGTAGTTCTGGTCATAACCTGGGCTTTGCATAACTATATTAATGAAATATATGTACAGGTTGAGTATCCCATATCCAAATATCCGAAATACGGAATATTCCGAAATACGGACTTTTTTGAGTGAGAGTGAGATAGTGAAACTTTTGTTTTTTGATGGCTCAATGTACACAAACTTTGTTTAATACACAAAGTTATTAAAAATATTGTATTAAATGACCTTCAGGCTGTGTGTATAAGGTGTATATGAAACATAAATGAATTGTGTGAATGTACACACACTTTGTTTAATGCACAAAGTTATAAAAAATATTGGCCTAAATGACCTTCAGGCTGTGTGTATAAGGTGTATATGAAACATAAATACATTCTGTGCTTAGACTTGGGTCCCATCACCATGATATCTCATTATGGTATGCAATTATTCCAAAATACGGAAAAATCCCATATCCAAAATACCTCTGGTCCCAAGCATTTTGGATAAGGGATACTCAACCTGTATTTAATCCTCTTATAGAATATAATATTTCTTCTTCCTATCCATCTATAAAAATGATAATGTTAATAATAATATAAAAAATTAAATTATATAAACTAAAAAATATAAAAGATGGATTGTGAAGGTGTGCTCCTTCGGTTTTTGGTTTTGAACCAGGGACCTTTTGGTCGCAGTCCATGTCCCTATCCACTGGGCCATCACGGCCGGGAGAACTAGTGCTGGTTCCTTATGTATACTAAATCCTCTGGGATGCCATACCCATATCTATGCTAACTGCCGCTCCCGGTATAAGGATGGTGAAACAATGCTGATCATTATAAAATGAAAATGAAAATAAAAATATTTAAATAACTTTAATTATGATACACCTAAGGTGGTCAAGTATCAAGGATATACTATGTTTGATGCTAAATTCATCATAATTTATACTGCAGGTGATTTAAATTCATTTGCCCGAATCAGATTTCATTATGCATTATATATATATATACTTCTGTAAACTACGAGACCACCTATATCTATTTATTCGGCATTCTTTTCACCGACAGCGGCATATAATGTGTTTGCTTTTATTTTTTATATTTTGTATTTGTATCGTTATACGGAATCTATGTAGTCTGTACACCTGATTAAAGATTAAAAACAAGTGAAGGAAACATGTGCAAAGGACCCATCATAGTGTGAAACCCAATTACAACTTTCAGGTGTGAATAAAGAGACTTTAAAGCTGATTGGCTGCTGTCCATTCAAATACACCCACACCTGCCAAAATGGGTATTCACACTTCCTGAAGAAACCGCCGGTGTTGTGGGCGGAGAAACGCGTAGAGGGTCACTATACAAACTTGTCCACTGCTGGAGACTCTTATGGACCTTCCGTTACTGGTATTGAGCGATTGAGATGCTTTCTCACCACCTCCATTAACCGGACACACCGCAATTACATTCTTCCTGCTGTGCTTGAAAAGCCCCGTTCTGCTGAGGTGTTATGCAGCAACCACGACTCTCTCTGCCGGACAATCTGATATAGCCGCTGTCGGCTGCCGTGAGCCACCTCCGCTAATTGCTACAGACGGGAATCAGCATTCACTACTACGGGTGAGAACGGTCCTGAATGTGAGGGGTGAGATATAGCAAACACAAAAAAAAACCATTGCCTACAATTACTAGCAGCAGTTTTTTAACCTGTTGAGACATTTTTTTCATATGCCTCTTATCAGTACGGATGACACCAGCCTAATATATCACTGTGGACTGTAACATCAATTATAATTGGCGCTTAGGCCGATCACGGCTAATATATCGCCAACTGTGTATGTGATTATTGTATATGCAACTATACTTGCACTGTGTGTTTTCTCTAAATCTATTTTTACTAATTAGGTGGTCCTTCCACCATATTTATTAATAAATGACTTTTTATCTGTAAACAGCGCTCCTTTAATGTTTTGTATAGAACATTAATTAGTATACTCTTGTATTAGGCATCCAGGTGCCCTCTAGGAGCTGCTATTATATTATATTAATTAATTGTCAATCAGGTGTGCTTTTTAAATTCTTAACAACTTTAGCGCCCGATGTACAGGAGTATATATTCCCTATACCTTTTCTCTTTACTAATTTTACATCAACCAGTTCTGCTTGCTACAAATTGTTACAACTGGATTCAGTACTGAGCACGTTATTAACTGCTTCTGCTTGCTATTTGATCACAATTGGAACAGTTACTAATTTCATAATACCAGTTCTGTTTGCTGTTTATTGATACAGCTTGAATCAGTTAATAAATTACGTATACTAACTGTCTCTGCTTGTCATTTGATCATAATTGGAACCAGTTGCTAATTACAGCTATTAACCATTTCTGCTTGGCTACTAAAAACTGCATTAAATATTTCAAGCTTATCTGCTGAGGTTCAAATGATTGGGACTATTAAGCGCTCAACTGAATGAATTTAATTTTAGAGAGATTATGATCATTATGTGTTTTTAAAATAATTTTTTTTTTTTAATACACCGGCCGTGTGGATTTATGTAATGTGTGGTTTATTAAATGTTGTATGTTTATAATTGTAACTGATCTGGACAGCGCTTTATTTTTCTTGTTTTTAGTTTTATTACTGCTACACCACTGCAGAACATTGCCCTGTTCCATTTACCCAGTCAGATACACAGTGATATATTCTGCAGATTTCTAGTTACTGACCACTAGACACCTGCAGATCATTGCTCTGTTCTATCTATCCCGACAGATCAGGGCCGGCTCCAGGCATGTTCCAATAGAGCGGCCGAACAAGGCGCCACACTTTATGGGCGCCGCTAGCTCTGGCCGCCATATTGGAGCCTGGAGCCGTCGCTACAGCTGCAGTCCGCTCCCTTCCCCGCTAACCGGAGCCGGCCCGTGAGCCAACCACAGCTTGCGGTCCGGCAGCTGAGGCTGATTGGCTGCCGGACCGCGAGCTTTGATTGGCTTGCGGACCGGCGCCTAGTTAAACCTGTACACCGCCGCCGGAGATTGAAGGCTCCTAGGAGAGGCGCACGCTGCGCTCTCCTCCCTGCCCTCAGCCAAAGAGCAGCACCTAGCAGCAGCCTCAGCAACCATCGCGGTGACCGGTGAGCAGCACGGGGGCAGGTGAGGGGGGGGATATCTGGCACTGGGAACATGTCTGTCACTGGGGGCATGAGACATGTGTATCTGGCATTGGGGGGCATATCTGGCACTGTGGGGGCATTTTTATATCTGGCACTGTGGGGACATATCTGGCACTGTGGGCATTTATGCATCTGGCACTGGGTGCATTTATGCCTTCGGCGCGCGCATGGGGGTGGGGGGGGGGGGGCTTTTACATTTTCTCGCTCAGGGTGCTAGTAGGCCTGGAGCCGGCCCTGCGACAGATACACAGTGATATTCTGTAGATTATTAGATTACTGTCCTCTAAAGAGATCTGCAGAACATTTCTCTGTTCCATATACCCCGACACATACATAGTGATATATTCTGCAGAATACTAGTTACTGACCTCTAGAGACCTGCAGCACATTTCTCTGTTCCATCTACCCCATGACAGATACATATGGATATTTTATAGATTATTTTACTGACCTCGGAAGAGACCTGCAGAGTATTGCTCTTTTTCATCTATCCCATGACAAATACATAGGGGGGTCATTCGGAGTGGATCGCATGCTGCAACTTATTGCAGCCCGTGCGATCAGATTGTCACCGCCTATGGGGGAGTGTATTTTAGCTGTGCGAGTGTGCAAACGCTTGTGCAGAGGTGCTGTACAAAAACATTTTGTGCAGTTTCTGAGTAGCTCTGAACTTACTCAGCCTCTCAGGTTCCGGAATTGAAGTCAGACACCCACACTGCAAATGCCTGCGTTTTCCTCTCCACTCCTAGAAAACGGTCAGTTGCCACCCCGGAACGCCTTCTTGCTGTCAGTCACCTTGCAATCGCAATCTTCGTTAGAACATTCGCTGCCTGGCGTTCCCCGTCGCCGGGCAGCGACACGCCTGCGCATTGCAGCCGCAGCGCATTCCGGACCCGATCGCACGGCTGCGAAAAACTGCAGCGTGCGATCGGGTTGGAGAAACCCCCTAAGTAATTTATTCTGCAGGTTATTAGATTACAGATACATATTGATACATTCTTCATAGGACCTCATATGTATATACCAGAACTATTCTCAAATCTGAAACCTTCCGTTCCTGAGTATCTGCAGTTCTGTTCCACCAAATGACTAACTGCGTGATCTTTAATCTCCTTCTACCACTTTTGATTGGCCCTGAAATGTAAAATGGCAATCATGCTAAAAGCAAAACACAGCCTTTAATTCAGCCCTTAGGGGTATTTACTAAGATTGCTTAGAGGCAGAAATACGCAGAACACATCAATAGCCTTCCCCTTCCCAAAGTAGGAAAAATTATAGTGTTCAGTTGTACTATATTTGTACGATGGGGCGTGCCTGACACACATTCATCGAATCATATTGGTAGCAACTTGCACAGGGGTTTGAGAACCCACAAGTTATGTCTTTCCATGTGCACCTTTAAGGTGGTAATCTAGATGTATTTTGTGTGGATGCACCCTTGTGCTGTGCACCCTCCTCTATTGCCATCCCCCGTGCTGGACCATTAGCACAGAGAGCCATAAGTGGCAAACGTGGCCGAGTCACCAGTACCAAATAACCTCACTGTGAAAAGGCATGTAAACGCAATTTTAAAAAAAAGTTGCAGAGAAAAAAAAATGCAACTTGCGTTTACGTGTAATTCTGGATGAGGTCCACATTGTCAACACATGTGTAGATACCATAAGAGAGTAGGGCAGTCACAACACACACATACTTTATCTATAGTATTATTTTTGCTAGCTATAGCAGTACAGATAAGATGCACTCTTCAATGGGGTGCTGCGGTCTCATGTTAAAACTGAGTTTACATTCTTGTACGCCAGTGTATTGTGTAGAAAAGAAACACATTTCCATGCCCTGCTTTTCATCTGGAACTACAAGCATAGGCAAAATGTGTATATTGTATATGATATACCTGTATTCAATTGTAAGTGTAAAGGGCCCCATACACTAGAGCGATTATGGGGGGTCATTCCGACCCGTTCGCTCGCTGAGTTTTCACGCAGCAGAGCGAACGGGTCCCTGCTGTGCATGCGCCGGTGCCATAGTGCGCCTGCGGGACGGCTGAAGGCCGTAGCAGGATAGCGATCGCCTCTGCCTGATTGACAGGCAGAGGAGATCGATGAGCGGGTGGGGGCGAAATGGCGGTGTTTGGCCACCGTTTCGTAGGCGCGGTCCGGCCAACGCAGGCGTGGCCGGACCGAACAGGGCAGTGGACCGCAGCGGCTGCGTAACGTCATACGGAGCCGCTGCGGGCCAGGGAGCGAGGAGTAGCTCCTGGCCAGCTCGCTAAAGCTGCGCTGGCCGGGAGTTACTCCTGAATTGCAAAGGCATCGCCGCTGTACGATGCCTTTGCACTTCTGCGAGGGGGGCCAGACTGACATGCGGGGCCGGCTAGCCCTGTGCTGGTCCCCCCCCCGCATGTCAGGAAAGATGATCGTAGCTGTGCAAAATTTTGCACAGCTACGATCAACTCGGAATGACCCCCTATGCCCAATTTCAGCCCAATTCTGGCCGATATACTGGGTGAAATTGGGCATTTTGGCTGTGTATCCGATCTGATGCGCGGCCCCATGAGCGTCATATCGGATCCTCCAGATCGCTAGTGCTGCACTCGTGATATGTCGGTTCCCGCAGGCTTGGCTGGGATCGCATAAGATATATCGCATGCAAAAATGTACCAACTCGTATGGAATCGTATGGAACCACCCCCAGGTAGCTCCCGGGAGAGTTCAAGGGAAATCGCCTCCGACTTCAGCCTCAGACATATCGTTCTAGTGTATGGGGCCCTTAAGTTATTCAAAGAATACAAGGTCTGTTGCTTGTGGTTAGGGCACAATTCACACACTGCCAGTAGGTGACAGTTTCAATGTGTTTGTAGTTTTCATTGTTGTTTCAATTCAATTTATTTCCCCCCCCCCGGCAGCCACTAGATGGCGCCTAAGAAGCAATTCAATTGTTGCTCGCTTTGGGCGCGCATGCTGTGGGAGGACACGTCATATGCCTCCTAAAGTGCGAGCTGAAATGTGCGTAAACTCTGTGGTTTGGGCGCTCAAATGGGAGTTTAAGCTCCCTAACCAGAACCTTAAACAGGGACCCATGGCTTAAAGAACTACCTGCCCCTCTGGGCATTAAGAATCTGTAGAGGTTTTATTTAATTAAACAATGGCATTCTTGTGCCCTCTGCCTCCTGCCACCAGAATAGGATGTATGGGCGGGGGGGGCATTCTTCCACTGTTTGGAGATAGCGAGGACCGAGCTTGCTTATCTAACTCCCTCCAACATCTCTTCTTCAGCTTCCTCAGGAAAACTCCTCCGGCCCTTCCACCTCCTCAGCGGTGGGCAGGCTGTCCTTCACTGTACACACAATCTTCTGGTGAACACAACATTGGTGGTCATTCCGAGTTGTTCGCCCGCAAGCTGCTTTTAGCAGCTTTGCACACGCTAAGCCGCCGCCTACTGGGAGTGAATCTTAGCATAGTAAAATTGCGAACGAAAGATTAGCAGAATTGCGAATAGACACTTCTTAGCAGTTTCTGAGTAGCTCCACACTTACTCGGCAACTGCGATCAGTTCAGTCAGTTTCGTTCCTGGTTTGACGTCACAAACACTCCCAGCGTTCGCCCAGACACTCCCCCGTTTCTTCAGACACTCCCACGTTTTTCCCAGAAACGGCAGCGTTTTTTCACACACACCCATAAAACGGCCAGTTTCCGCCCAGAAACACCCACTTCCTGTCAATCACATTACGATCACCAGAACGAAGAAAAAACCTCGTAATGCCGTGAGTAAAATTCCTGACTGCATAGCAAATTTACTTGGCGCAGTCGCAGTGCGAACATTGCGCATGCGCAATTAGCGGAAAATCGCTGCGATGCGAAGAAAATTACCGAGCGAACAACTCGGAATGACCACCATTATCCACTCAAGCCCTATCCGGACGCCGTGACTCTTCCTCATGCCACAATGAGATTTTTGGTAATTCCATAGATGCGTCGTGTGAGTTCTCTGTGAAAATCTCTGTTACTAGAGATCTGCACCATTAAATCATCATTAAATCATTGTCACCATATCTTCAAGGAGAGCTGAGGCAGCAACATAATAGCTACATATTATACTGTAAAAAGGAATCTAAAAATATAACCTGTAAATATATGAATACAAATTAAGTCTGATGTAAATGTATTTTTATTAATATATATTTATGAAGTAAAACATATATACGTGCATATTATAATTATATATAATAAAAAAGTGAAGAAAAAGTGAAAAATGAATTAAGATGTAAGTGATAAATAATCTAGAGAAAAATATGGAACAAAAATGACAAAAAAAATAAAGAATTGAGAAAAAGGAAAACAACAACTCAATAACAAGTTCAAGTTAACAATTAATGTACAACAGCTGTCACCACATGTTGTACATCATTTATTTATATAGCGCCGACATATTCCGCAGCGCTGTACAGAGAATATTCCAGTCACTCCCATCAGTTCCTACCCCAGTGGAGCTTACAGTCTATATTCCCCATCACATGTATATTAAATTGAAATGAGCATAACCTCATAGAACATCTGCTAATTACACGGCTTTATCTTACTGTCTGTACTTTCCAACATTCATTAATATCATCACTTTTCTTTCAATTTAAATTACTCTGATTATACCACAGTACAGCTTTACATTTCACACAACAGAGGTAGATGTAGACGGGTAAGCATTTTGGTTTTTTTTTTATAGTGTAAAATAAGAATTTACTTACCGATAATTCTATTTCTCGTAGTCCGTAGTGGATGCTGGGGACTCCGTAAGGACCATGGGGAATAGCGGCTCCGCAGGAGACTGGGCACAAAAGTAAAGCTTTAGAACTACCTGGTGTGCACTGGCTCCTCCCCCTATGACCCTCCTCCAAGCCTCAGTTAGGATACTGTGCCCGGACGAGCGTACACAATAAGGAAGGATTTTGAATCCCGGGTAAGACTCATACCAGCCACACCAATCACACCGTACAACTCGTGATCTAAACCCAGTTAACAGCATGATAACAGAGGAGCCTCTAGAAAAGATGGCTCACTACAGCAATAACCCGATTTTTTGGTAACAATAACTATGTACCAGTATTGCAGACAATCCGCACTTGGGATGGGCGCCCAGCATCCAGTACGGACTACGAGAAATAGAATTATCGGTAAGTAAATTCTTATTTTCTCTAACGTCCTAAGTGGATGCTGGGGACTCTGTAAGGACCATGGGGATTATACCAAAGCTCCCAAACGGGCGGGAGAGTGCGGATGACTCTGCAGCACCAAATGAGAGAACTCCAGGTCCTCCTCAGCCAGGGTATCAATTTTGTAGAATTTTACAAACGTATTTGCTCCTGACCAAGTAGCTGCTCGGCAAAGTTGTAAAGCCGAGACCCCTCGGGCAGCCGCCCAAGATGAGCCCATCTTCCTTGTGGAGTGGGCATTTACAGATTTTTGGCTGTGGCAGGCCTGCCACAGAATGTGCAAGCTGAATTGTACTACAAATCCAACGAGCAATAGTCTGCTTAGAAGCAGGAGCACCCAGCTTGTTGGGTGCATACAGGATAAACAGCGAGTCAGATTTTCTGACTCCAGCCGTCCTGGAAACATATATTTTCAGGGCCCTGACAACGTCTAGCAACTTGGAGTCCTCCAAGTCCCTAGTAACCGCAGGCACCACAATAGGTTGGTTCAGGTGAAACGCTGAAACCACCTTAGGGAGAAACTGAGGACGAGTCCTCAATTCCGCCCTGTCCGAATGGAAAATCAGATAAGGGCTTTTACAGGATAAAGCCGCCAATTCTGACACGCGCCTGGCCCAGGCCAGGGCCAACAGCATGACCACTTTCCATGTGAGATATTTTAACTCCACAGATTTAAGTGGTTCAAACCAATGTGACTTTTGGAACCCAAAAACTACATTGAGATCCCAAGGTGCCCCTGGAGGCACAAAAGGAGGCTGTATATGCAGTACCCCTTTTACAACGTCTGAACTTCAGGGACTGAAGCTAGTTCTTTTTGGAAGAAAATTGACAGGGCCGAAATTTGAACCTTAATGGACCCCAATTTCAGGCCCATAGACACTCCTGTTTGCAGGAAATGTAGGAATCGACCCAGTTGAATTTCCTCCGTCGGGCCTTACTGGCCTCGCACCACGCAACATATTTTCGCCAAATGCGGTGATAATGTTTTGCGGTTACATCCTTCCTGGCTTTGATCAGGATAGGGATGACTTCATCCGGAATGCCTTTTTTCCTTCAGGATCCGGCGTTCAACCGCCATGCCGTCAAACGCAGCCGCGGTAAGTCTTGGAACAGACAGGGTCCTTGCTGGAGCAGGTCCCTTCTTAGAGGTAGAGGCCACGGATCCTCCGTGAGCATCTCTTGAAGTTCCGGTTACCAAGTCCTTCTTGGCCAATCCGGAGCCACGAATATAGTGCTTACTCCTCTCCATCTTATCAATCTCAGTACCTTGGGTATGAGAGGCAGATGAGGGAACACATACACTGACTGGTACACCCACGGTGTTACCAGAGCGTCTACAGCTATTGCCTGAGGGTCCCTTGACCTGGCGCAATACCTGTTGAGTTTTTCCCAACGGTTTATAATCATGTGGAAGACTTCTGGGTGAAGTCCCCACTCTCCCGGGTGGAGGTCGTGTCTGCTGAGGAAGTCTGCTTCCCAGTTGTCCACTCCCGGAATTGCTGACAGTGCTATCACATGATTTTCCGCCCAGCGAAGAATCCTTGCAGCTTCTGCCATTGCCCTCCTGCTTCTTGTGCCACCCTGTCTGTTTACGTGGGTGACTGCCGTGATGTTGTCCGACTGGATCAACACCGGCTGACCTTGAAGCAGAGGTCTTGCTAAGCTTAGAGCATTGTAAATGACCCTTAGCTTCAGGATATTTATGTGAAGTGATGTCTCCAGGCTTGACCATAAGCCCTGGAAATTCCTTCCCTGTGTGACTGCTCCCCAGCCTCGCAGGCTGGCATCCGTGGTCACCAGGACCCAGTCCTGAATGCCGAATCTGCGGCCCTCTAGAAGATGAGCACTCTGCAACCAACACAGGAGGGACACCCTTGTTCTTGGTGACAGGGTTATCCGCTGATGCATCTGAAGATGCGACCCGGACCATTTGTCCAGCAGGTCCCACTGGAAAGTTCTTGCGTGGAATCTGCCGAATGGGATTGCTTCGTAGGAAGCCACCATTTTACCCAGAAGCCTTGTGCATTGATGCACTGAGACTTGGCTCGGTTTTAGGAGGTTCCTGACTAGCTCGGATAACTCCCTGGCTTTCTCCTCCGGGAGAAACACCTTTTTCTGGACTGTGTCCAGGATCATCCCTAGGAAACGAAGACGAGTCGTCGGAACCAGCTGCGATTTTGGAATATTGAGAATCCAATCGTGCTGCCGCAACACTACCTGAGATAGTGCTACACCGACCTCCAACTGTTCCCTGGATCTTACCCTTATCAGGGAATCGTCCAAGTAAGGGATAACTAAAATTCCCTTCCTTCGAAGGAATATCATCATTTCGGCCATTACCTTGGTAAAGACCCGGGGTGCCGTGGACCATCCATACGGCAGCGTCTGAACTGATAGTGACAGTTCTGTACCATAAACCTGAGGTACCCTTGGTGAGAAGGGTAAATTTGGACATGAAGGTAAGCATCCTTGATGTCCCGAGACATCATGTAGTCCCCTTCTTCCAGGTTCGCAATCACTGCTCTGAGTGACTCAATCTTGAATTTGAACCTCTGTATGTAAGTGTTCAAAGATTTTAGATTTAGAATCGGTCTCACCGAGCCGTCCGGCTTCGGTACCACAACAGTGTGGAATAATACCCCGATCCCTGTTGCAGGAGGGGTACCTTGATTATCACCTGCTGGGAATACAGCTTGTGAATGGCTTCCAAAACTGTCTCCCTGTCAGAAGGAGACATCGGTAAAGCCGACTTTAGGAAACGGCGAGGGGGAGACGTCTCGAATTCCAATTTGTACCCCTGAGATATCACCTGAAGGATCCAGGGGTCTACTTGCGAGTGAGCCCACTGCGCGCTGAAATTCATTGAGACGGGCCCCCCACCGTGCCTGATTCTGCTTGTAAAGCCCCAGCGTCATACTGAGGGCTTGGCAGAGGCGGGAGAGGGTTTCTGTTCCTGGGAACTGGCTGATTTCTGCAGCCTTTTTCCTCTCCCTCTGTCACGGGGCAGAAATGAGGAACCTTTTGCCCGCTTGTCCACGAAAAGACTGCGCCTGATAATACGGCGTCTTCTCATGTTGAGAGGCGACCTGGGGTACAAACGTGGATTTCCCAGCTGTTGCCGTGGCCACCAGGTCTGAAAGACCGACCCCAAATAACTCCTCCCCTTAATAAGGCAATACTTCCAAATGCCGTTTGAAATCCGCATCACCTGACCACTGTCGTGTCCATAACCCTCTACTGGTAGAAATGGACAACGCACTTAGACTTGATGCCAGTCGGCAAATATTCCGCTGTGCATCACGCATATATAGAAATGCATCTTTTAAATGCTCTATAGGCAAAAATATACTGTCCCTATCTAGGGTATCAATATTTTCAGTCAGGGAATCCGACCACGCCAACCCAGCACTGCACATCCAGGCTGAGGTGATTGCTGGTCGCAGTATAACACCAGTATGTGTGTAAATACATTTTAGGATACCCTCCTGCTTTCTATCAGCAGGATCCTTAAGGGCGGCCATCTCAGGAGAGGGTAGAGCCCTTACAAGCGTGTGAGCGCTTTATCCACCCAAGGGGGTGTTTCCCAACGCACCCTAACCTCTGGCGGGAAAGGATATAATGCCAATAACATTTTAGAAATTATCAGTTGTTATCGGGGGAAACCCACGCATCATCACACACCTCATTTAATTTCTCAGATTCAGGAAAACTACAGGTAGTTTTTCCTCACCGAACATAATACCCCTTTTTGGTGGTACTCGTATTATCAGAAATGTGTAAAACATTTTTCATTGCCTCCATCATGTAACGTGTGGCCCTACTGGAAGTCACATTTGTCTCTTCACCGTCGACACTGGATTCAGTATCCGTGTCGGCGTCTATATCTGCCATCTGAGGTAACGGGCGCTTTAGAGCCCCTGACGGCCTATGAGACGTCTGGACAGGCACAAGCTGAGTAGCCGGCTGTCTCATGTCAACCACTGTCTTTTATACAGAGCTGACACTGTCACGTAATTTTCAACAGTACATTCACTCAGGTGTCGACCCCCTAGGGGGTGACATCACTATTACAGACAATCTGCTCCGTCTCCACACTTAAGAAGATTACATCAAGGAAGTGTATCGCCTATTAAATGATGGGAAGACCTATTCCAAACTAAGGAATGATCCAACAACAAGAATGAAAAACAGTCTCAATCAGCTCCTGAAAACATATTTAGATAGAAAAACCATTACGGAGAAGGAATTTGAATATCTTAATGTTACAGATCCTGCAATTCCCACCATATATATACTACCAAAATTGCATAAGAATCCTATAAAGCCCCCAGGTAGACCAATTATAGCAGGGATAGGAAGTTTGACTGCGAACCTATCGGAATTTATAGATGCACACTTACAACCGATGGTGGCTAAAACAGAATTCCATCTTAAAGATACAACAGATATACTAAGGAAGATCAACACTTTGGAATGGTCGCATGAGATGTGGATGGCAACTGCAGACGTGGAAGCATTATATACCAACATACCGCACGACAAAGGACTAGAAGCAGTTAGGTATTATTTGGAAAGAACTGATTATTCAGAAGATAAGAAGGCATTTTTGCTGGAAGGTATAGAATTTATACTGAAGAATAATTATTTTTATTTTGACGGCACTTACTACAATCAATTAGTTGGGACTGCAATGGGGACAAAATTTGCACCAAGTTTTGCTAACCTTTATATGTCATATTGGGAAGAAAAGAACATCAAAACAAATGAAGCTTTCGGTAAAGATCTCCCCTTTTGGCATCGATATATAGATGATATAATCTTTTTTTGGAAAGGGAACAAAACTGATTTAGACTGCTTTTCAGAAAATCTTAATTCCAACGATCTCAATATGAAATTAATTGTTAAAACGAGCCAAACAGAAATTGATTTTCTTGATCTTACTCTCTATGTAGAAAATGGAAAGATCGAAACTAAATGTTTCAAGAAGCCAACTGACGCAAATAATTATATAGCCGTGACAAGCGAACATCATGCCAACTGGCTCTCAAGTGTTCCCAAGAGTCAGTTTCTCAGACTTAGACGCAATTGTAGCAATATAAAAACCTGCGAAGATCAAATTGACGTCATGAAGAAGGGCTTTGAACAGAAAGGTTACAATAAAGAGAAACTAGAAAAGTTTAAGGAAGACGCACTTAATCGAGATCGAGTTGAACTACTGGAAAATTCCAAGAACAAGAAAGTTAATAATGGAAAAGCACAGTTTGCGTTCATTACACAATATAGCCACAAACACAAGAAAATGGAATCCATCATGCGGAAACATTGGCATTTATTATTAAAGGACCCAATATTGAAAGAAGTAATTCCAAAAATGCCTAAATTCATCTATAGGAAGGCTCCCAACCTTAAAAACAAACTGATCAGAAGTGCTTTGCCCTATCAAGATCAGCATCCTATAAGGAATAAAGGATTCTACAGATGTGGAACATGTCAAGCATGTAGGGAGATCAAGATGGAGAAATCAAAATATGAAGATTTTACAGTAAATGAGAATAATTACAAATTAAATCAATTTATGACCTGTCACACCACGAATGTGGTATACCTTATAGAATGCAGTTGTCATCTTGTGTATATTGGGAGAACAAGCAGAGCCTTAAAAACCCGGCTCAGTGAACATATACGAAATATAAAAAAGGGACTGACGACACATTCACTGTCTAATCATTTTAAAGAGAAGCACAACTGTTCGACCAAAAATATCATTCGCTTCTTGGCGATTGAAAACATCAAGAACAATTGGAAACAAAGGGATGAAGCTACACGCTTGGCCAAGAGCGAAATGAGGTGGATACATAAAGTAAAGAGCCTCATGCCGCAAGGTCTGAACGCAGACTTTGAATTAAAGTGGTTCCTTTAAGCTGTCTCCCCACTATAGTTCACGATTTTATATACATGTTTCCATATTATATCTACTTAGTGCTTTATATATACAAATTTTATTTAGTAACCCCATCACAATTTAATTGACTCAATATTGGTTGTTTTAATTGTAGGCATTATCGTGTTAAGAATTTGTTGCCAACAAATAATATGGAAGCAGCAGGACTAAACAGGAAACGCATCACCGGAAGTGACTGGATATTTATTATGCGTTCCAGAATGCGTTCCATATATGTATACATGCAGGACTAATAGTATAAGTTTTTATATAAATTGTGTTAAGAATATGACTGCAAAATCCAGACTTAATATGGGGAAATTACACGCTACTAACGGCCCCGAACGGAAGCGGAAATACGTCATCGCAAGTTAACAGGAAGTTAGTGATGCGTTCCAAAATGCGTTCCACGAGGAAACGACGCCAGGTGCGGATACAACGCCGGGTGTGGACACAACACTACAGACTCCTGGCATCATATAGATGAATGATCAAGGAGCCCGGATATTATTGAAGTTTGTTTTGTCATGATATTAAAAGATGTTTGCGGATCATTTTTGGGAGGCCGATACCGGAAGTTGTATAATGATCACTTCCGGTCAATGTACACATGAAATCTAATAATTTCATTAATTTACGACTAAATTTTAAACAGTTTGATTATAAATTGGATGATAATGGAAATAGTTCTTAAGTAATATAATAATATGTATTGTGGAAAGTTTTAATAATGTTTTAAAAAATGAATTTGACCTTTAACCTGGAAGTAATTACGGAAGGGAGCTTAAAAGGAAGTCCACCACACTCCACCCTCACTGCCTGAGGAAGGGAATACCCCGAAACGCGTTGCAGCTGGAGAGTGGAGTGTCTACCTTTATCTAATTGGGGAAAAGGTGAACCAGACGGAAGGGGAATACGGTCAAGGGAACGAGGTTCCGGAGCCAAACACCCTATCACTACATCTTAAGGCCTGTTTTTCGCTACTATCTGGTAATCCTCCACCCTAAACATCACCCTTCATTTGGGTGTATTTCTTACTTATCCATTTTATACTTTGTTTGTGTGTATAAGTGTTTTTTATCACACGCTGAAATTTTTATGAAAAGTTTTGTCATTAAATATCCTTGTATATACCTACTACACTATATGCCATTTTGTTGTTTCCTTTGCATATGGAATCCGTTGGAAAACTTTGAGCATTTTGATGAAGTAGTAAGGGAAGTATTTTGATTCCTCTTTTATGGGAATTATATCACCTTTTTATTTTGTATAAAGGATTACGATATCTTCACATTTGGGAACCATCTAGCCCACTAGCGCACTCTGTTGTACCCATTATTTGCATGTCACAGGCTGTCTCATGTCAGCCACTGTCTTTTATACAGAGCTGACACTGTCACGTAATTCCTTCCAACAGTTCATCCACTCAGGTGTCGACCCCCTAGGGGGTGACATCACTATTACAGGCAATCTGCTCCGTCTCCACATCATTTTTCTCCTCATACATGTCGACACAAACGTACCGACATACAGCACACACACAGGGAATGCTCTGATAGAGGACAGGACCCCACTAGCCCTTTGGGGAGACAGAGGGAGAGTTTGCCAGCACACACCAGAGCGCTATATATATATATACAGGGATAACCTTATATAAGTGTTTTTCCCCTTATAGCTGCTGTATCTTTAATACTGCGCGTAATTAGTGCCCCCCCTCTCTTTTTTAACCCTTTCTGTAGTGTAGTGACTGCAGGGGAGAGCCAGGGAGCTTCCCTCCAACGGAGCTGTGAGGGAAAATGGCGCCAGTGTGCTGAGGAGATAGGCTCCGCCCCCTTATCGGCGGCCTTATCTCCCGTTTTTCTATGTATTCTGGCAGGGGTTAAATGCATCCATATAGCCCAGGAGCTATATGTGATGCATTTTTTTGCCATCCAAGGTGTTTTTATTGCGTCTCAGGGCGCCCCCCCCCCCCCCCAGCACCCTCAGTGACCGGAGTGTGAAGTGTGCTGAGAGCAATGGCGCACAGCTGCAGTGCTGTGCGCTACCTTGTTGAAGACAGGACGTCTTCTGCCGCCGATTTTCCGGAGCTCTTCTGTCTTCTGGCTCTGTAAGGGGGCCGGCGGCGCGGCTCTGGGACCCATCCATGGCTGGGCCTGTGATCGTCCCTCTGGAGCTAATGTCCAGTAGCCTAAGAAGCCCAATCCACTCTGCACGCAGGTGAGTTCGCTTCTTCTCCCCTTAGTCCCTCGATGCAGTGAGCCTGTTGCCAGCAGGTCTCACTGAAAATAAAAAACCTAAAACTAAACTTTTCACTAAGCAGCTCAGGAGAGCCACCTAGTGTGCACCCTTCTCGTTCGGGCACAGAAATCTAACTGGGGCTTGGAGGAGGGTCATAGGGGGAGGAGCCAGTGCACACCAGGTAGTTCTAAAGCTTTACTTTTGTGCCCAGTCTCCTGCGGAGCCGCTATTCCCCATGGTCCTTACGGAGTCCCCAGCATCCACTTAGGACGTTAGAGAAAATATGTACTTGCTTACTGCGCAAAAACGTTATACGCCACTTGTGTATACTACTTGTTATGCTTAGTGGTCATGCTAGGCAGCTGTAGTTTGGCACAGCACCCTGCCCAATTTAAATGTGCTGGAACAGCCTACCCTCTGCCGTACCCACCCGCAAGCCGCAATGTTCCAGGTGGGAAAAGTTGCTGTTTGCTATTCAGAGTGAGGGGAAGGCTTGGGGGCAGCCCAGCACCTCCGTAATTGTGATGAAAATGGGGCAACACCCCCACCCCAGCCAACCACACCCCCTTCAGAGGCGCGCGCAGAAGTACCCGATTTCCCCCAGCGGCACCCTGCCTACAGTTTACTCTAGAGTGACCACTACTTAGAGAAGTGTAACGAAGGAGGGGGGAAGAGCAGACTAAGGAGGTCATTCCGACCTGATCGCACGGTAGGATTTTTTGCTGCGCTGCGATCAGGTCAGAACTGCGCATGCATATGCATCACAATGCGCAGGTGCGTCGTACGGGTACAAAGCGGATCGATGCTGAGCGATGGATTTTACGAAGAATCCATTCGCACAGCCGATCGCCAGGAGATTGACAGGAAGAGGGCGTTTGTGGGTGGCAACTGACCGTTTTCTGGGAGTGGTTGGAAAAATGCAGGCGTATCGAAGCGTTTGCAAGGCGGGTGTCTGACGTCAATTCCGGGACCAGACAGGCTGAGGTGATCACAGTGGCTGAGTAAGTCCTGGACTACTCAGAAACTGCACAAAACTTTTTTGTAGTGCTCGGCTGCACAGGCGTTTGCACACTTGAGCTTCAGTACCAGGGATTTCTCCTATGTTGGCTACTGTCTTAAACTCTCTTCTTTGCCATGCAGTGCTGCGACTAGCACGTGGTGCACCGTACAAGCTGTAGAAGTGCACTGAGCTCCCAGTTAGCAGAATCAACCTCCGCTTTGCCTCACAGATGGGAGAATTTGGTGTAGCTTATAGGATGGTGTAGTGCAGTGATGTAGTGTACCATATAGGGTATGTAGTGTAGTAATGTATTGCAGTATATAGAGGCATGTAGTGCACTTATGTGGTGTAGCATATAAGGGGATGTAGCATAGTAATGTAGTGTAGCATATGGGGTATGTAGTGGAGTGCATAGGGGCATGTAGTGCAGTGATGTAGTTCAGCGTGTAGGGGATGTAGTGCAGTGATGTAGTTCAGCGTGTAGGGGATTAGGGGATGTAGTATAGTGATGTAGTGCAGTGGATAGGGGAATTTAGTGCAGTGATGAATTGTTACAATATAGTGCAATGTATGGAGACGCACAGAGGAGCATGTAGTCGAACACGCTGGCAGGGCATGTGACGCATAGGGCATTTGAGGCACATAGGGGTATATTGTCCAGTAGTGTCCCATTTTTTCCAAACTTTTGACAATCTGATTAGTTTAGTCTGATAGGGTTATTTTATTTTATTTTTTTATTTTGGGGGGGAGAATTACTGCCTTGCCCCGGGTGACGAAAATCCTAGTTTCGGCCCTGCCTAATGGTTAGGTTCTCTGTTTTGTTATGATAGGGACATGGGATTGATTCCTTGTTAGGGTAGCGTATATATTTATTTTTTTTAGTTCTAAACTGAATATTAAAATATAGTTTTTTATGTCTTTATGACACTATATATTATATTTTCTGTTGTGAAGCATTCCCCTCACCCTAAAATAAAAATCTAGATCCGCCCCTGGGTGGCACTGCATTGGGGGCTGTTTGTGCTGCATGTCCCTGGAGGCAGAGGATGATATGCAGGGGAGCCCCATCAGAGCACAGACTGGGTAGAGGATGACAAGCATGGACATAGAGAATAATTTGTCTGGTTACCTACGTCATATCCATCTATCCTATCCATATCTGTAGGTGCCTTCTGATTATAACCAGGTGTAATGTATACGGGGTGATAGATTATATGCTACACACAGTATTATTGTATGTATTACGTGTGTGCTTTGTATTCCTCCTTTGTGTGGTGATATTGCACAAGTGTCAGTAGAATGGATACCGCAGTGTACTCCAGCAGTGCTGTGTTGATGATCAGGTCATACTTGCCTACCCTCCCGGAATGGCCGGGAGGCTCCCGAAAATCGGGTGACCCTCCCGGCCCCCTGGAAAGGTGGGCAAGCCTCCCGCTTTCCCCCTCGGCCGCCCGCAGCAGTGAACAAGTAGGCGGGCCGAGGGGATCCGATGACGCGATTTGCGCGGAATCGCGTCATCGTAGCTCCGCCCCCCGCTATGCAGCGCCTCTTTTCACGGCACAGCACAGCGGGCGGTGGAGTCACGATGACGCGACCCTGATGCAACGCCCCCGGACCGCCCATCCTGCTGCCGACCACGCCCCCCGAACCACCCGTCCTGCTGCCGGCCACGCCCCCATTCACCTACAACGCTGCCTCCTCCCGGAGGAGGAGGCAGCAAAGTAGGTAAGTATGGATCAGGTTTATCCACATACAGGAGTCCTGCTGTACAGTGCTTTCTGTAGGCTTGCTGGAGGGGCATGGCAGGGGGCCCAGGTCTGCGGCCCCCCCTCCTCCTGAGTATACTTACCTTGATACGGAAAAGTGGGTCTCTACTCCTCCGCAGCGCCATCTTCCCAGTGACAACTTTGGGACTATAGTGTCGCACAGTGAAAGTAAAGACTCTGGAGTCTTTGCTCTCTATTGCATATGTGCAATATTCCTGAATATCACTGGGAAGGTGTGGCACTGTATATGCAGTAAATCTGGCTCTGATACTAGCCAGTGCCTCCCCAGCCACTGACCTCACCGCACGTCACTGCTACCCTCCCTCATTCTGCAGGAGACTCCCTGAAACAGTAGCAATCTCCCTCACTCCCTGAATAGTCCTAGGGCTTTTGGTATGCCTAGGGGCACCAGCAGCTTCTGCTGATTAAAATGATATGCAGCATGCCTATATTCTGTGTGTAGCATTTCGTATGCAGATACAGCCACAGTTGCACACAGTATATAGGCATGCTGCATATCAGTTTAATCAGCAGAAGCTGCTTGTGCATCCTAGCCACATAGCAATGCAAATAATATGCATTTTCATTAAAAAAGGCACCCGACATTAGCAGAGCTGCCAGCTGCCTCGCGCCAGGCATCTCCTGCTGCATGGCGCATTGAGGCAAGATGTATAAGGACACATCTGTATCCAAGGAGAGGCAGAGGTCACAGTGTTAGCGGCTGTGTGAGTGTTGTGTGCAGGTGGGTTGGTTGTGCAATAATGTGTGGCATATGTGTAAGGGACATTATGTGTATAAGGGCATTAATAAAGGTTGGCATAATGTGTAAGGCGCATTATGTTTATAAGGACATTAATAATGTGTGTCATATGTGTTAGGGGCTTTACTGTGTGGTATTATGTGTATAAAGGCATTACTAATGTGTGGCATTATGTGTATAAGGTGCTCTACTGTGTGGTGTTACGTATAGAAAGGGCACTATTTTGTGGTGTAATGTGAATAAAGAGAAAGATGGTGTGGTGTAATATGAATAAGGGGCACTACTGTGAGGAGTAACGTATATAAGGTGAATTGGTACTACTGTGTGATGTAACGTGAATAAGGGACACTATCGCATGATATAATGTGAATAAAGTTGCAGTACTGTGTGGCATAATTTGAATTGGGGGTACTATTGTGTGGCCATGCCGCTTGCCAGCAAAAACACGTCCCTTTTTGGGCTGTGCGTCGAATGTGCACACTGTTCCTTTTTAAAATATAGAGTATAGGAATACCAAAATGAGGACTGCTATGGGTGCGGGGTGATGGTACTGGGAAAAGGGTGCAGGGACAGAGGCAGAACCAGCGGTGGTGCTAGGGGCACCAGCCAAAATCTTGCCTAGGGCATCATATTGGTTAGGGCCGGCTCTGCATGTATTGTTTATCCTAAGAGAGTACCAGGCGAGACAGCCATGTTGGGCGCACTACATAGGTTACACTATGCGCTTAGCAAAACGTGGCAGTAAGGCATACAAGGGTACAAAGAAAAGTAACTAACAGAACACCTAGTTCTGCAGCTTACATAGTAAGGAAAATGGTCTTGCTCTGTAATTGCTTTCAGAAAATGTTCTCCTCTATAAAAAATTTTAAGTGAGACTTCCGGTGGGCGGGGCACCAAGCGTGGACGCTTTTTACATGAGCTCCAGACCTTGCTCGATTTAATTGTTTTAAAATCTGGTTCTATACTTGAAGTTTTCCTTCTAGCTGTGCGTTACAGCTACACTAGACGCTAGCAAAGTCTTTGATCCTACCCTTAGGTCTGGAGTCACCTTTTATACCCCGGAGTCAAGCCTACAAAGTGTACGGTGTGTATGACCGCCCCCGACCATCTTTGGGCGCGAATGCTGGGATTGACGGATGACCTCTCCCGCTGTGACTGCTCTACTTCTAGCTGTGGGCTGGTGTGCTGATTGTGTGCTGCACCCCTGTGTGTCTCCCGGAGCTAGACCTTACTTATCAAACAGCCTTCCTCCGCTGCTGGTGTCTGGCTCGCCTCCTCGCTGAACTCCAGCTCTCCTGCAGCTGATAACCTGAGGTCAGTAGCGGATCTTGCCACGGGCAAGCAGGACTTTTGCCCGGGGCGCCGCCTTTCGGAGGGCGCCATACCAGGGCAAGATCCGCTGCTGCTGTGTGCCCCCCGCTGCCGCTGGCCGCTGCCCCCCCGCTGCCGATGTGAAGGGAAACTAGACGCGTACGCGTCTAGTTTCCCTTCATGGAGAGGTCCTTTACTGTGCGGTGCGCAATGACGTCATCGCGCACCGCACATCATTACAGTCTGTACAGGGGGCGTAAATGACCACGCCCCTGTATGAAGCCACGCCCCTATTGCCGCCCGGGGCGCTCAGAGTGCCAGAACCGGCCCTGCCTGAGGTACTCTCAGTGAATGATCTCTCTCCCTCTACACCTGGTATACATACCGCGACTGCTGTATCAGGAAACGCTGCTCTCAACGTTGGAGACCCATTATTGAGCATCTGCATCTGATGCTTATTGTTCCTGTGAAGCTCCAGATTGCCTTGTGCTGCGGATTGGCAGTGATCTGGAACACCATGCCTGCAGTGTTGCCGTGCGTCTTGTATTCAGAAGGCTGTTCCCGATTGCCTGCAGCTCCAGGGCAGCTGAGATCCTCTGTTACTTTGGATAACTGTGCTAGTGCATCCAGACTAGTGACTGCTACTCCTGACTGGAACTGTACAGTTGTCACAGAAGTCTCCTATTCGGAATCAGGGCCGGATCTAGGGGGGGCGAAGGGGGCGACCGCCCCCCCCCTAACACAGTCATAACCACGCCCACTTTTGAGCAGAAGAGAGCTCTCCGGGGAGAGCCTGAGGCAGAACGATGTGCTGCAGCTTATACCACAGCAGCACAGAGGAGCCAGGAGAGCAACGGTTACAGAGCATTTGCCCCTCACTTGCTGGTGTGTGGGTACTAGGGCTAATAAATACAATTACCCCATAGCACAGTCACATGTACATAGAACAAGCACAAAGCTCTATCTCAGTCTCACTCAAAAAGTTCAGTCAGAATTGAGAGAGGAGGAGTTAGGATTGCAGATGGGAGGAGTTGGGACTGTAGAGGGAGGAGTCAAGATTAAACAGTAAACCGCCCCCCCTAAAGAAAAGTCTAGATCCGTCCCTGTTCGGAATCACTGAAGTTTACTCCTATCTACATACCTCCCAACTTTGTCCCCTTTGAAAGAGGGACACAAGCGCGGCGAAGCCGCGCGCGGTCCCGAAAAGGGGGCGTGGACTAAGTAAAAGGGGGCGTGGCTTCGCGGGAGGACCCACTATCGTGAGTCACGCCCCCGTTTTCGTCACTGAGGGGGCATGCCCAGCGCTCTGTGAGCCGCTGGCATGCCCCCTCTCCCTCTGACTTCAGTGAATAGACGCTGTGCGCATGCGCACAGCATCTGTTCACCGCTGCTCTGCTAAGCAGGGCAGCGACACACAGAGCCTCCCAACTGCCCCCCCCCCCACCGCGGGACACTGCGGCCCGCGGGTGGGACAGCCCCCAAAAAACGGGACTGTCCCGCGAAAATCGGGACAGTTGGGAGGTATGTATCTAGTCACTTCAAAGTCCTTGGACACTGACTCTGCTGGTTCTCATTTCACATAAACTCCAGTTTGTGCTTCCGAACATCTCTGAGGCAGGAAAAGTGTCCATATTAACTGATACAATAGCCTGCTGGAGGGTTTTTCTTTTGACGTTTTTTGTACTAGTTAATGGATATTATATTAGGTTTTTTTTTCCACATATATATGGGGCACATCGTTGTTGCTTCTGCTGTGTAACAACCACATTTAAGTACCAAGCTGACTTCAACAGGTATAATTTTGCACTATAATTTACTGGGCTATGTGAATTTTACATCGTTTTATCAGCCATACTTCAGTTTGTATGTTGTAATACTGCCACCTGGTGGTACACTTGAGTATAACGCCTCCTTTTACAGTGTAATTATTTCATACACTCGATACCTGTAATTTTTTTTCAGGATTATTTCAACTTTATATCTGTGTTCATGTAATAGTGTTAGGCAACCCCTGAGTTTTATAACCTTGCTTTACAATTAAGATTTCCCAGGTTTTTCTTCTTTAAGCAAGATACACTGTTTCTGGTATCATGTCTGCTTATGGAACTTCCCAATTGGAGGAGTGCTCCTCTTCACCCCCCATCCTTCCTGTTTTGCCAGCTGGAGAGGTTCTGCCCTCGGGTCTCAATGTTACAGGTTATGCTACTCATTTGGCAATGGAATTGTTGAAAATTCTAACACCCTATCTAGATGAAAGATGTAATAGCTTATTGGCTCTATTTGACACTGACCCGATCCCTTTGCGTTCCCACGCCCCTTTCCCTGGTACTCTAACCAATATCCAGAGTGACTCTGAAAGTAATGAGCCAGTTCCAGTTAGTCCTAACGCTAAATCTGTTGATTTGATGCCCATGCCTCTTCCTGAGGATGTTGGCATCAATTTTGACTTGGCAGCTTCTCAACATGTTGCTTCTCTTACTTTAGAGGGGCACCCTGCTATTCTCCTCTTTGCCACCCAGGATTTACTTAGTGAGCCTGGGGTCTCATTAATGCACATGGACAGCGGACTTGCCCTCAGTTATACTGACACTTTTACGTTTAATATTCCAGATGAGCAGCTGTGCTTACTTAATGGAATAAAACGTACTCATATGCGACAAATGCTCTTTTGGCAATTAGGATTACCCCCCACTGAGTTTATACCATCTCTGTATCAAGGCCGCCGTGGTGCTGTTACTTGAATGACTGTTAACTGTCCCCGCCCTATGGTATTCCTTATATTGGATCTTTCACCAATATGTACTAATCTGACATAGCAATTGATAATTAATATTCTACTTGTAATTCACATGTTTCTTGATTATTTGTCTCCCTATTTTTTTATTTTTTTATTTTAATGACCCTATACTTTCCAACTGTTTGCACTTAGTCCCGCCTTTATGTTGCCTATTACATTTTTTTTAGGTACATGTGTATTTATACTTATATATTTGGGCAGGAAGTTGATTCTTAGTACGAATTCACACAGCTTGATTCTAAAATATTTTCAGCTATCTGCGCTCAAATAACTCCCTGTAGTCTGTTCTTACTTACTATCTTGTTTACGAAGCCTTATGGATATCAATACTTGCCTGATGTGTCATGCATATACGTCTCTTCCCGCCCCCCTTTTTTTTGTTGTTTTTTTGTTAATTCAATTTATTTTTTGTACTCTCTCCTGTTGCTGTAACGTTTCTTATAATTTGTATTATTTCTTTGTTTAAACACTGATTTTATTTATTTTTTCATGATGCTTTTGGTGACTGCTTTATAATGGTATAATGGTCACCTCAGTAATCATTGTTCAACTTATGTGAACCTGACTTTGTTTCTCATACATAACCATTGTGTCTGAGTACCGTTCATTTCGCGGCATAAATGCTACGTAAATACTTTGTTTAGTAGTTTATTATTCACCTTTTTATATTATTTATACGGTATATGCTCTCAAGCTATTTGGTATATTGCAACAGAATGCTGCCGAAATGCTTACCTCCTGATTGCGTTATCAAAATTGCTAGTTGAGCTAAGTGACTAATATTGTCTTGAATTAATTTCTGTTCATTAAAATATACCATCATGTTTAGTGTAAGGTTTTCCGGGAAATAGACTGCTGACCAGCAGTTGCTTCCTATTTCTTTTGGTTTGGGAAAATTTGAAAAAGCAGTGGTGAAGCTGAGGCATTCAGTGCAGATATTCTCTGCTGCAATATGCAGATTTACCAAGTGGTTTTCATTATTGTGTCTAGAACTGTTTTCTTTGTGTCAGCTAAGGTTCTTTTTGAATGGAATGTAACAACATAGTCATATTGTATCAAAGTGCTCACTTCAGAATGTTACATATGTTGTATCTACTATTTGTCATGTCTGTTACTGATTGCTCTGTGCTTCAACACAAAAATTGTAAAAAAAAAAAAAAATTTTTTAAAGTGAGCTAAGTGGAAAATAGCAAAAAAAAGGATCCGGTTAGATTTTGAAATAATTGCCAAAGAATAATTATCTGACCAAAAAATAAGAAAAAAATAAAGTTATATTAATTCTCTAATACTCCGAAGATAGTAAGCACATACTGTGAATTGCATAAAATATTTATAAGAAGCCCACAAGGATTACTGACACCTCAGGAGGTATGTGATAACTCTGGGCTGTGGTAAGGGTTCCAATGACACAGACTTTGTTTCTGTGCAAAATAGACAAATACAAGTGCTGTGAGACCACCTAAACAAATGTTAAGTACATTCTAAACAACTACAGTGGAGATAATATCGTACAGTTTTAATCTATTTTCACTTACAAACCAGTATCAATAAAGTAAAAGTGATGAACCAGTGCTGGATGTGATCTGCGGTACAGAATCTGACCTGCTTCCTAGGACTTGACCAACGACTGACCTGCAGAGTCCTGAGAGCCGCGGCACATGACTGGACCATAAAAGAAATCAGCGCTAAACGGCACATGACTGGACCATAAAAGAAATCAGCGCTAAAGTCCCGAAAGAGCAGAAGGATTAGTGAAAAATCAGCTTAATACAAACATCTATTCCCTCAGTGGTTGTCTCTAAGAACTTGTAGCGGTGTCCTGGGTTGGTGGTCTAGGTCCAATTCAAATTATTTATGGTCAGTATAATAGGCAAAACCAGTGCTAAGCCTTACTGAAGCAGCCCCTATAACAGGGGTGGGGAACCCATTTTCTACCAAGGGCCATTTGGATATTTATAAAATCCTTCGGGGGCCATACAAAAATGATCAACTTAAAAATTAGCCTGCCCCCAGTAGTTATGCCCCCAGGAATTATGCCCCCAGTCAGTAGTTATGGTCCCAGTAGTTATGCCCCCAGTAGATATAGCCACAGTCAGTTGTAATGACCCAGTAGACATGCCTCCAGTACATATGCCCCCAGTCAATTGTTATACCCCAGTACATACACCCCCAATCAGTTGTTATGCCCCATTAGATATGCCCCCAGTCACATGTTATATCCCCATTAGATATGCCCCCAGTCACGCCCCATTAAATGTGCCCCCTCTAGTAGCGCCGCTTACACACGCACATTAAAAAAACAACAACAAAACACAATACTCACCAGCCCCGTTTGTACTTCTGTACCGCTGCACACCGCCTGGCAGTCTGCTCCTCGGAACTATGGGAGAGACGTCATAACGTCTCATAGCACACAGCCGCACACTGGGGTCATTCCGAGTTGATCGCTAGCTGCCGTTGTTCGCAGAGCAGCGATCAGGCTAAAAATCTGCATTACTGCGCATGCGTATGGGCCGCAATGCGCACGCGCGTCGTACGGGTACAAAGCCCGTTGTGGTTGTGCACAGGTTGTAGCAAAGTTTTCAGTCGCACTGCCGGCTGCAAGATGATTGACAGGAAGGGGGCGTTACTGGGTGACAACTGAGCGTTTTCAGGGAGTGTTTGCAAAAACGCAGGTGTGTCTGAAAAACAAAGGCATGGCTGGGCGTTCGCTGGGCGGGTGTATGACATCAAATCCGGACACAAATAGGCTGAAGTGATCGCAAGCGCTGAGTAAGTTCAGAGCTACTCTGAAACTGCACAATGTTTTTTGCAGAGCTCGGCTGCAAATGCGTTTGCACTTCTGCTAAACTAAAATACACTCCCCAGTGGGCGGCAGCATAGCGTTTGTACAGCTGCTAAAAACTGCTAGCAATGACCCCCACTGTCAGAGCTGGAAGCTGGAGCTCTGGAGTGAGCTCCGGCTTTCGGCTGCCACTGAGGGCAAGGAGCCGGCGCCCGGTGGTAACACAATATCAGCGGGCGTCCAACATCTCCCTCGGTAAGGTGAGCCTGGCCGGGCTGGATCAATCGGCTTTGCAGACCTTATACGACCCACAGGCCGGACGTTCCCCACCCCTGCCCTGTAGGAACACAAATTGTCTAGTTTCAAAGGGCAGAAGCTTCTCTTTCTATAAAAGTGTTTTACCAAGGTAATTCTAAGAGAACTGCTATTTCACATAATTATACCACAAAAGAAAACTAACATGTATCTGTAACCTTAATATAGGGCCCAATTCTAATCAGATCACTGCTGTGCGCTTTCGCACAGCGGGCGATCAGATCTGAACTGCGCATGTCTATGCATCGCAATGCGCTGGCGCGCCGGACGGCTACAACGGGCTATTGCGGACGGCTACAACGGGCTTCGCCGATCAGCGACGAGATGTCACCACACAGTAGCACAATCTTATTCACATTACAACACACATAGTGCCCGATTCATATTTTACCACATAGTAATGCCCCTTATTCACATTATGTCACTCAGTGGTACCCCTTATACATGTTATGCCACGCACTAGTACCATTTATACACAGTGCCTACAGTAGTGCCCCTTTTATACAATTCCCATAATAATAGTGCCCCTTGCACATATTGCCCACAGAAGTGCTGCTTATACACATAATGCCCACAGAAGTGCTGTTTATAGACATAATGCCCACAGAAGTGCCACTTATACACATAATGCACACAGTAGTGCCCTGTATGCACATAATGCCCACAGTAGTAGTGCCCCAGTGCAAATCTCTGCCTCTGTCACTTCAGCAACTCCATGCCCTGTGTCCCTCTAGCAGCTTCCCTGTGTCTCTGTATCCCTCCAGCCTCCTCTTACCTTATCTTTAGCATGCAAAGAGCTTGCTCCTCTTCGAGGGGTGGGCCACAGGTGGAGGAGGACCATGGAGCTGCCAGGAGCTGAGGAAGGGGGAGGTGGCAGTAGCTTATCAGTGACACTATTGCTACCTACATCATCTATTGACATGGGTGGTGGGGCAGGCTTTTCTGTTGGAATAACTGTGCAGGTCTGTGGAGGAGGTGGAACTAGTTCCACCTATCATCAGAGGTGATGGAACTCAGTTCCACCCCGCCCCCCATCCCCCACTTTAACCCCTGTTTCTCTACCTTGGTCTCCCAGCAAAACAATTGCACCGCTTACAGCTGGTACAAAACACAGCTGCCAGGCTATTAACTAACCAGCCCCGTTCCAGCCACATAACACCCATACTCTACTCCCGTCACTGGCTGCCTGTAAGATGGCAAATCATTTTCAAGTTTGGCTTACTACCTTTCAAAGCCCTACATGACCAGGGCCCAAGGTACCTGAAGCAGCTTCTGATTCCTTACCTCCCCACTTGATTACCAAGATCTGTAGATGAAGGACTATTAGCAATACCTAGATTCTTCCGGAATTCAGGTTTGGACTGGCCCACAGGGGTACAGGGCAAACCCCCAGTAGGCCCCGCTGCCTGGGTCCCAACCGCCTCTTCTTCTGTCCACACCCCCATACATAGGCCCCTATAATGGATAACGGCATTCCCTGGTGGGCCCATCATGCCCCAGTCCGACACTGTATATATATATATATATATATATATAGAGAGAGAGAGAAGCAATAGTACACGAGGACAGGCACTGAGACTGGAGGGGGGGAGGATCAGGGGAAATTTGAGGACAAATTACTTCACAGAAAGGGTAGTGGACAAGTGGAATAGCCTCCCATTAGAGGTGGTAGAGGCTAAGACAGTAGAGCACTTTAAACATGCATGGGATAGACATAAGGATATCCTTACAAAGACATAAGGATCAAATAAGGTTTGAGATAAATATATGAAAAAGAAAAAAAAAAAGGGGGGCAGACTAGACGGGCCAAGTGGTTCTTATCTGCCGTCATATTCCAATATTGTGATACATTGATTGTTTAACAATGACTCTAACTTCCCTTAGGTCAGTCAAGTAAAAGATAACAGGGGCCTCAAATCAGAAATAACCAGTTTTGGTCAGTCTTGTGATGTGTGTGAGGTCATGCTGATGTCATAATGGCAACTGCCTATATCAGCGCTGTGCTGTTGCTGTCTCTCACATATGCCTCCAGAGGCCTGGGATGGCATAGCACACTGGCAGAAGGTTAGTGACTGGACAAAGATTAGGGCAGCTTAGTTCGAATCGTCTGCAGACTTTTAGCATGACTATTATAATATATGACTTATGACCTTGGGGATAGCATAGTATTGGATTAAAACAAAATCTCACACCTACTGGGACAGCACCGTTACTTAACATCCACAAGCGCCTGCAAATGGGCCATTGGAGAAATTTGCAGCGCGCTGTCTAGATGGGCCTATAATGTTCCTAATTACAGGAAAATCCTTTATGTGCAGCCGCACCTATGACATCTCCTTGGAGTTGTTTGGTGAGCCTGTAATGTTGCAAAAGAAATCCTTTACTCTCTCTCTGCCTGCCTAAATCCCAGTATGCCAGTATTGCAGGCTGATCCATTTTTATTAATGTGTAGAGGTGTAAGAGAATTATATTGTGCTTTAATCATTACGTTTGTTTTTATCCAATACTATATACAGATGTAGCCACGCTGGTCATGGCTACATCTGAGGTAAACGTGCACCCTCAATGCGGCTATGCGTACCAGGGACGTGCAGTCAGGGAGGCAGGGGAGGTAGGAGGCAGTGCCTCCCCTGTCATTAATGATTAAAAAAATACAAAGATACTTATTACACATATTCTGTGTCATATGTATCTCCTTTATATTAACTGAATCATTTTTACTCCTAGAATGGGTTTGGGAGGCACTGACAGTGGTGCCTCCCGTTGTTAATGGGAACGGGGGCGGGCAGGAGTGGGGGCGGGCCAAGCCTTGGGCAGTAAAAGCCCATTGAAAATATAATGGGAAGCGACACCTACTAAAGTGCCGCTTTCATACAGGGACTTGCTTTCAACCCATGAAAGCACGCCTCTGTCAGTGATGCCAGATGTGATTGGCCAGCGGATCCGTCACTAGATCTGCTGCCATCACTCACTGGCTGCAGGCGAATGTGGCGGGACGGGGCGGAGATGTGGGCGGCGGGACGCAGCGTGATGCGGTGGCGGGTGTCAGTGGCGGCAGGCATGGATCCAAGATTCCTGCCTGCCATTCTGCAGAGTTTGGCAGCGGAGCGATACCCATTTAAAAAATGGCGCCACAGCGTCATTTGTTTAAATTAAAGATGGCCGACACGAGCCAATCAAGGCTCGCCGCGTCATCACCCCGCCCCCTCAGGCTGACTTATATAAGTCAGCGCGAGGCAGCGGCTGTCAGTCCGACGGAGGAGGAGGAGCAGTGAAGAGCTCCTGAAGATAGAAGACGCCGTGGAAGTCATGGATGGGCGGCGGCTATGCAGAAGAGCTTAAAGGCCGCCTCCCACCAGGTGAAGATGCCAGAAGCCCTGGGCAGGCGGCGGCTATGCAAAAGAGCTTAAAGGCCGCCGCCTACCAGGTGAAGACCCTGAATAATAAAATGTATTTTAAAACTGTGTCTTGTATTTATTTTAATATTTTCTTTACAGGTGGACTACAGGTGCCAGAGGGCCCCTTAATGTCTGGGCATGGTGGCACTTGTGGTTCTCCAAGTGCCGGCATGCTGAGGCGGGCTTGCTGGGACCTGTGCCTAGCTGTGCCGAGCTGCAGCATTTGCCGCTCCCATCCATGTGTATGGGGCACACACACTTCTTAGACGTTCAGGCGTACGCGGTGCGGTCGTACCTAATAAGGCGCAATCACGATATGATGTAGCCATGACGAGAATGGCTACATTTGTACAGTTGTAATCCCTGTTAGAGTCAGAAATGAATGCTATGGTGGTTATGACTGTCCCCCTTTTACCCCCCTCACTCCCATTCATCTCTTGCTCTCTTTTTTCACTCTCTCACCATTGACGTGTAGGTGCGTTCTTCTGCGGCCGGGTAAAAGGTCAAAATAGCAGATTTGAGGTGACAGAAGGGATGACTGGGTTAGGCAAGGTTAGTGGGTGGGCAAGTGGTCTGGGCAAACTCTGCATAGTCTCTTAATGCCTAGAGGGACGGGCAGTCCTTCAGCCATGGGTCCCCAGAGGTTTCCCCCACAAGGGGGTTTTTCCTCTCCTGAGTGCTGAAGGATGACTTCATGAGTCATGAGGCTTACGTCATCTTGTTCCTCTTATAGGACAAGTTTGTAATATTACTGGACCAATCTTAGTCCAACATTCCCTATTTTATTATGCAGAGTAAATAATAATAATAATTACAAATAATAGTAATAATAAGAAGACAAAGAAGAAGAAGAAGAGGAAGAAGAAAAAACGGGCAGCATTTTACTTAAAATAAAAATAGATATTTATTTTTTAAATATATTTAGATTGAAGTTGTCTTTATTTTATTAATAAATCCTCTCAAAAGGTAAAGAAATTACACATATTTGTGACGACAAAAATATTAGGAGCGTTCAGAATCATGTATTCAGAGCCGCCCCTAGGCATAGTCAAACTAGGCAAATGCCTAGGGGCACCAGCAGCTTCTACTGATTAAAATGATATGCGGCATGCCTATATTCTGTGTGTAGCATTTCATATGCAGATACAGCCACAGTTGCACACAGTATATAGGCATGCTGCATATCATTTTAATCAGCAGAAGCTGCTTGTGCATCCTAGCCACATAGCAATGCCAATAAGATGCATTTTCATTAAAAAAGGCACCCGACATTAGCAGAGCTGCCAGCTGACTCACGCCAGGCATCTCCTGCTGCATGGCGCATTGAGGCTAGATGTATAAGGACACATCTGTATCCAAGGAGAGGCAGAGGTCACAGTGTTAGCGGCTGTGTGAGTGTTGTGTACAGGTGGGTTGGTTGTGCAATAATGTTTGGCATATGTGTAAGGGACATTATGTGTATAAGGGCATTAATAATAAAGGTTGGCATAATGTGTAAGGCGCATTATGTTTATAAGGACATTAATAATGTGTGTCATATGTGTTAGGGGCTTTACTGTGTGGTATTATGTGTATGAAGGCATTACTAATGTGTGGCATTATGTGTATAAGGTGCTCTACTGTGTGGTGTTACGTATAGAAAGGGCACTATTTTGTGGTGTAATGTGAATAAAGAGAAAGATGGTGTGGTGTAATATGAATAAGGGGCACTACTGTGAGGAGTAACGTATATAAGGTAAATTGGTACTACTGTGTGATGTAACGTGAATAAGGGACACTATCGCATGATATAATGTGAATAAAGTTGCAGTACTGTGTGGCATAAATTGAATTGGGGGTACTATTGTGTGGCCATGCCGCTTGCCAGCAAAAACACATCCTTTTTGGGCTGTACGTCGAATGTGCGCACTGGTCCTTTTTAAAATATAGGGTATAGGAACACCAAAATAAGGACTGCTATGGGTGCGGGGTGATGGTACTGGGAAAAGGGTGCAGGGACAGAGGTAGGACTAGCGGTGGTGCTAGGGGCACCAGACAAAATCTTGCCTAGGGCATCATATTGGTTAGGGCCGGCTCTGCCAGCAATCTCCCTGATTGCACCTTGCCCCATTATGCAGCTATTACATTCATGGGGGGAAAAATAAATCAGAGATACATACATTCAAATTGGATCATCAGTCATTCCCCTGCTTTAGTTGTAAGGCACGATGATCCCTATGGCTACATGCATTTTAAATAAGGTTTCTCGTGGCCACTTACAGTCTATGGAACATCTTGTAAAACACAATACACAAACAAATCCTGCAAAATATCAGTGTCTTTTCTTCAACAAGTAGATCTTACTAACTTTGGGGCTTATTTACATTTGGATGGAAGTCATTTTCATGACGCCCCTCAGATGTAGCAGTATGCATCCGCGCTTATAGGTGTTACTTTCACAATATCCCTGAAATAGTTTTTCAAAAGTAGCCAAGTATAGTCCAACTGTGCATCTATTCCAATTAGATTTCTTATCCAGAACTACAAAAATACAAAACTTTGCCTTCAGATAAAAGAAAAAAATACTGTCTGAAAAGCAATGGTTAGAAAAAAAGGATCTAATTGAGCATGGATCGCAAAAGCATAATCTTTTTCTAATGGGCAAAAACCACAATGCACTGCAGTGGCGGCAAATGAAACATGAGAGAGAGTTAGATTTGGGTGGGGTGTGTTCAAACTGAAATCTAAATTGCTGTATAAAATAAAGCAGCCAGTATTTACTCTGCACAGAAACAATATAACCCACCCAAATCTAAATATAAGTAATCTGAAGGTAAAGGCGCAGATTAGTCAAAGGCAGCGGTTCCTGAACTCGGTCCTCAAGGAGAGGATGCGGTTAGTATCCCGGTACTACAGATTCTGGCGGTCATGTGACAGATGTCAGAATCCCGTCGCTTCTCGGAATCCCGACGTCGGAACACTGAATGCCGTCATCCCGAAAGTTAGTGTCTCGGAGACTGTTAGGGTCCGAGGGGGAGGATTAGAGTTAGGCCCTAGTCGCCACCCCTTCAGTCTTAGCCCTAGCTGCCACCCCCAGTGTCTTAGTCCTAGCCGCCGCCCCCACCCCTTGCACAATTTTAGCCCTAGCTGCCACCTGAGGCGGGTTACAATTAGGGACAGGGGAGGGGTACAATAATTACCCCCTCCCCTGTCGGCATTTTAATTGTTGGGAAGCTAGTGTTGGTCATGTAACCGCCGGCCATTTGTATCACATCCTCAAGGAGCACTAAAGCTGAGTACACACTTGAGAGATGGGCTTTCGTTCCGACATCGGATGTAGGCCCTCATTCCGAGTTGATTGCTAGCTGCCGTTGTTTGCAGCGCAGCGATCAGGCAAAAAAATCGGCACTTCTGCGCATGAGTATGGTACGCACTGCGCATGCACGACGTACTTTCACAAAAGCCGATGCAGTTTTACACAAGCTCTAGCGACGCTTTTCAGTCGCACTGCTGGCCGCAGAGTGATTGACAGGAATGGGGCGTTTCTGGGTGGTAACTGACCGTTTTCGGGGAGTGTGTGAAAAAACGCAGGTGTGCCATATAAAAACGCAGGAGTCAAAACAGGAACTAAATAGTATGAAGTGATCGCAAGCTAGGAGTAGGTCTCGAGCTACCCTGAAACTGCACAATCTTTTTTTGTAGCAGCGCTGCGATCCTTTCATTCACACTTCTGCTAAGCTAAGATACACTCCCAGAGGGCGGCGGCCTAGCGTGTGCACTGCTGCTAAAAGCAGCTAGCGAGCGATCAACTCGGAATGAGGGCCATAAATATATAGCTCTGGGTTGGCAGCGAGATGATGTAATTGACACAATTTTTATACACTGTCCTCTGAGTCGCAAGTATACCATGTGGGCAGCTGAGAAGACAAGGTTTGAAGCTCAATGACTCTATATACAGCACTTATTACTCAGCAGTTTTTCGAGCTGCACTGTGCACACTGCTTGATTTTCCAATTAAAAAATGAAACGAAAACTCTAGTTCCACCTAGTGGACAGATTATAATATACAATTGTAAAATAGGTTCTACAGTTAGCCAACCTTACACAAGGCGCGATGTGTGCTTACGATTTTGACTATTATTATTATTATCCTTTATTTATATGGCGCCACAAGGGTTCCGCAGCGCCCAATTACAGAGTACAAATGCACATAAAAAATAGGAAAACAGTGACTTACAGTTGAATACAATATAGGACAAGTACAGGACAACTAAGCATAACTACACCAGTAAACATAGAGATAAGTTCCAGGTGGTCAAAAAACTGTGGGATCTGGGCAGTTGAGGATTATTAAAGTAAGAAAAGTATAAGCACATGAGGGAAGAGGGCCCTACTCGTGAGAGCTTACATTCTAATATATATATATATATATATATATATATATATAGTTGAAATCGTAAGGAAAGTTAGTCAATATCGCACCGTGTGTACACAGTTTGCGATATCGATGCACGTTTCCGTGGGGTCGGTATCGCAACAAAAAATAGCCTGTGCAGGCAAGGAAATTTTGACTATCTAGTACAAAATATAGTATAGTCAAAATCGCACATAGCCAATATCTAGAGTAAAGATTAATAAAGTCAAAATCGAAGAGAGTCAATATCTCACCGGGTGTATGCACCTTTTAGAATGAGACATGGTAATTGGATTTGTTCTATTCAGCAAGAAAAGCTCTGAAAAACATTGCATCATTTAAAGTACATCATCTTTTCATACTGAACTAGAACTCAATAGGGGAATCATGCTTTCTGGCCTCCGTGGGATCCAATATATGTCATACTTGCCTACTTTTGAAAACTAGTTTCAGGGAGATTCCAAGGAGCAGTAGAATACGCCACACTTTCAGTTGAGGGGGTGTGTCATGCTCCGCCCAAAGGGCGTGTTTAGGTCCACATAAGGGCATATTTATTGCCACTTAGGGGTGTGTCCTGCAATGGCAGGTGAAAACAATAGTACTAATAGCAGCACTTACACCATGGTAGACATTAACGCTTCAGCATGACCCGCAGCTCCACGTATCACCCTCTTCTGTGAGCTGCTCCGGGACCCACCGCTCCACGTCTTCAGCAGCACCGCTGCCTGCTGTAAATACACCTCAGACAGCGCTGCAGCTGTCAATAACTATGCAATAGGGGTAGTTACGGCCCTGCACACAGCACCATAGTATATTACATTATGCACAGCCCACATCCCTCATATTGCACCAAGTATACACAGCACCATATCACATGACATTATACACAGCCTCCCCCATATTACACCCAGTACTACATTACATTACCTTTTACACAGCCCCCCTCCCCTCGTATTCCACCCAGTACCTATTACATTGAATTATGCACAGCATATACCCTCCCATTTTACACCCAATAGCACATTGAATTACACTTTACATAGACCCCCCCCATATTACACCCAGTTGCACTTTACACTACATTATACACAGCTCCCCTCCCCATATTACACCCAGTACCATATTATATTGCATTATACACAGCATACACAGCTCCCCCATATTACACCCAATTGCACATTACATTTTACACAGCCCCCCCATAGTACATCCAGTAGCATATTACACAGCCCCCCCCCCCATATTACACAGCCTCCCCATATTACACTGCCTCCTCCATATTACACCCAGTAGCATATTACACAGGCCCCCTCCCATATTACACTGCCTCCTCCATATTACACCCAGTAGCATATTACACAGCCCCCCCCCCATATTACACTGCCTCCTCCATATTACACCTAGTGCACATTACACTGCATATTACACAGCTCCCCTCCCCATATTACACCCAGCAGCACACTACATATTACACCTCCCCTCCCCATATTACACCCAGCAGCACACTACATATTACACCTCCCCTTCCCCCATATAACCCCCCCAGTATATATAGCACCCACCTGGTTTGTTGCTCCCTCCTGTAAAGAGCAGGGAGCCCAGGGAAGCCACTTCCAGGAGCAGCAGGAGCAGGAAGACGAGCTGATACACACAGCCCACTGTGAGTGTGGTGGGCGGGGCCAGCCAGAGTGAAGAAGCAGAGCCCTGGCTGCCGGGTTATGTGCTTCACTGTATGGGTGGCTTCTCTGCCAGGGACGTGCAGTCAGGGGAGGCAGGGGAGGCAGTGCCTCCCCTGTCATAATGATTAAGATAATACAAAGAAGGTGCATATGACACATATTCTGTGTCATATGTATCTTCTTAATATTATTCTTAGCGTTGCTGTTTTGTATATGTGTTTGGGAGGCACCGATCGTGGTGCCTCCCGTTGTCACTGGGGAAAGTATGGGGAGCGTGGGGCGGGCACGGGTGGGGACTAGCCATGGGCTGTAAAAGCCCATTGAAAATATATGGAAAGGCGGCACCATTAGTGGTGCCGCTTTCATACAGGGACGTGCTTTCAACCTATGAAAGCACGTCCCTGTCAGTGAGGCCACAGTGATTGGCCAGCGGATCCGTCACTGGATCCGCTGTCAATCACTGTGTGGGCGACGCTGGCGGAGGAGGTGCGGGCGGCTGGATGCGGCGATGGTGCGGGCGGCGGGATGCGGCGGTGGAGCGGGCGTCGGCGGTGCGGGTTGCGGCGGCGGAAATTACCTTTATCCTGCAGAGTTTGGCAGCGGAGCGGTTCCAGTTTCAAAAATGGCGCCTCAGCGTCATTTTTGAAATTCAAGATGGCCACCGCGAGCCAATCACGGCTCGCCGCGTCATCGCCCCGCCCCCTCCGGCTGACTTATATAAGTCAGCGCGAGGCGGAGGAGAGTCAGTCCGACGGCGGAGAAGGAGCTGTGAAGAGCTCCTGAAGAATGAAGACGCCGGAAGTCCTGGCTGGGCGGCGGCTATGCAAAAGAGCTTAGCAGCCGCCGCCCACCAGGTGCAGACGCTGGAAGCACTGGGGAGGTGGCGCCCCCCCCAGGTGAAGACGCCGGAAGCCCTGGGACGGCGGCGGCCACGCAAAAGAGCTTAAAGGCCGCCGCCCGCAGGTGAAGACCCAGTTTAATAAAGCTTATTTTCAAGACTTGTGTGGTGTTTTTATTTTAATATTTTCTTTACAGGTGGACTACAGGTGCCAGCGGGCACTTTATGTCCGGGCATGCTGGCACTTGTGGTTCTCCAAGTGCCAGCATGCTGGGGCAGGCTTGCTGGGACCTGTAGGCTACCTGTAAAGAACAATATTACTATTCTTTGCAGGTGGACTACAGGTGCCAGCAGGCCCTTTGTGTCCGGGCATGCTGGCACTTGTGGTTCTCCAAGTGCCAGCATGCTGGGGCAGGCTTGCTGGGACTTGTAGGCCACCTGTAAAGAACACTATTAACACACAATGAACCCCGCACCCACCGCCACCAGGGGTGCGGGGCATAGCACTGGGCTATCAGCCCAGTGCTGGTTATTGCTCGGGAGGGGGGACCCCATTTTCATTTTTTGGGGTTCCCACTTTCCGAGGAATTCCAACCCCGGGCTGACTGGCTGGGGGGCAGATTAATGTTATGGCAGGGGGACCCCACACTGAGTGTCTCCCCTGCTATGGCATTACTCCCCCTGGCTGGTTCTGCCTAGTGCTGGTTTTACTGATGTGTTGGGGGACCACACTTTTTTTTTTTTTTTTTCAGGGGGGGGGGGGGGGGGGGAGGGCTTGTTAGCTGCCAGTGCCTCCCCAACCAGTGACCTCACCGCACGTCACTGTTCTCTGCACACTGTTCACACGCTGCTGCTGCTGCGCAGACACCTCCTGGGTCACAGAAAGTCTGACGCCACCGCTACTCTCAACCCAGCTGTGGCCGACCACCGCAAGTGACTGTTCCAGTGTAAGTCCCGCCCCGCCGCATTTCCGAACTCGCGCATGCGCAGTCCGGATTTGCAAGGAGAAACTTAAAAATCGGGAGGGCTGGCAATGTTTGCGGGGCAGCGGGAGGGTCAGTTAAAAATCGGGAGCCTCCCGCTAAATGCGGGAGGGTAGGCAAGCCTGATATATGTACAGACTAATGTGGTCATCGGCCAAACAGATTTTCTGCATTTCATGATCAACTCTAGATTTTGTTTTGTTGCTCATAACTGTGTCCAGAAAACATGGGCAATATTTACTAATATTCGTGTTTTGGCTGTTTTGAAGGGTGTTTGAACTCGAATGGTATCGGGTGCATTTTACTGCAACTTTTTGAATCCTGATACGATCATTCACTAAGCTGCCGAGTTTTGCACAATCGTTTTTTCTGATGTCGATGTGATTCGTAATATCAGGCAGTGTTTTACGGGAGTGATGAGTAAAACACTGCCTGAAAAAACACAAGGAATCCCAGCCGAATCTGTGAGATCCGTGCAGGGCTTCATTGTGTACCTTAAAAAGTTGTTTAAAGTCTTTAAAAATCTGAAAAAAATTGCGTGGGGTCCCCCCTCCTAAGCATAACCAGCCTCGAGCTCTTTGAGCCGGTCCTGGTTGAAAAAATATGGGGGGGAAAATGACAGGGGTTCCCCCATATTTAATCAACCAGCACCGGGCTCTGCGCCTGGTCCTGGTTCCAAAAATACGGGGGACAAAAAACGTAGGGGTCCCCCGTATTTCTGAAACCAGCACCGGGCTCCACTAGCTGGGTAGATAATGCCACAGCCGGGGGACACTTTGATATCGGTCCCTGCGGCCGTGCCATTAAAACCCCAACTAGTCACCCCTGGCCGGGGTACCCTGGAGGAGTGGGGACCCCTTCAATCAAGGAGAACCACAAGTACCAGCATGCGGTGGAAAACCGGGCCCGCTGGTACCTGTAGTACTACTACTAAAAAAAATACCCCAATAAAAACAGGACACACACACCGTGACAGTACAACTTTATTACATACATGCACACCAACATACACACATACTTACCTATGTTCCCACGAGGCTCGGTCCTCTTCTCCATGTAGAATCCTATACTCCTATACTCACATAATCCAGTGAAGAATCCGGCCTTTGAATAATCCACGTACTTGGCAAAAAAAAAAAAAAACGCAAACCCGACCACGCACTGAAAGGGGTCCCATGTTTACACATGGGACCCCTTTCCCCGACTGCCAGGACCCCCCCTGACTCCTGTCAAAGAGGGTCCCTTCAGCCAATCAGGGAGCGCCACGTCGTGGCACCCTCCTGATTGGCTGTGTGCTCCTGTAGTGTCTGTCAGGCAGCACACGGCAGGAGTCAGGGGGGGTCCTGGCAGTCGGGGAAAGGGGTCCCATGTGTAAACATGGGACCCCTTTCAGTGCGTGGTCGGGTTTGCGTTTTTTTTTTTGCCAAGTACGTGGATTATTCAAAGGCCGAATTCTTCACTGGATTATGTGAGTATAATTTTTTTCACAGGTACCCCTAGGATTCTACATGGAGAAGAGGACCGAGCCTCGTGGGAACATAGGTAAGTATGTGTGTATGTTGGTGTGCATGTATGTAATAAAGTTGTACTGTCACGGTGTGTGTGTCCTGTTTTTATTGGGGTATTTTTTTAGTAGTAGTACTACAGGTACCAGCGGGCCCGGTTTTCCACCGCATGCTGGTACTTGTGGTTCTCCAAGTACCAGCTTGCGGGGGAGGCTTGCTGGGACTTGTAGTACTGCTACTAAAAACAATATTCACAATTTTTCACAAGGCTATCAGCCCTCATCCGCCGCCCTTGGATGGGGGGGGACAGCCTCGGCTTCACCCCTGGCCCTTGGGTGGCTGGATGGGGGTGGACCCCTTGATTGAAGGGGTCCCCACTCCTCCAGGGTACCCCGGCCAGGGGTGACTAGTTGGGTATGTAATGCCAGGGCCGCAGGGACCAGTATAAAAGTGTCCCCCGGCTGTGGCATTATGTACCTGGCTAGTGGAGCCCGGTGCTGGTTTTAAAAATATGGGGGACCCCTACGCTTTTTGTCCCCCGTATTTTTGGAACCAGGACCAGGCGCAGAGCCCGGTGCTGGTTGATTAAATATGGGGGAACCCCTGTCATTTTTTTCTCCATATTTTTTCAACCAGGACCGGCTCAAAGAGCCCGAGGCTGGTTATGCTTAGGAGGGAGGACCCCACGCAATTTTTTTTTCTGTTTTTACACTAAACAGACCCTTTCCCATAGATAACCATGCACAGATCTCACTGATCCGTGCATGGTTATCCAAACTCGACTGGAAAAAGCAGGTCTATTTTTTTGCTGCTTTTTTTAACGAATCGAAAAAAAACAGACCCGCACTTGAGCACTCAGAAACTAACACCCAAATACGAATGAATAGTGAATTCCCGTATTCTATGAAATAACAGCCGCGTTTGACCGATGGTCTATTCATTCGTATTTCGGAAGGTTGTCATTCAAACCATTACGAATAGACCAGACACTGCCGAGATTGGTGCTTAGTGAATTCCCGGATTGGGACTTAGAAAAAAAAATACAAATCGGCCAAACTCGGATTTTTAGTAAATACTGGCCCATGTGTCAAACTGAATACTACACTAGTGAGGTCGAGTTACATTATCAGTGCCGGATTAAGCATGGTGGGGGCCCAAGGCAATGAAGTTGTGGGGGCCCCCACTACAGTAGATTACAGAACCCTGTGCCCACCCTTACACACACACACACACACACACACACACACACACACACACACACACACACACATGCTGCACACAACACACACACACATGCTGCACATAACACACACAAAACACACACAGATGTACACACACACATGCGCGCATGCTACCTGTCCGTCCGGCGGTGCAGCGGATGCCGGAGTCAGGGCCCCCACACCCAGGATCGTAGTAGTCTCCCCCCTCCTGGTGGCTCAGCTCAGCTGTTTATTAACAGCGCCGCCGAGGAGCTGTCCCTTGCACAGCATTTAATAGTCTCGCGGGATGCTGCATTGAAATCCCGCAAGACTATGAAATGCTGTGCAAGGAACACCTCCTCGGCGGCGCTGTTAATGAACAGCTGAGCTGAGCCACCGGGAGGGGGGAGACCACCACGCTCCTGGGTGTGGGGGCCTTGGGATGACCGCCTCTTTCGCCCCTCCCTTAATCCGGCCCTGTACATTAATATGACCACCTTCTACATTTGACGTCGGCAGCGTGTAGCCCATGAGGTACGTCACGTGTCGTGCGCTGGCTTGGTGGTATATAAGGTGTGCGATCGGCCGTCTGCACACATATCACATGTTGCTGTCATGGGTAAAAGGGGCGATTTATCAGAGTTGCAAAGGGGGATGAATGTCAGCTTTCGGGCCAAGGGTGGCAGTATTTTCCGAACGGAATTTGAGAACTGTTTGCGTTCTGCTGTGGTGAAGTTGTATCGTGACTGGGCAAATGGCACCATTGCGAATGACCAACTTGGAAACTGCGGAGCACCACGCGCCACTGATGTGAGAGATGAACGTCGGCTACGAAGGTGCGTGAGGGCCGATCGACACGCTGCAGTGGAGCAGCTCACTGTCAAAATGTACCTGGGGCTACCAGACGTGGGTCTAAAACTACAGTTCAGCCGGTGTAGCTGCTGTCCGTGCTGCACACGGTGGTTACTCTGGCTATTAGCTGGTGGTCATAATAATGGGACTCCACAGTGTATTTCCAGATTATGTGTAATGTTGAGTCTCTATGCCAAGACTTTGTTGTTGCTTATAGCATATTGCTTGCAAACTAATATATGCATATCTTACTTCTCAATTAATCATATTATTATTATTATTATTATCTTTTATTTATATGGCACCCCATGATGTATAGGGAGAATTACAATAGTATAATCAAACAACACACTATAAAAAGGTTCAAACAGACCATAATAAAAACATAAAAATTTGCAGAAATTAGCAAAAACTAACCCGCCCAGAACTTTAGACGGGTTTAGCTGCTTTTCACAGTTATACTTGCTCTGTATGGGTTTGATCAGCGTGGGGACATTTTTTTAAATTGTGCCCCGCAATCTCTCCTCACTGTAGATGCGAGATTTGGCTCGTGGAATGCACAAATAACAATCGAATACCCCCAGAGCCGGCCATAGGCAAACTAGGCAATTGCCTAGGGCATTTGATATGCCTAGGGGCATCAGCAGCTTCTGCTGATTAAAATGATATGCGGCATGCCTATATTCTGTGTGTAGCATATCATATGCAGATACAGCCGCAGTCTCACACAGTATATAGGCATGCTGCATATCATTTTAATCAGCAGAATCTGATTGTGCATCCTAGCCAATAGCAATGCAAATAAGATGCATTTTCTTTAAAAAAAAGTGCCCAACGTTAGCATTGATGCAAGATTTATGAGGACAAATCTGTATCCAAGCAGAGGCAGAGGTCACAGTGTTAGTGGTAGTGTGAGTGCTGTGTGCATGTGAGTGGGTTGGTTGTGAAGTAGTGTTCAGAATATGTGTAAGGAGCATTATGTGTGTCATGTAAAAATGCATTAATAATGTGCAACATATGTGTAAAGGGCCACTATGTGTGTCATTATGTGTATAAGGACATTAATAATGTGCGGCATATGTGTAACAGGGTACTACTGTATGTGTGTCATTGTGTGTATAGGGCACTAATAATGTGCAGCAAATGTGTAGGGGGCACTGTGTGTCATTATGTGTATAAGGGCATTAATAATGTGCGGCATATGTGTAAGGGACATTATGTGTAAAAGGGCATTAATAAAGGTTGTCATAATGTGTAAGGTGCATTATGTTTATAAGGACAATAAGGTGTCTCATATGTGTAAGGGGCATTACTGTGTGGAATTGTGTATAAATGCATTACTAATGTGTGGCATTATGTGTATAAGGTGCTCTACTATGTGGCGTTGCAAATAGAAAGGGCACTACTGTGTCGTCTAATGTGAATAAAGAGCAATAAGGTGTGGTGTAATGTGAATAAGGAGCAATTCAGTGTGATGTAATGTGAATAAGGGGCTCTACTGTGAGGAGTAACGTTTATAAGACAAAGTGATACTACTGTGGGATGTAATCTGAATTATGGATACTATCGCATGATCAAATGTGAAAATAGTTGCAGCACTGTGTGGCGTAATTGGAATTGGGGTTACTATTGTGTGGCCATGTCCCTTGCCAGCAAGAAGATGCCCCTTTTTGGGCTGTGCGTCAAATGTGCGAACTGTTCCTATTTAAAATATAGGGGGTAATTGTACCTTGTTTCCGTAATGGTTCTAGTAAATCTGACTGCAAAGCTCACCATTAAAAAAAAAAAAATATAGGGGGTACAAGGACTGCTATGGGTGAGGGGTAATGGTGCTGGGAAAGAGATGCAAGGTCAGAGGCAGAACCAGCGGTGGTGCTAGGGGGCACCAGCCAAAATCTTGCCTAGGGCATCATATTGGTTAGGGCCAGCTCTGAATACCCCCAATGAGACAATGAAATGAGAGAGAGAGTGCCGGAATGATATATAGACTATAAAAAGGTTCAAATAGACATAAAAAAAAATAAGAGTTATGGTAAAACTTACCTTTGTCAACTCTTTTTCTTTGCGGTCCATAGGATCCACAGGGTTACCTTGGGGTATGATGGTAGAGACCAGTATTCAGGCACCGAACAATTAAGCTTTTCAATCTCCCAGGATGCACTTGACTCCTCTCCCCTCATACCCCGACCACAGCTCAGGCTCTTCAGTTATAGTTAACAAGCCCAAAGCAGGAGCGGGAGAGCAGAGAAGGAAGGATAGTACACAAAGAAAACACACTCTCACAATCAGGAGACGGGAACTGCTGACTGAGAAGAGTAAACAAGGAATCTGTTTTCCTAATGTAACTAGTACGGTCCACGTAGATCTTTAGAGAACAGACCACATCCAACGAAGCTTCCTCAGGTGAAAGGCCAGTACCACAATTTCCTCGTTGATATGAAACTCTGAGACTACCTTCGTATGTCTTCCTTGTGTTGCAGGTTTTCTCCATAACTAGCAAGAACACACTAAAGACTTTCTGCCTAATATGATATATAATCTGTTCATGCTGGATGAACTTGTATTTTAGGTAAAGTGACACTTAAATGGACGTCACCTTTTCTTGAGTATCGTTAATTAGCGTATTTCTGTGCTTCTCAGCCATGTACTCCAATCATCATATTATTTTCATTGCCTGAGCATATTGTTAAGATGCAAATATAGTTTTATTTGGAGTTTTATGTTCCACTTTGACCACTCATAACTTGTCATTAAACCGGTGTTGGCAGAGAGACAGCAAAGTATCTAGGAATATGAAATGATTGGATGCTAGCTGTACAAATAAGCCCTTGGTGAATATATGAACATAAATATCATTTTATTGTCTTGTAGATTGTATGGTGAAAGCTGGGAGATGCAGCAAACTCAAAACCTTCAATCATACAGCACCTATCTGGAAACCAATTCAAAGGACCTTTGTAGAAAATAGGATTTTAATTACCTACAAGTAAATCCTTTTCTCGTAGTCCGTAGAGAATGCTGGGGTCCATTTAGTACCATGGGGTATAGACGGGTCCTTTGGGAGCCACTGGCACTTTAAGAGATTACTGGTGTGGGCTGGCTCCTCCCTCTATGCTCCTCCTACCAGACCCAGTCTAGAAACTGTGCCCGAGGAAATGGACATACTTCGAGAGAAGGAAATACACAGATAGTGGGGAGATTCACACCAGCTCACACATAACAAAAAAGGAAAGCCAAGCTAACCAACTTGGAACAATTCAGCAACGGCTAAAACAACAATACTGAACCAAGTAACAACGCAGGAATATGAAGCACTGGCCGGGCGCCCAGCATCCTCTACTGACTACGAGAGAAGGATTTACCGGTAGGTAATTAAAATCCTATTTTCTCTTACGTCTTAGAGGATGCTGGGGTCCGTTTAGTACCATGGGGATGTACCAAAGCTCCCAGTGTGGGAGGGAGAGTGCTGAGGTTCCTGCAGAACAGAATAACCAAATGTTAGGTCCTCAGAGGCCAAAGTATCGAACTTGTACAACTTAGCAAACGTATTCGACGCAGACTAAGTAGCTGCTCGGCAAAGCTGTAAAGCTGAGACACCCCGGGCAGACGCCCAGGAAGAACCCACTTTACAAGTAGAGTGGGCCTTAACAGATTTTGGACACGACAAGCCCGCCGTAGAATAAGCATGCTGGATAGTTAACCTAATCCAACAAGAAATTGACTGCTTAGAAGCAGGACACCCAACCTTGTTGGGATCAGAAAGGACAAATAAAGAGTCCGACTTCCTGTGACGAGAAGTTCTCTTCACATAAATTTTCAAAGCCCTCACCACATCCAAGGACTTTGAGGTAATTGAGGAGTTAGTAGCCACTGGCACCACAATGGGTTGGTTGATATGAAAAGCTGACAAAACCTTTAGAAGAAACTGCTGATGTGTTCTGAGCTCAGCGCTATCTTCATGGAAAATCAAATAGGGGCTCTTGCATGACAATGCCCCCAATTCTGACACACGTCTAGCAGATGCCAATGCCAACAGTGTGACCGCCATCCAAGTAAGAAACATGAGGTCCACCTCCTGCAAAGGTTCAAACCAATCCGACTGCAGGAACTGCAGCACCACATTAAGATCCCAAGGTGCCGTAGGAGGCACAAAGTGTGGTTGGATGTGCAGAACCCCTTTCAAGAACGTCTGAACATCAGGGTGGGCAGCCAATTGTTTCTGGAAGAAAATGGACAAGGCTGAAATCTGGACGTTTATGGAGCCCAAGCGTAGGCCCACATTCACACCAGCCTGCAGAAAGAGGAAAAACCATCCCAGTTGAAAATCCACTGTTGGAAGCTTTTTGGATTCACACCAAGACACATACTTTTTACAAATTCGATGGTAATGTTCAGACGTAACTCTCTTCCGAGCCTGAATTAGGGTAGGAATTACCTTTTTCGGAATGTCCTTCCGAGCTAAGATCTGGCGTTCAACTTCCATGCCGTCAAATGTAGCCGCGGTAAGTCTTGATAAATGAACGGCCCCTGTTGAAGAAAGTCCTCGCGAAGAGGAAGAGGCCTTGGATCCTCCAGGAGCAACTCCAGAAGATCTGCGTACCAAGCCCTCCTTGGCCAGTCCGGAGCAATGAGGATCGCCTGAACTCTTGTTCTTTTTATTAGCTTGAGAATCCTTGAGATGAGTGTAAGTGGAGGGAACACATACACTGACTGGAACACCCACTGAGTTACCAGTGCATCCACCACCACTGCCTGTGGGTCTCTTGACCTGGAGCAGTACCTGCGAAGCTACTTGTTGAGGCGAGAGGCCATCATGTCTACCTGAGGTACGCCCCATCGGCTTGTCACCTCTGCGAACACCTCCGGGTGGAGGCCCCACTCTCCTGGATGGAGATCGTGTCTGCTGAGGAAGTCCGCTTCCCAGTTGTCCACTCCCAGAATGAAGATTGCTGATAGCGCCACCGCATGCTTTTCTACCCAGAGGAGGATTCTTGTTACCTCTGACATTGCCGTTCTGCTCTTCGTTCCGCCCTGTCGGTTTATGTAGGACACTGCAGTCACATTGTGAGACTGAACCTGAATGGCCTGATCTTTCAGATGATGTGCCGCTTGTAGAAGACCGTTGTATATGGCCCTTTGTTCCAGAATATTTATCGGAAGGATGTATTCCAGACTTGACCACTTTCCTTGGAAATTTTCCCCTTGGGTGACTGCTCTCCAACCTCTGAGACTTGCATCCATGGTTGGAAGGATCCAATTCTGAATCCCAAACCTGCGGCCCTCGAGTAGGTGAGCGGTTTGCAGCCCCCAGAGGACGGAAATTCTGGCTTCCGGCGACAGGCGTATCCGCTGGTGCATGTGGAGATGTGATCCTGACCATTTGTCTAGGAGATCCAGTTGGAAGGACCTCGCATGGAATCTTCCGTACTGAAGAGCCTCATAGGAAGCTACCATCTTCCCCAGAAGGCAAATGCACTGATGAACCGATACCCGGGCTGGCTTCAGGACATACCGTACCATTGATTGGATCACCAACGCTTTCTCTACCGGTAGAAACACCCTCTGCACTTCCGTGTCGAGTATCATCCCCAGGAAGGGCGGTCTCCTTGTTGGCTCCAAATGTGACTTTGGGAGGTTCAGGATCCACCCATGATCCTGAGATAGCAATACTCTGCAACAACCTCTCCCTGGAAGATGCTTTTATCATGAGATCGTCTAGATATGGAATTATGTTCATTCCTTGCCTGCGGAGGAGTAGCATCATCTCTGCCATGACTTTGGTGAACACTCTCTGTGTTGTGGAGAAGCCAAACGGCAATGCCTGGAACTGATACTGAGAGTCCAGCAGAGTCCAGCAGCGCGAATCTGAGGTAAGCCTGGTGAGGCGGCCAGATCGGAATGTGAAGGTACGCATCCTTGATATCCAGGGATACTAGGAATTCCCCCTCCTCCAGGCCTGAGATCACCGCTCTCAGTGACTCCATCTTCAATTTGAATTCCCATAAGTAGGGGTTCAACGACATTAGGTTTAAAATCTGCCTTACCGAACCATCCGGTTTCGGCACCACAAACAGGTTTGAGTTATAACCCTTGTGGTGTAGGTGAGGTGGAACTGGGACAACATCTGTTTTTACCAATTTTTGAATGGCTTCCTGTAGGATAGCACTTTCTGTCAGCGAAACTGGTAAGCCTGATTTGAAGAATCTGTGAGGTAGGAGTTCCTGAAACTCCAGTCTGTAGCCCTGGGTAACAATGTCTGTCACCCAGGGGTCTAGGCCGGATGACGCCCAGATGTGACTGAAATTTTTTTGTCTCGCTCCCACCTGCCCGATCTCCAGGCTGGGAGGTCCACCATCATGCTGAAGATTTTGAGGAAACAGAACCTGGTTTCTGTTCCTGAGAACCTGTTGGTGCAGGTTTTTTGGATTTTCCCCGACCACCCCTAAAGAAGGTGGAAGGGGATTTGGATTTTTTAAATTTTGCAGTCCGAAAGGACTGCAGTGTGGACGTAGGTTAAGATTTCCTAGTCGGTGGAGCTGCTGAGGTAAAGAAAGGTTGACTTACCCGCAGTTGCCATGGAAATCCACGCATCCAATGCGTCCCCAAACAGAGCCTGACCTGTGAAGGGTAGGTTCTCCACACTTTTCTTAGATTCTGCATCCGCAGTCCATTGGCGTAGCCAGAGCCCTCTGCGTGCCTAGACCGCTGTGGAAGTAGCCCTTGCATTCAGCATTCCAAGGTCTTTCATGGCCTCTACCATGAACCCAGCAGAATCCTGTATGTGATGCAAAAACAAATCAATGTCACTCCTATCCATAGTATCTAAGTCCTCTAGTAATGTGCCTTTACTATAGCCTTAGAAATCCACGCACAAGCAATAGTGGGCCTTAAAGCCACGCCTGTAGATGTGTATAGAGATTTGAGCATAGTCTCAATCTTGCGGTTAGCCGGCTTTTTTAGGGGGTCATTCCGAGTTGATCACTCGCTAGCAGTTTTTAGCAGCCGTGCAAACGCTAAGTCGCTGCCCTCTGGGAGTGTATCTTAGCTTAGCAGAAGTGCGAACGAAAGGATCGCAGAGCGGCTACAAAAAAATATTGTGCAGTTTCAGAGTAGCTTCAGACCTACTCAGCGCTTGCGATCACTTCAGACCATTCAGTTCCGGATTTGACGTCACAAACACGCCCTGCGTTCGCCCAGCCATGCCTGCGTTTTTCCTGGCACGCCTGCATTTTTGCAAACACTCCCTGAAAAATGGTCAATTGACACCCAGTAACGCTCACTTCCTGTCAATCACTCTGCGGCCAGCAGTGCGACTGAAAAGCTTCGCTAGACCTTGTGTAAAACTACATCATCCTATGTGAAAGTACGTTGCGCGTGCAATTTGCGCCGCATGCGTAGAAGTGCCGTTTTTTTTGCATCATCGCTGCACAGCGAACATTTTCTGCTAGTGATCAACTCGGAATGACCCCCTTAGTGCGGTTGAACCAGGGACAGGCAAAACCACCTTTTTAGACAACCTAGATACAGAAGCGTCTACTATAGGTGGGTTTTCCCATTTCTTTCTATCCTCTTCAGGGAAAGGAAAAGCAATGAGAATTCTTTTAGGAATCTGGAATTTTTTCTCTGGATTTTACCAGAATTTTCAAATAAAGAGTTTAGCTCTTTTGAAGCCGGGAAGGTGAGGGAGGATTTCTTATTTTCCATAAATAAGATTCCTGTTCCGGCTCAGGTTCTTTCTCAGTAATATGCAAAACATCCCTAATGGCTTCAATCATCAACTGCACCCCTTTAGCAAGGGAGGCATCCCCCCACCCCCCTGCATATCCCCATCACCGTCCCCTGTATCAGAGTCGGTATCAGTGTCAACTTGCATTATTTGGGCAAGTGTACGTTTTTAAGGGTATGTATGTAGGGTATTGGAGGAAGTAGGAGCTGAATGCTGCAAACCCTCTACAGACTCTCTCAAAAACTGCGTCTCCTTCTCATTATGTGACATCCTTGATGAAATCTGGGACATCATTCCCCTTAAAGAATCCACCCATGGGGGTTCAGATTCAGAAGGTTGGGAAAGTACATTGCAGTCCTGAGTACATGGGATAGACCCTTCAGGAGAAGATACACACTATGCTGCACAAGATACAGAGCCCTTAGACATGGTAATGTAGATAAATACACATACACACACAGAGACAGGAAAATGTCAGACACAGTTTCCCCCAGAGTACCTTCAGAGAGTCACAGGGGGTAATTCCAAGTTGATCGCAGCAGGATTTTTGATAGCAATTGGGCAAAACCATGTGCACTGTAGGGGAGGCAGATATAACATGTGCAGAGAGAGTTAGATTTGGGTGGGTTATTTTGTTTCTGTGCAGGGTAAATACTGGCTGCTTTATTTTGACACTGCAAATTAGATTGCAGATTGAACACACCCCACCCAAATCTAACTCTCTCTGCACATGTTATATCTGCCTCCCCTGCAGTGCACATGGTTTTGCCCAATTGCTAACAAAAATCCTGCTGCGATCAACTTGGAATTACCCCCACAGAGTCTAAGGAGCCAGCCACACAGCACCCTTGGAGCAGTTATTATGATAAAAGCCCAGCGCTGACTATTCAACCTTAATAGGTTGAATAGTACTAATTACGCTCTCCCCCCTGTCTATAACACCCTGGTACCGCAGTAACTGGAGTCAGGTGGAGGGTCAGCGCTCCCTGTCAGCGTGCTTCAGCGTTCTGCAGGGAGAAAAAAGCACTGGTGAGTGCTGGATCTGCTCTGAGGAGAAGCCCCGCCCCCTGTAATGGCGCGCGACTTCCCGCACATAATATGATTATACCGGCCTGAGGTGTTTAGTGCTAACAGAGGGATTAGCCCCTGTTAGCTGTTTTGCCAGTGTAGGGTGATCGTGCTGGTCACCCGTGACATGTCCGTCTGACATGTCGCGGTAGTGTATGGGGCCCTTAACAATTTTTATTAAACATTCGAAGTTGAGAAACATTCAAATTTCAAAGTGTCGCAATTTTGGCCACCACTGTATACATACACACACACACACACACACACACACACACTGTATATATACACACACACACACACACACACACACACACACGCACAGCAAAAATGTCTGGAACTCGTTCCAGTACTACATCACTACTTTATCAATAATGTGGTGATCCAGCAAATGGTCGGAACTCCACAGACTTTAGTGTAAATTTACCGGGGCACGCGCCGGCTTATCAGGGATTTTGTTTCACCTGCCTCCAGCAGGCGAAGCAGAATCCCCGGAAACAGCCCCGTTTTCGGACCTGTTTCACTCGAAAACACACAGGTTTCACTGAACCTGTATGTTTTCGGGAGAAAGGTTTGTTTTTTTATAGGCGATCAATCTGGATAGCCTATAAAAAAAAGATAATCGGTGAAACATCGGAAAAAAGTCAGAAAACGCCCGTTTTTCGGACCCGATGTTTTACCGGGGATAATTGGATATCCCCCAGGTTGTTATTTCCAACGTTTCATGTCTCATCATATTTTTCAAGGAACCAACATACAAATGGTTTGATACATACCTATACAGTGGCACACCACAAGAGCTCCTGCCCACGGCTGACCCAGTCCAGCTATTGGCGCGATGACGTCATCTGACTGCTCCGCAGTGCTGACGCTCCGTCGCTCACAATGCGGGGTTCGGTTGCTAAGTGACCATCACCATAGTGAACTAACACAACCAAGAAGCATCCTGCAAGACACGTGCATAATAAACATATGGAATTGTTACATCTACAGATACATTTTAGTAGAGGCATCATCAGTTATATTAAAGCAATGATGTATTTAATTGTTACGCATTATCAGGAACCAACTGCACAATCAACCCATGTTAATACAGGTTGAGTATCCCATATCCGGAATGCTCGTGACCAGGAGCATTCCGGATATAGGATTTTTCCTACTCAGCTGCTCCATGGAGGAGGCACAGCACCACCCAGCTGCCCCCAGAAGGAGGCACAGCGCTACCCAGCTGCCCCCAGAATGGGAGGCACAGCGCCACCCAGCTGCCCCCATAGAGGGAGCCACAGCGCCACCCTGCTGCCCCCATAGAGGAAGGCACAGCCCTACTCAGCTGCTCGATGGAGGAGGCACAGTACCACACAGCTGCCCCATGGAGGAAGCTCTGCAGCAGGGTGGTGCTGTGCCTCCCTCTATGGGGCAGCTGGGTGGTGCTGTGCCTCCCTCTATGGGGCAGCTGGGTGATGCTGTACCTCCACCATGGGCCAGCTAGGTGGTCCTGTGCCTCCTCCATGGGGCAGCTGGGTGGTGCTCTGCCTCACTCTATGGGGTAGCATGGTGATGCTGTGCCTCCCTCTATGGGGCAGCTAGATGGTGCTGTGCCTCCATGGGACTGCTGAGTGATGATGTGCCTCCAACATGGGCCAGCTAGGTGGTCCTGTGCCTCCTCCATGGGGCAGCTGGGTGGTGCTCTGCCTCCCTTGTGGTCCTGTGCCTCATCCATGGGGTAGCTTGGTGGTGCTCTGCCTCCCTCTATGGGGCAGCTGGTCGTACTCTGACTGGCACCACTGCCTGGTACTACATCCCGACCCGCAAGCTGCCGACACCAAAGAAAGAGGGGTGGGGGTTAGAGCCTACTACCCGGGATAGACCTACAGAGCTCATGGTCGCTGGTTCTGCCGTCCTCCCAGGAGTTGCTGCCCCTCCTCTTGCCCGACACCTCTGCCCCCTTCTCGATCATGTCTGGCATGGGAGTGTCCGCTAGAGGTGACGCCCGGTGGCCACTGAGCAGAACCCCGCCCCCACTCTCCTCGCTGCCGCCTCCGCCGCAGAGAGAAGAGAGCGAAGAACTTTCCGTCACATCGTCGCCCGCACTCCGCTCCACAGACACAACGGCCAATATCATCCACTGCACGTGAGGTCTGCAATCACGTGACAAAAAGGAGAAGCAGCATGGTCGGAGCTTCCAAGGCGGGCTGCGTGACGTCACGCCCAATCAGTCCTCTCAGCGCCGACCCGTATTTCGCAGCCGTCGCATGCCAACCAATCAGCGTCCAGCAGCGATTCGCGCACTATGAGCCTGCGGTGGCGGAGGCTGCGGTAAGTGAGGTGAACCGGGCTGCACTTTGTAGCGCAGTCCCTCTGGAGGTGTGACAGACAGTCTCAACCAGGGAGCAGTCACTCAGGCTGGTGAGACGTCATCAAACCCTGGCTGCTATATCACTGACATACTAGCTTATTCTAACCACATCCTCCATTCCTGTCAGGTCACCGGAATGGGGGTTCTTATTTAAGATGGGATGTTGCCTGTAGCAACCAATCAGACTTTAGGTATTATCTTCTTGAAGGTGCTAGGTAAATAAGAAGTAGAATCTGATTGGTTGCTATGGGCAACATCCCATCTTAAATAGAACTCCCATCTTAGTAAATTTACCGCAGTGTGTATTGTGCCTGCAGTGCAGCCAATGTGGCATTTGTTGTACCTTCAATAAACCCTGCTGAATAGGATGCGCAGGGAAGTAGCAGGGGTGATCATGAAGGTTAGAGTCATACTCTGAAGGGAGAAATACTTATAGTTGAGGATTTTAGGTTTTCTATTTTTTAGGAGTTGTCTGTCAGCTCCGAAATATTTCCAACCATTTTATTTACAGAACAAAACACTATCATTATAATTATTGTTTATTAACGTATTTATATGGTGCCAGCAAATGCCTCAGCGTTTTACAATAAGGAGCTGACGCGGTAGGAAAGGAAGACAAATGGAAAAATAATTTAGTTTTCTGCAGCAGGGTACACTGTTCCACAGGGAATACATCGGGGTGTAGAGCAGGATCTTGGATCCAGAGGCATCATCAGGCAAAGCTTTGACTGTCCTAGGATGCATTGGGGCCTCCTCTATAACCCCGCCTCCAGGCACTGACAGCTCAGTTTTGAGTGGTGCCTGCAGGCAGCAGGTCACCAAACAGGCGGGCTGCACTGGGCAGCCCTGAAAAAGCTTTAGAAGACTTCAAGGGACACAGCACTGTTATGTCAGGGTGACAGTCAGTGCTGCGTCTCCCTCACCTCCCAAGCGGCGTCGCATACTCCACCAGATCCCGGGTACTTGCGCCGGAGACTCTCCGGCTTAGGCACACGGTCGCAGACGCTCTCCTGGTTCACGTGGCTGCTACGAAGGGAGTAGATAACAGGATCCCCCAGGCGGGACCTGCCACTAAATCCGTTCCTATCACAGTCTAGGGAGACGGACTGTGACGCTGGCGTGGACACTGTTACTGAGCAGGGACCCCACAATATATCCGCCTGGGCATAGGAGTACAGGTCGGGTGTACTAACGCCCCTATTGGTAAGGCTCCGTAGTACCGGCGGTGAGGCCCAGCATAGGGGAGTCGACGCTTGACCTGTAGCCCCGGCCCAGGGCGCCATCTCCTCGCAGATTTCCCGCCCTGCTACTGCCTCATACTCTCCCTTAGTTCCTGATAGTGACACTGGGCGCCATCTTCTGAGCATAGCTGCTACTGGGATTGCAGGGCAAGGTCTCCCCTGTAAAGCCACCTGTCCACAGCGCTGAGACTTTACAGACACTTGAGTATTCTACATGTCTTCTTACAGACAGCGTTAGTTAAGAAAGAGTGCAATTCAGAGCATCTACATGATCAAAAAGATAAATACAATACAGGTTGAGTATCCCTTATCCAAAATGCTTGGGACCAGAGGTATTTTGGATATTGGATTTTTCCGTATTTTGGAATAATTGCATACCATAATGAGATATCATGGCAATGGGACCTAAATCTAAGCACAGAATGCATTTATGTTTTATATGCACCTTATACACACAGCCTGAAGGTAATTTTAGCCAATATTTTTTATAACTTTGTGCATTAAACAAAGTGTGTCTACATTCACACAATTCATTTATGTTTCATATACACCTTATATACACAGTCTGAAGGTCATTTAATACAATATTTGTAATAACTGTGTGTATTAAACAAAGTTTGTGTCCATTGAGCCATCAGAAAACAAAAGTTTCACTATCTCACTCTCGCTCAAAAAAGTCCGTATTTCGGAATATTCCGTATTTCAGATATTTGGATATGGGATACTCAACCTGTATGTATAAAATCAGACTAAAGGTATCAGATCATACCCACACCACCACCACCAGTACCTCCCAGGCCCTTATAGCAGAAAATAGTGACATCAAGTTAATTAATTAATAGAATCATACTCTATATGGAAACAAGGATAAAGATTAGCATACTCCATATCTTTTTGATCATGTAGATGCTCTGAATTGCCAGTCTTGATAAAGGTCCTATAATAGGACTGAAACGTCGAATGTTAAAGGCAACGTTATTGAACCTGATTAACCTGAATAAACTGATTGACACATCAAGATCTTCAAAGTGATTGATTTCTGTGAGAAACAAATAATTCCAGCGCGTCAAAACCACCTAATTTATACAATATGGATCATATGGATTGAACTTATGCTGCTCTCAACCGGACAGTACTGACCTATCCACATAAAAACGTATTACGGAAGATAACAATTAATTATCAGAGAGCGCATATAGCTATTTAGCTCAAATTTATTATATATATAAAATAACACACATATATACTAATTAATACAAATAAATATAAATATAAACTCATATACACATATAAATAAAAAATCAATAAATAAAAATCAATAAAAATGCCCCCTGCTGCAGCGGATACCTGGACGTTATTCTTATGTCCAGATTTGTAGTTGGTACAATTTTATTAATAGTTAAAGAGTCCTGAACGGTGTACCGTCTAATATAGGAACACTTTGTTGCCTGTTGTTTTTAACAGCTGTAGACGTTTTGTACTTGTTAATAGGTCTCCTTATATATCTAATAGCACCAGCTTCCCACTCCGTTAATTAATGTAGCTGAACGGCCAAGAATTTCAAGTGCTTATACTCCGGTATCTGTGTCAAATAGACCTTTTCATTCATTCCCACTGTGCTGATGGGCCATGATTGCAAATGTCCACTTTATACTCACAGCCAGGAGTATATCCTTTAGGTATCCGTGGACGGCCCCCGTTGCAGATCTCAGTCACAGTTGCAGGGAAACACCTTTGGCGAGGTGTACCGGAGAGTCACCACAGTCGACCAGCATGCAGACGGAAACGGCACCAAGGGATATTGCTTGCTCGTAAGCCGCTGATAACAGGAGGGACACTGATCTGAAGTAAGCCCCGGTCCTTACGCGTTTCTCCGCCAATGTAAAAGTGCGGTTTCGTCAGAGGATAACATGGGGCTGTCCAACCTACTATTTAAGTATCAGGGGACCAATCATGATCCAATTCTTTGATTGTCACACCTGAATTACTCTCACATGTGCAAAATCAAAATTCAATCTCATAATGACCCATAAATTATCCTAATCTAATCATACAATAACAAAAGGTGGATTAAGTATATAGCAATATATTCATAACCTAAAAATTACTTTTATTGTATAAACAATAAAATATTTCTATCTAAATGATCAGAGAACAGAGGTGATGGCATACATGCACTATCTACATATATCAGTATCAAATCTACAAAAATTCCGTTCTACTTATATGACATCCACTTTAGCCCAGTGGTTTAATGTCCCGCATTAGCATTCACAGGGTCCCGAGTTCAACTCCAACCCATCCCCACATATAATATTGATTTTAAACATTATGTTTTTTATATATTTTTCATTATTTATATTTTGTATTAATATTTTTAGTTGTCTCCTTCATTATTATTTATGTGTATATATTTATTAGTTACGTGCTCCCATACTTTATGATGAGTGCATAATTCTGATTCTGTGTAATAATAGAAAGTACATTAAATGCATCCTGCAAACTCTTCAAAGGGTTTTATTGCAAACTGTAGTTCCAAATATACTATACTTTTCAAAGTACAAATGGGAACCAACAACTCACAAGATTGGAAATTCCATAATCCATGAAAATATTATTATTATCACTGTTTATCGTGTATATATAAATACATAAAAAACAGGAAAAAACAGAAAAGGAGGGAAAGGATAGTGATGGAGAGGTGGAAAAAACAAGAAAAAGGTCCTATGGGCACTTGAATATCATCTAATATTATTAATCTCCATATTCTCATTCAAACCTTCGGGCACCAAAGTGCCCAAGTTGAAAATCCAAAATGCCTCCCTTGTGCACAATTTATTGAACCTGTCGCCTCCCCTGGAGGTGGGGGCCACAGACTCAATACCTTGCACCTTCAGTGACTCTACATTGCCATCATGTTGATAGGTTACATGTCTTGACACACTGTGGTGAGGATTCTTCTTGAGGACATTCCGTCTATGTTCTAAGAACCTTGTATTAAGACTCCTAACTGTCCTCCCCACATATTGTTTTCCACATATGCAGCTTATTAAATAGACGACATATGTCTGCTGACAATTAATAAAATTCTCAATTGCAAATTCCAATCCTAGTGTTGTTGATTTAAATGAGATACTTCTATGTATTATAAATTTACAAGTGATACAGTTGATCTTACCACATCTAAAACAGCCTACACTTTGATTTAACCAGGTTTTCTTGACCACTGATTGTGTGTTATCTTGAAAGAAACTTGGAGACAAGTGATTCTTTAGGTTCTTAGCCTTCTGAAACACCACCCTAGCTGAATCCCCCAAACATGGATTAAGAACCTTATCTAATTTCAAGAGTCCAAAATTTTTCTTTATAATTTTCCTAACATCCTCAGCACATATATTATATTTTGTTATAAAAGGCATAATCTGATTATTGTCCGGACCCGTTTTCTGTACTACTGAATTTTTAGTCGTAAGAAGGAGAGAACTCCTTTCTCTGATGGACGCCCTCTCAAGGGAATCCGCCAGTAATTTCTTCGGATATCCCTGGTCTAAAAACGCACATGTAAGGAGATCGGACTGTTCATAAAATGTACATTCATCGGTACAGTTACGCTTCATCCTAAGATATTGTCCCATGGGTATATTGTCCTTCCATTTGCGGTGGTGGCAACTGCCGTAATTTAAAAAGCTGCTGCAATCCACCTCCTTTCTATAGGTTTGGGTGACCAACTTATTATCCCTAACCGAGAGAGCAATATCCAAAAAGTTAATGTGGGTAGGGTGACAAGAGTGACTGAATTTAAGCCCAAATGTGTTAGAATTAAGATATGAAAGAAAAGAAGACACACTAGAAACCCCATCCCAAATAATAAACAGATCATCAATGTACCGACCATAGAGCACCAGATTCGCGCCGAAGGGGCCCCCCCAAATATATTCCTCCTCAAAGAGCCCCATATACAAGTTGGCAAAGCTCGGCGCGAACCTCGTGCCCATGGCGGTACCGTGCACTTGAAGATAAAACTGTGAATTAAACAAAAAATAATTGTGAGATAAAATAAAATTCATGGATTCCAATACAAACCCACGTCGCCCAGGAGACAGTCCATTGATAGTTTCCAGGAGGGATAGAAGCCTGTCGCCACTTTCTGGAAACTATCAATGGACTGTCTCCTGGGCGACGTGGGTTTGTATTGGAATCCATGAATTTTATTTTATCTCACAATTATTTTTTGTTTAATTCACAGTTTTATCTTCAAGTGCACGGTACCGCCATGGGCACGAGGTTCGCGCCGAGCTTTGCCAACTTGTATATGGGGCTCTTTGAGGAGGAATATATTTGGGGGGGCCCCTTCGGCGCGAATCTGGTGCTCTATGGTCGGTACATTGATGATCTGTTTATTATTTGGGATGGGGTTTCTAGTGTGTCTTCTTTTCTTTCATATCTTAATTCTAACACATTTGGGCTTAAATTCAGTCACTCTTGTCACCCTACCCACATTAACTTTTTGGATATTGCTCTCTCGGTTAGGGATAATAAGTTGGTCACCCAAACCTATAGAAAGGAGGTGGATTGCAGCAGCTTTTTAAATTACGGCAGTTGCCACCACCGCAAATGGAAGGACAATATACCCATGGGACAATATCTTAGGATGAAGCGTAACTGTACCGATGAATGTACATTTTATGAACAGTCCGATCTCCTTACATGTGCGTTTTTAGACCAGGGATATCCGAAGAAATTACTGGCGGATTCCCTTGAGAGGGCGTCCATCAGAGAAAGGAGTTCTCTCCTTCTTACGACTAAAAATTCAGTAGTACAGAAAACGGGTCCGGACAATAATCAGATTATGCCTTTTATAACAAAATATAATATATGTGCTGAGGATGTTAGGAAAATTATAAAGAAAAATTTTGGACTCTTGAAATTAGATAAGGTTCTTAATCCATGTTTGGGGGATTCAGCTAGGGTGGTGTTTCAGAAGGCTAAGAACCTAAAGAATCACTTGTCTCCAAGTTTCTTTCAAGATAACACACAATCAGTGGTCAAGAAAACCTGGTTAAATCAAAGTGTAGGCTGTTTTAGATGTGGTAAGATCAACTGTATCACTTGTAAATTTATAATACATAGAAGTATCTCATTTAAATCAACAACACTAGGATTGGAATTTGCAATTGAGAATTTTATTAATTGTCAGCAGACATATGTCGTCTATTTAATAAGCTGCATATGTGGAAAACAATATGTGGGGAGGACAGTTAGGAGTCTTAATACAAGGTTCTTAGAACATAGACGGAATGTCCTCAAGAAGAATCCTCACCACAGTGTGTCAAGACATGTAACCTATCAACATGATGGCAATGTAGAGTCACTGAAGGTGCAAGGTATTGAGTCTGTGGCCCCCACCTCCAGGGGAGGCGACAGGTTCAATAAATTGTGCACAAGGGAGGCATTTTGGATTTTCAACTTGGGCACTTTGGTGCCCGAAGGTTTGAATGAGAATATGGAGATTAATAATATTAGATGATATTCAAGTGCCCATAGGACCTTTTTCTTGTTTTTTCCACCTCTCCATCACTATCCTTTCCCTCCTTTTCTGTTTTTTCCTGTTTTTTATGTATTTATATATACACGATAAACAGTGATAATAATAATATTTTCATGGATTATGGAATTTCCAATCTTGTGAGTTGTTGGTTCCCATTTGTACTTTGAAAAGTATAGTATATTTGGAACTACAGTTTGCAATAAAACCCTTTGAAGAGTTTGCAGGATGCATTTAATGTACTTTCTATTATTACACAGAATCAGAATTATGCACTCATCATAAAGTATGGGAGCACGTAACTAATAAATATATACACATAAATAATAATGAAGGAGACAACTAAAAATATTAATACAAAATATAAATAATGAAAAATATATAAAAAACATAATGTTTAAAATCAATATTATATGTGGGGATGGGTTGGAGTTGAACTCGGGACCCTGTGAATGCTAATGCGGGACATTAAACCACTGGGCTAAAGTGGATGTCATATAAGTAGAACGGAATTTTTGTAGATTTGATACTGATATATGTAGATAGTGCATGTATGCCATCACCTCTGTTCTCTGATCATTTAGATAGAAATATTTTATTGTTTATACAATAAAAGTAATTTTTAGGTTATGAATATATTGCTATATACTTAATCCACCTTTTGTTATTGTATGATTAGATTAGGATAATTTATGGGTCATTATGAGATTGAATTTTGATTTTGCACATGTGAGAGTAATTCAGGTGTGACAATCAAAGAATTGGATCATGATTGGTCCCCTGATACTTAAATAGTAGGTTGGACAGCCCCATGTTATCCTCTGACGAAACCGCACTTTTACATTGGCGGAGAAACGCGTAAGGACCGGGGCTTACTTCAGATCAGTGTCCCTCCTGTTATCAGCGGCTTACGAGCAAGCAATATCCCTTGGTGCCGTTTCCGTCTGCATGCTGGTCGACTGTGGTGACTCTCCGGTACACCTCGCCAAAGGTGTTTCCCTGCAACTGTGACTGAGATCTGCAACGGGGGCCGTCCACGGATACCTAAAGGATATACTCCTGGCTGTGAGTATAAAGTGGACATTTGCAATCATGGCCCATCAGCACAGTGGGAATGAATGAAAAGGTCTATTTGACACAGATACCGGAGTATAAGCACTTGAAATTCTTGGCCGTTCAGCTACATTAATTAACGGAGTGGGAAGCTGGTGCTATTAGATATATAAGGAGACCTATTAACAAGTACAAAACGTCTACAGCTGTTAAAAACAACAGGCAACAAAGTGTTCCTATATTAGACGGTACACCGTTCAGGACTCTTTAACTATTAATAAAATTGTACCAACTACAAATCTGGACATAAGAATAACGTCCAGGTATCCGCTGCAGCAGGGGGCATTTTTATTGATTTTTATTTATTGATTTTTTATTTATATGTGTATATGAGTTTATATTTATATTTATTTGTATTAATTAGTATATATGTGTGTTATTTTATATATATAATAAATTTGAGCTAAATAGCTATATGCGCTCTCTGATAATTAATTGTTATCTTCCGTAATAGATTTCTGTGAGAGTGCACCCACCACACGGGTGGTAGATGCGGTATATTTGTGACCCGACAAGGTCATTGGGAGCACCCGCCTATTTATCTCTATGAATTGATGAGAGTGCAGGATATTCTGTGGGTATGTTTGGTTTGAACTGCGAATGAGAGCAGTTCTTTCTTCCTGGCACCCATCCCTCTGTTTGGATTTTATTACCACATATGTTTCCACTACTGTATCCGGAAAAGTGTTATTGTATATATATATTTTTTTGTATGTTTGTCTTGTTTTTTAAAAAAAAGACATTATTTGTATGCACCAAGTGTTATGTCACAGAGAGGGGTGTACTTATTGGATGATGGGCTATTGGCCCTTGCCAGCTGAAACGCCAATTGACCTGTTTTACAAAGTAAAGCATAAACAAAGAGAAGTTGACCTTACTTTACACGGGCAATTCCTTTCCGAATATCTGAGATGTAAACAAATCCCGTGAGGTTTTCGCATTTCCAATGTGCCCACATTGGGCAGAAACAATCCGGTCTTCTGCAGCCGGTGGTGTGGAGTACTAAGCAAATGCTCCTTAGATCTTATGACCCTTGTGGTAGAAGAAGTGGGCATTGAATTGAAAAAACTAACCATTGAAGTTGATTCTACCATTAAAACACACACCACCGTGCTGCAGAATGACAAGACTCAAAATTGGACTGAGAAATTGCAGTCTCAAATAGATACCTATAAAAGGGATTTGATCTCATTTAAACGGAAAAAACTATCAACAGTAACCAATGATTATCAAACACATACAGTATACAGATGGTTGCTAGGTAGTAATACCAGCGATCGGTCTACTAGGCAACCATTTAGACGAAGAGCTCCGCCCTTTTCTCAAGAATTTGTTTCTTCTGCCTCAACTTCTGATACAGATTATTATGAAGGTTCTAGTGAATCCACCCGTTTTTTAGGAGTAGGAGGGGAAACAACTTCTACACACTCCAGGGTTTTAAGAAGCGACACAGACCGCACCCGCGGAGAGGGGGGTATCAAGAGAAGAGGCCGGAGGAGGCGGCATTGAGTACTGTGTTTAACTTGTCAGATATTGAGCTCGGTGAGGCTGAAGTTAGGCTTCTTTCGCGAGGTCTATCGTTTGTCCCCACTTGTAGGACCAACACGTTTAATAGGGTTATTGACCAGTATAAATTTGGCTGTTCTCTCCGCCTTCGTGAATTCTTTGCCAATAATCCCACCAATGAAAATACATCTGTCTTTAGGCCCAAATCTGCCTTTGATCCTCCCTCTACGAACCCCAGTATCAAGACGTTTCTACGTCTGGTACAGAAGGATTCTGATATTCCTCCACCTAAACGGATGTTTGATAATCTGTCCCCTGCAGAAAGGAAAGCCATTAAATCCTTAAGGGATTCCACTGAGATAGTAATCCGCCCGGCGGATAAGGGCGGAGCCGTCGTTGTACAAAATTGGACTGACTACGACCGTGAAATTAACAGGCAATTGGCGGATGAGTTGACCTACAGCAGGTTGACTTCAAATCCCATACCCAATATTATATCCAGGATTGATGCATGTTTAAAACGGGGATTTGAACAAGGCCATATCTGTGATGATTTATTCAGGTATTTAACGGTTGATTCACCCAAATGTCCCATTTTGTACACCCTTCCCAAGGTGCATAAAACTTTGGTACACCCACCCGGTAGACCCATCATCGCAGCAGAGGGTTCCTTATTGCAACCTATAGCCATCTTTATTGACAGTCTTCTACAGCCTTTAGTTTTGGGAACTGAAAGCTATTTAAGGGATACTGGAGATTTTCTTTCACTTCTTCAACAATTTGATCAGTTGGGTGAACATACCCTACTAGCCACCATGGATGTGTGCTCTTTGAACACTGTTATACCGCACCAACAAGGTATAGAAGTCTTACGGACTCTGTTTTCCAAATCCCCATGTAGAGATTACCCAACTGAGTTTTTGCTGGAATTAACGACATTGGTATTGACCTGTAATCATTTCATGTATAAAAATGACTATTTTTTACAGGTTGCGGGCACGGCGATGGGGTCGAATTTAGCCCCATCGTACGCCAACCTGTTTATGGCCAACTACGAGAATACGTATGTATTACCAGTTTATGGGCAGAAAATCCTTTACTTTAAACGTTTTATTGACGATATTTTTTTACTTTGGGATGGTACTGAATCAGAATTTATCGATATGGTGAACCAACTTAATTCCCTTGACAGTCCCATCAAGTTCACATATTTGGTTTCCGCAACGCCCATTAATTTTCTGGACGTCAATGTCACCAAGACTGGGAAACAGTTAAACACTACGATGTTTCGTAAAGCAACTGATCGTAATCTAACTCTACAAGCAACGAGCCATCACCCTCCTGCTTTGAAAGAAGGCCTCCCTCTCTCACAATTCCTTAGAGCAATGAGGATCAATTCGACCCCTGCCCTAAAGGATCAACAATGTGCCGAAATAACCGTGTGCTTTTTAGAGCTAGGTTATTCTAAAAAAGTATTGGCACGATGTTTAGAGAAAGCTAATAGTATTTTTCTTGGACAACTCCCTAAAAAAGTGTCAGGAATCGACTCACCAAGCTGACATCTGTCCGCCGCTGCGGACTCCGTCCTGGGTCCCTGCGTTCATCTGTCATCCGCGTCTCTGCCATCAGACGCCATCCTGGGCCTGGGAGCGCTCCTGTGATAGCGGGCGTGTAGCACGCCGCGTTCCCGCTAGGCCGCGGCATGGGCGCCGCCATGACAGCCTCCAGCAGTCAGCATACGGCGGCCAATCCGGTGCTTGGCCGCACCCACTTTTCCTCACTCCACCAATGACTGTTTAACAAGGGGTATATATGAAGCTGCAGGATCAGTCTGCAGGCATCCTGAACTTTGTGTCACTCCTGCGACTCATGTGTAAGGATCTGGTTCCTGTTTCCTCCGTGTACCTGGATACCTACCTGCTGTTCCGTGTTCCTGGCTTTCTACCTGAGACTTTGTACTCCTGGTTACTTTTCACAGCTCCGTGGAACTTCAAGCCCCAGCAATACCTGCTTCCATCTACAGGCTTCACACTCATCACCATCTCTGTGTGCTTCAGCCTAGCAGTAGAGACTGACTCCAGGTGTGTTCCATCTCTCCACCTGTGATACAGCTTGCTTGCTGCCAGTGCCTCATCACCTGCACTGTGAGTCAGACTCCTGCCTCTGCTACCAGGTTTGCTATACAACACCATCTCTGCTGGTTCCATGTTTTAATCTGCTCTGGTTCCCATACCAGAATATTCTCTGCCAAATTATCACTCATCTGTTATCATCACTACCGGTTATTATTTCATCAGTCACCATTCATTCTGTTACCATAGACTTTCAGCTGCCACGCTGTACAATTGACATTTGCATTTCCTACTGTTATTTTCTGCTGCCGTTTTGTGAACCATCTGTTTAATAAATATCATTGCGCTCATGCGCAGAAACATAATCCAGCCTCCTCGTTTTCTCCCATCCACCTCCACTGACCCACTAGCGCCCCCTCCGGGGACACAGACAAAACCAAGTCTGACAGTAAGTTCAGGATCGATGGACTCGGATGGTGGACGGAGTGTGGGGTCAGAGGCCTTGCAAAATCTGGTCTCCCGTCTGGATGGTCAAGAGGCTGCGCAGCAGCAGATGTTCCAGTTCCTGCAAGGGATGTCCTCCCGGATAGATACACTACAGCAATCCCTGCCTAGTGTACACACTTCTACAGTTCCTGTTACTCCAGCACCTGCCAGTACTGTGAGTTCCTCGATGCCGGCTGCATCAGCTCCAGTGTCACGTCTGCACCTGCCCGTGCCAAGCAAGTATGATGGCAGCCCAAAGTTATGTCGCGGGTTTCTCAACCAATGTGAAATCCAGTTTGAATTGTTGTCACATAATTTCCCCACGTCAAGATCCAAGGTTGCCTACATCATCTCTCTACTTTCTGGATCTGCTTTGAGTTGGGTGTCTCCTCTGTGGGAACGTGCCGACCCTCTGATTAACAACTATACAGAATTCGTGTCAACCTTCAGACGGATCTTTGACGAGCCTGGTCGTGCAACATCAGCTTCTGCAGACCTAATCCAACTTCGTCAAGGTACCCGTAGTATGGGACAATATGTCATCCAGTTCCAGACGTTGGCCGCAGAGATTCAGTGGAACTATCAAGCCCTGGTAGCAGCTTTCTGGCATGGACTCTCTGATCGGATCAAGGACGAACTGGCAACCCGCGATCTTCCTGTACAATTGTCTGATTTAATTTCCCTGTGCATCAAGTTGGACTCTCGCATCCGCGAACGCAACAATGAACGTGCTCGGAGTGAGCCACGCAGATCAAGGATGATACCTTCCGTACAGTTCCAGTCTCCACCTTCTGATGAGCCTATGCAAATAAATAGGTCCCGCCTAACTCCTGAGGAGCGGTCAAGAAGACTTCGTGAGAGACTTTGTCTTTATTGTGCGGCTGCAGGTCACCAGATTAATTCCTGCACAGTGCGTTCGGGAAACGCCAGATCCTGACTTGTAAAGGAGGAGTCAAGTTGGGATCTTCTAGACAAGCTCCTTCTAATCAAGACCTTATCCTTCCTGTGACTTTAGAGACTTCAGTTGGGCTTCAGTCTGCATCAGCATTAGTGGACTGTGGAGCCGCAGGAAATTTCATCACCCAAGCTGCGGTAAATAAATTTTGCTTGCCTGTATGTGAACTTTCTTACCCAGTCTACATTACCGCCGTGGATGGTAGCCGAATCTCCAAGGGGAATATTTCTCACCAAACTGCACCAGTGGTTTTGGGAGTTGGGTTCCTACACTCAGAATTAATAAAGTTCTTAGTCATTCCTCAAGCCACCCAGGAGATCGTTTTGGGCATGCCCTGGCTCCAGCTACACAATCCACAGTTTGACTGGTCAACGTTACAACTTACTTCATGGGGTTCACATTGCCATCAGTCCTGTTTAGCCCAAGTTTGTCCAATCAAGTCTACTGAAGTAAAAACCCAGTCAAGTCTTCCTGCGGCTTATCAAGATTTCTCTGATGTCTTCAGTGAAAAGGCCGCGGATGTCCTGCCGCCCCATAGAGAATGGGATTGTCCCATCGATCTCCTTCCTGGCAAGAAGCCACCTAGGGGGCGTACCTACCCGTTATCTGTTCCTGAAACTGAAGCGATGAGCGACTACATCCGGGAAAATTTACAGAAGGGATTCATCCGTCCTTCATCATCACCCGCTGGTGCAGGCTTCTTCTTTGTTAAAAAGAAGGATGGAGGACTGCGTCCATGCATTGACTACCGGGGTCTCAATGACATTACCATTAAAAATAGTTATCCATTACCACTCATTACCGAATTATTTGACAGAGTTAAAGGAGCCCGCATCTTCACCAAGCTAGATCTCCGCGGTGCCTACAACCTCATCAGAATCCGGAGTGGTGACGAATGGAAGACAGCTTTTAACACTCGAGATGGTCATTACGAGTACCTGGTAATGCCATTCGGGTTGAGTAATGCCCCAGCAGTGTTCCAACACTTTGTGAACGAAATCTTCCGTGACGTTCTGTATAAATACCTCGTTGTTTATCTGGATGATATCCTCATCTTCTCCCAAGATCTTCCCTCTCATCGTCTACAAGTCCGTGAAGTCCTCCGACGTCTTCGTGAGAACCGGCTCTACGGTAAACTATCCAAGTGTACCTTTGAAGTTTCCTCTATACCCTTCCTGGGTTATATAATTTCCGGATCGGATCTCCAGATGGACCCGACAAAGTTGGAAGCCATTGCCAATTGGTCCATTCCAAATTCTCTCAAGTCTATTCAGCGGTTCCTGGGATTTGCCAACTACTATAGGAAATTTATTCGGGGATTCTCCACTATCATCGCTCCTATTACCAACTTAACTCGGAAAGGGGCAGACCATTCCAACTGGTCAGAAGAGGCTTTAGCGGCCTTCCAGAAGATCAAGCTGGCCTTTATGTCTGCTCCAGTTCTGTCCCAGCCAGATGTAAACAGACCGTTCGAGTTGGAGGTGGATGCCTCTACAGTTGGAGTTGGAGCTGTTCTCTCCCAGAAGGGAACCGATGGGAAAATCCACCCCTGTGGATTTTATTCTCGTAAATTCCTCCCTGCAGAAGCTAACTACTCCATTGGAGATCAAGAACTACTGGCGATTAAGCTGGCCCTCGAGGAATGGAGGTATCTCCTGGAAGGGGCCAAACATCCGTTCAACATCTACACGGATCATAAAAATCTGCTATATTTAAAGGCAGCCCAGTGCCTTAATCCTCGCCAGTCCAGGTGGGCTATGTTTTTCTCACGTTTTAACTTTAAGCTTCATTTCCGCCCAGGTTCGCAGAATGTTAAAGCTGACGCCTTATCCCGATCTATGGAATCCGAAGAGGAAACGCCTGACTCAGTTCCACATTCCATCCTGAGTCCAGTGGTATTTGCTGCATCTCAAGTCTCCCCAGCTCCTCCTCCTGGTAAGACTTTTGTTTCCCCAGAACTCCGTCCCAAGTTGCTGTCTTGGGCCCATCAATCCAAGTTCACTGGTCATCCCGGTGTCCTGAAAACCTTCAAGTTCCTCTCTGAGACATACTGGTGGCCAAAGATGAAAGCTGACATCAAGGATTTCGTAGCATCCTGTCCTAAGTGTGTGCAGCACAAGACTCCTCGTCAGTCTCCAGCAGGTCAGTTACAACCATTGTCTATTCCTAGTCGCCCTTGGTCACACCTGTCCATGGACTTTATCTCCGACCTTCCTCCTTCTCAAGGATACAATACCATCTGGGTTGTAGTGGATAGATTTACCAAGATGGCCCATTTTGTTCCTCTCCAGGGTCTCCCTTCTGCCCCAAAACTCGCCCAAATCTTCCTACGGGAGATTTTCCGCTTACATGGTCTACCCTCAGAAATAATATCCGACCGAGGTGTACAGTTTGTAGCGAGGTTTTGGAGGGCTCTCTGTTCTGCCATGCAGGTTAAACTGAAGTTCTCGTCATCTTACCACCCTCAGACGAATGGGCAGACAGAGAGGGTAAATCAAGAACTAGAGACATTTTTAAGATTATATGTTTCATCTTCTCAGGATGACTGGTTTGATCTGCTCCCATGGGCCGAGTTTGCCCACAACTTCCGCTACCACACTGCTACTGAGACAACTCCATTCTTTGCAGTATATGGGCAACATCCTCGTGTTCCAGACTTCCAAGAACTCCCTCACATGGATGTTCCTGCTGCCACTACTGCCCTGAGTCAGTTTTCTTCAATCTGGAGGAAGATTCACATTTCTCTCAAAAAGGCCTCCAGCCGGTATAAATACTTTGCTGATCGCAAAAGACGCGCAGTTCCTAGCCTGAAACCTGGGGACAAGGTTTGGCTGTCTACCCGGAACCTCCGTCTTAGGGTCCCGTCTATGAAATTTGCACCACGTTTCATTGGCCCCTTCCCTGTCGAAAGAGTCATCAACCCTGTGGCCTACAAGCTGAAGTTACCACCTTCTCTGCGAATACCTAATGCTTTTCATGTTTCTCTCCTCAGACCTTTAGTCCTGAATCATTTCCAAAGAGCTCTTCCAGTTGGCCCCAAAGTTCATACTCAGCGGGGCGTGGAGTTCGAGATTGGCAAGATTCTGGATTCCCGTTGCCGGTATGGACGTCTTCAATACCTTGTCGATTGGTCCGGTTATGGCCCAGAGGAGAGAAGTTGGGTGAATTCGTTGGATGTCCATGCTCCAAGGTTGGTCCGTGTCTTCCATAACACTCATCCTTCCAAGCCACGTGGGTGTTCGGTGCCCACCCTTAAAGGGGGGGGTACTGTCAGGAATCGACTCACCAAGCTGACATCTGTCCGCCGCTGCGGACTCCGTCCTGGGTCCCTGCGTTCATCTGTCATCCGCGTCTCTGCCATCAGACGCCATCCTGGGCCTGGGAGCGCTCCTGTGATAGCGGGCGTGTAGCACGCCGCGTTCCCGCTAGGCCGCGGCATGGGCGCCGCCATGACAGCCTCCAGCAGTCAGCATACGGCGGCCAATCCGGTGCTTGGCCGCACCCACTTTTCCTCACTCCACCAATGACTGTTTAACAAGGGGTATATATGAAGCTGCAGGATCAGTCTGCAGGCATCCTGAACTTTGTGTCACTCCTGCGACTCATGTGTAAGGATCTGGTTCCTGTTTCCTCCGTGTACCTGGATACCTACCTGCTGTTCCGTGTTCCTGGCTTTCTACCTGAGACTTTGTACTCCTGGTTACTTTTCACAGCTCCGTGGAACTTCAAGCCCCAGCAATACCTGCTTCCATCTACAGGCTTCACACTCATCACCATCTCTGTGTGCTTCAGCCTAGCAGTAGAGACTGACTCCAGGTGTGTTCCATCTCTCCACCTGTGATACAGCTTGCTTGCTGCCAGTGCCTCATCACCTGCACTGTGAGTCAGACTCCTGCCTCTGCTACCAGGTTTGCTATACAACACCATCTCTGCTGGTTCCATGTTTTAATCTGCTCTGGTTCCCATACCAGAATATTCTCTGCCAAATTATCACTCATCTGTTATCATCACTACCGGTTATTATTTCATCAGTCACCATTCATTCTGTTACCATAGACTTTCAGCTGCCACGCTGTACAATTGACATTTGCATTTCCTACTGTTATTTTCTGCTGCCGTTTTGTGAACCATCTGTTTAATAAATATCATTGCGCTCATGCGCAGAAACATAATCCAGCCTCCTCGTTTTCTCCCATCCACCTCCACTGACCCACTAGCGCCCCCTCCGGGGACACAGACAAAACCAAGTCTGACAAAAAGTAAGTGAAAAGCGTATGATTTTTCCCACCCAGTATGATGGCGCTTCAGATAGTATGAGGAAGGCATTACGAAAGCATTGGCCTATTGTGGCTTCTGATGGAAACCTCCCTTTTGCAGGAACTCCTACACCGATGATGGCCTACCAGCGTGGGGCCAATTTAAAACAGCTGCTAATGAGGCCCACGATGTTCCCTGACCAAAAAAAATCCAACTTCCAACTAATGCAAGCCAGACCAGGTAGCTTCTCCTGTGGAGGATGCACCACATGTCGATCCATGCTCACTGGCCCCTATTTTCACCATCCACACACCGGGAAGAAGATATTTCTAAAATATCACCTCCATTGTAGACTAGATTATGTCATTTACATCTTGAAATGCCCGTATGGGCTCTGTTACGTTGGATTGACTACCAGTCAGTTTCGGGATCGAATGGCCAACCACCGGTCTTCAATCCACACGGCCTTGCTCTCTGGCCATACGGACAAGCCTGTAGCGCGTCATTTCGTGTCTGCTAGACATCAAGTGGCGACACTGAAATGCAAGCTTATCGATTGGGTTCCACCACCTCTATTAGGTGGAGATAGAACCCGGATGCTTAAACAGAAAGAAAGCTTCTGGATACATAAGCTTGACACGGTAGCCCCAAGGGGCCTTAATGAGGCTAATCCCTTAAATGTATTCTTATAACTGTTAATGTCCAAATGTATCCTTATAATGAGTCTACAGTGTCCTTTTCAATAGGGCCCCCGGACTGTAGTTATATGGTGGTCATTTTTAGGGTACCTGTGCAACTCCATATATTACAGTTGTCATATTAAATGAATATCTGTACATACAGTTTTCTGTATAATGTCTTTAATATTATTTATGTGTTGTTTATCTGTTTTATTTTAATTTTTTTTGTTTTATTTTCTCCGGAGCCACCCAGGTCCTTCGCAGAATTTCAGTGGGATCCACTGCTTTTTATCCCCCATGGTGACAGTTCATAGACAGATGTACTTTATTAATAGGTGTTATGCTTTTATGCCTTGTTGAAAAGAAATTATGAATATCATTAAATACAGCCTATGTACACTATGAGGGATCTTTCGCTACTGGGTTTCACTGATATTTAACAATTGTCTCTAGTTGCCTTATTTGTATGCCTTTGTCCTATACAACTCACTCTAATATACTCTCTTGGTTTATTAACATATTCCCCTCCCATCTATGCTTAGTGGATGGTGCCGTCACTTCTGGTCAGGTCGACTTAACTATTGACCGAATGTGGCTAGCTACATTGTTGCTGTTTTGGCTTTCATCCATGTGCTGGGATGTTTCTTGGCACCCGTTCTTTGAGTTTAGTTTTGTCTTTTTCACTTTATGAGAGCCCCTGTGGCTTGGCCGAGCGGCGTCCGCGGGACTTCCGGCTCGTGGAACGCATCCATTTCCGGTCGCTGGAACGCGGAAGTGGCGTTGCCAGCGGCCGCGAATGTAGCCAATATTGTACTTTTGAGCCACATGTGTTGATTTTGGCCCCTGAAATCAGTAGCGCTGGGTATACCTAATGGTTTGATATCCAAGTAACACTCTATTTTCTTATGGGGTTAACGTTTAGCACACATATAGTTACATCTCAGGGTTAAGTGGCATTTCCTGTCCCATTGTGTTGAATAGCATGCAGCTGCTGAGGTGCAGCATGCAGCTATCATCAGATGCTAAACAGCAGAGTGGTGAGTGGACTGGCCGGTGTGGACCCCAATGGTAGGAATACTGTATCTTATCTAGTTTTGATTATTTTATACATCTTGTTTGTGTTTTAAATTGCAGACCTTGCTGCTGAAAACCATATGGCCTTTGCTGATTTATCTGTAGCTGCCTAGTGTTACTTTTTAATTATTCAGGTATGACTTCTATATGGTATATTGGGTCCTATCACACACTGGTGAGGGTCAGTGTTTTAATAAGCTTTCCAATTTTCTTTTATAGTAGTCCTGTGTTCCAGGAGCTACCATTTGATTCATTGTGTCTAATATTGACCCAGGTAAATCTGTAAAGTTTACTCTAGAGTGAGGTGCTATGCTTGTCCTGAGGGAGTAGATTTGGAGTATGCTAATCTTTATCCTTGTTTCCATATAGAGTATGATTCTATTAATTAATTAACTTGATGTCACTATTTTCTGCTATAAGGGCCTGGGAGGCACTGGTGGTGGTGGTGGTGGTGGTGTGGGTATGATCTGATACCTTTAGTCTGATTTTATACATATTGTATTTATCTTTTTGATCATGTAGATGCTCTGAATTGACAGTCTTGATAAAGGTCCTATAATAGGACCGAAACGTTGAATGTTAAAGGCAACGTTATTGAACCTGATTAACCTGAATAAACTGATTGACACATCAAGATCTTCAAAGTGATTGATTTCTGCGAGAGTGCACCCACCACACGGGTGGTAGATGCGGTATATATATATATATATATATATATATAATATATATATATATGTATATATGTATATATATATTTATTATATCAATATATATCAATATATCAATATATATATATATCAATATATATATATATATACATATACAGGTTGAGTAGCCCTTATCCAAAAGTCGAAATCCCACAGTTTTGGGTCCCCTACTGAGGTAATGACATAAATATTATACAGGTTGAGTATCCCATATCCAAATATCCGAAATACAGAATATGCCGAAATACGGACTTTTTGGAGCGAGAGTGAGATAGTGAAACTTTTGTTTTCTGATGGCTCAATGTACACAAACTTTGTTTAATACACACAGTTATTAAAAATATTGTATTAAATGACCTTCAGACTGTGTATATAAGGTGTATATGAAACATAAATGAATTGTGTGAATGTACACACACTTTGTTTAATGCACAAAGTTATAAAAAATATTGGCTAAAATTACCTTCAGGCTGTGTGTATAAGGTGCATATAAAACATAAATGCATTCTGTGCTTAGATTTAGGTCCCATCACCATGATATCTCATTATGGTATGCAATTATTCCAAAATACGGAAAAATCCGATATCCAAAATACCTCTGGTCCCAAGCATTTTGGATAAGGGATACTCAACCTGTATATACATAGTAACATAGTATCTAAGGTTGAAAAAAGACAATTGTCCATCGAGTTCAACCTATTTGTTGTCTCTTATGCACGATTATTTTGTATAAAATTTTGACTGAAGTTGATGACTGCCGTTACGTTTTACCCCTCTTTTTTATAATAACCATAATGTGTGACTATGCCCCGTAACCCTGGATATCCTTATCCATTTATCTAACCCATTCTTAAAGGTGTTGACTGAGTCAGCCATTACAACTCCCTCAGGCAGGGAATTCCAAACATGTATCGTCCTTACCGTAAAAAAGCCTCTACGCCGTATTGTGTGGAATCTCCTCTCCTCTAACCTGAGCGAGTGTCCACGAGTTCTCTGTGTTGATCTAACCAAAAACAGGTCCTGCGCAAGATCTGTATATTGTCCCCTCATATATTTGTAAATGTTGATCATGTCCCCTCTTAATCTCCTCTTTTCCAGTGTAAACATGCCTAGTCTTGCAAGCCTTTCCTCGTATTCCAGCGTCTCTATTCCCTTAATTAGTTTGGTCACCCGCCTTTGAACCTTTTCTAGCTCCAGGATATCCTTTTTGTAGTAAGGTGCACAGAATTGTACACACTATTCTAGGTGTGGCCTCACAAGTGATTTATATAATGGGAGTGTAATACTCTCGTCCCTAGCATCAATTCCCCGTTTTATGCATGCTAATATGTTATTAGCCTTCATTGTTGCAGTCCTACTTTGGGTACTACTGCTTAGTTTGCTATCTATGAGGACACCTAAGTCCTTTTCCAGTACAGAATCCCCTAATTTTACCCCATTAAGTAGGTAGGTGTTATTTTTGTTCTTGTTACCACAGTGCATTACCTTACACTTGTCTGTATTGAAGCCCATTCTCCATTTCGCTACCCAAGCTTCTAGTTTAACTAAGTCGTTCTGAAGCGACTCAGCATCCCCCTCCGCATTTATAACTTTACACAATTTGGTATCTTCTGCAAAAATTGACACCATGCTCTCTAGACCTTCTGTTAGGTCGTTAATGAAAATATTGAACAATAGCGATCCTAATACTGAGCCTTGCGGCACACCACTTAGCACTTCAGTCCAAGTTGAAAAAGATCCATTAACCACAACACGCTGCTCCCTATTATTTAACCAGTTTTTGACCCAAGTGCATATTGTGCTTCCTAGCCTTGATTCTTGTAGCTTGTAGATAAGTCTCATGTGTGGTATAGTGTCGAATGCTTTGGCAAAATCTAAAAAGATTACATCCACCTCTTTACCCTGATCTAGGTTTGCGCTTACTGTTTCATAAAGGCCAAGTAAGTTGGTTTGACTGGATCTGTCCTTCATAAACCCATGTTGATTCCTTTTAATTACCTTATTGACTTCAAGGAACTTCTGAATACTATCTCTTAGAATACCTTCCAATACTTTCCCCACTATAGAATAGATGTAAGACTAACTGGTCTATAATTACCTGGTTCAGCTTTACTTCCCTTTTTGAATATAGGCACTACTTCCGCTATACGCCAGTCTTTGGGAACCATACCTGATATTACTGAATCCTTAAAGATCAAAAATAGCGGTTTTGCAAGTTCAGAGTGAAGCTCCATTAGAACCCTTGGGTGAATACCATCGGGACCTGGGGACTTATTAATCTTTAAATGTTTTAATCGGTCACAGACTACTTCCTCGCTTAAATAAGTACCTATCAGTGGGATATTCTCATTATTGAGATTATGTGTTAGTCCCTGAATTGGGTCCTCTCTAGTAAATACTGTTGAAAAAAACTAATTTAGTGTGTCCGCTATGTCCTTATCATTTTTACTTAAGACTCCCAACTTGTCTTTTAAATGGCCTATACTCTCCTTCTTTAATCTCTTGCTATTAATGTATTTAAATATTTTTTTGTGATTCGCTTTGCTTTCCTTTGCTACTAGTTTTTCAGTTTCTACTTTAGCCGCTCTTATTTCCTTTTTGCATATTTTGTTACATTCCTTATAGTGCTGAAATGACTCTGCTTCCCCGTCAGATTTGTATTTTTTAAATGCTCGCCTTTTCTTGCCCATAACTTCCTTTATCTTTTTGTTAAGCCACATCGGTTTTTAATTTTTATTCCTTTTTTTGCTGTTCGTAGGAATAAATTTGAGTGTATTTTAGCTAGCAGGAATTTTAGTACCTCCCATTTTTCCGTAGTATTTTTTCCTAAAAACAAACCTTCCCATTCAATATCACTGAAAAATACCCTAATCTTTTCAAAATTTGCTTTGCTAAAGTTTAGAGTCCTAGTTGAGCCAGTATAGGGCTGTTTATGAAAACTGATATTGAATGTGACCATATTGGGGTCGCTGTTTCCTATGGGTTCCCCTACTATAATACCTGATACCAAATCCCCATTGTTTGTTAATACCAAGTCTAAGATTGCATTGTACCTAGTTTGTTCCTCAATTAGTTGAACTAAGTAATCATTAAGTGTGTTTAAAAACATATTGCCCCTAGCAGTTTCACATGAATCGTTTTTCCAGTTTATCTCTGGGTAGTTAAAATCTCCCATCACTACTATGTCTCCTACTCCTGCTGCTCTTTCAGTTTGCTTTAGTAACAATTCCTCATCAGATACGTTGATACCAGGCGGCCTATAGCATACACCCAATACTAACTTTTGTATTCCTTTTTCCCCGCATGCAATTTCTACCCATAATGTCTCGACAGTGTCTACAGTCCCCTCCTGAATATCTTCCCGTATATCAGGTTTTAAAAACGGCTTTACGTAAAGACACACCCCTCCACCCTTTTTATTTAGTCTATCTCTCCTAAACAGTGTATAGCCCTCTAGATTGACTGTCCAATCATGAGATTCATCCCACCAAGTTTTAGTAATGCCTAAAATATCATACTGTTTGCTTGCTGCAAGTATTTCTAGTTCACCCTTTTTACCAGTAATGCTTCTAGCGTTTACATACATACAACTAAGATAAGTATTTTCCCTTGCGTTAGGGACATCTTTCACCTTATGTAGCAATGATGACCTGTAATTGTCATTGGTTAGTGCTTTGGTAAAATCTCTTTTAGTACCCATGTTAGTAACCTTACCGCCTGCTCTTACCCTCCCCCCAACTTCTCCCCCATTTCGTTTACTACCGCCATCCCCACTATTCTCACTGCACGCCCCGTAGTTTCTAGCTAAACCCTCCCCCCAGGCTCCTAGTTTAAAATCTCCTCCAACCTTCCAACCATCCTTCCCCCCAGCACCGCTGCCCCCTCCTCAGTCAGGTGCAATCCGTCACGACAAAAAAGATGGCGCCTGACTGAGAAGTCCGCCCGGTGTTCCAGGAACACAAACCCCTCTTTCCTGCACCAATCCCTAAGCCACACATTTACCTCCCTAATCTCCCTCTGCCTCCCTGGACTAGCGCGGGGCACGGGTAATATTTCGGAGAATATTACCTTAGATGTCCTTGCCTTAAGTTTTTTTCCTAAGTCCCTATAGTCTTTCTTAAGGACATCCCACCTTCCGCTAACTTTGTCATTGGTGCCAACGTGCACCAAGACCGCCGGGTCTTTCCCAGCCCCTCCCAACAATCTATCTATCCGGTCCGGGATGTGCCGTACCCGAGCACCCGGGAGACAACAGACTGTACCGGCGATCACGGTCCCGGTAGCAGATTGGTTATTTATAAATATATATATTTAAAAATAATATATATAATATATATGTCATTAACTCAATAGGGGACCAAAAAATGTGGGATATTGAATTTTGGATAAGGGATACTCAACCTGTATACAGGTTGAGTATCCCTTATCCAAAACGCTTGGGACCAGAGGAATTTTGGATATCGGATTTTTCCGTATTTGGAATAATTGCATACCATAATGAGATATCATGGTGATGGGACCTAAATCTAAGCACAGAATGCTTTTATGTTACATATACACCTTATACACACAGCCTGAAAGTAATTTTAGCCAATATTTTCGATAACTTTGTGCATTAGACAAAGTGTGTGTACATTCACACAATTCATTTATGTTTCATATACACCTTATACACACAGCCTGAAGGTCATTTAATACAATATTTTTAATAACTTTGTGTATTAAAGTTTGTGTACATTGAGCCATCAGAAAACAAAGGTTTCACTATCTCACTCTCACTCAAAAAAGTCTGTATTTCGGAATATTCCGTATTTCGGAATATTTGGATATGGGATACTCAACCTGTATATACTAGTCCAGTGCAGTTTTATTGTGTTTAAAATAATCTCTGCATTGCCTGTGACTGTGTGTGTCTGTACCAGCTGTATGTTTTCACTCTCATGTGTATCCCATCTAAGGTAGCTATCACTATATTCTATACCCGAAGGGACTAGGGTCCTAGGTGGTCATTCCGAGTTGATCGCTAGCTGCATTCGTTCACTGTGCAGCGATGAGGCAAAAAAACGGCACTTCTGCGCATGCGTATGCGGCGCAATGCGCATGTGCGACGTACTATTACAACGAACGATGTAGTTGTACACAGGGTCTAGCGAAGCTTTTCAGTCGCATTGCTGGCCGCAGAGTGATTGACATGAAGTGGGCGTTTCTGGGTGTCAACTGACCGTTTTCAGGGAGTGTTCGGAAAAACGCAGGCACTTTAAGACTTTCAAAGGGGTGTGAACTGGCTACTCCCTCTATGCCTCTCCTCCAGACTCCAGTTATAGGAACTGTGCCCAGGGAGACGGACAGTTAGAGGAAAAAGGATTTATTTTTAAACTAAGGTGAGATACATACCAGCTCACACCTCAAGCACGCCGTACAACATGGCATTTAACACAACGCAAGTCAACGGCATGAACAACATCAGCGACAGCCTGACTATAAACGTAACACAACATGTGTTCAACCGCTACTAATAACTGCAGATACAGTACGCACTGGGACAGGAGCTCAGCATCCTCTACGGACTAAGAGAAAAGGATTTACCGGTAGGTATTAAAATCCTATTTCTCTAACGTCCTAGTGGATGCTGGGGACTCCGTCAGGACCATGGGGATTAGCGGCTCCGCAGGAGACAGGGCACAAAAATAAAGCTTTAGGATCAGGTGGTGTGCACTGGCTCCTCCCCCTATGACCCTCCTCCAAGCCTCAGTTAGGTTTTTGTGCCCGTCCGAGCAGGGTGCAATCTAGGTGGCTCTCCTAAAGAGCTGCTTAGAAAAAGTTTTTAGGTTTTTTATTTTCAGTGAGTCCTGCTGGCAACAGGCTCACTGCATCGAGGGACTTAGGGGAGAGAAGTGAACTCACCTGCGTGCAGGATGGATTGGCTTCTTAGGCTACTGGACACCATTAGCTCCAGAGGGAGTCGGAACACAGGTCTCACCCTGGGGTTCGTCCCGGAGCCGCGCCGCCGACCCCCCTTGCAGATGCCGAAGATGGAAGAGGTCCAGAACCAGGCGGCAGAAGACTTTTCAGTCTTCCTGAGGTAGCGCACAGCACTGCAGCTGTGCGCCATTGTTGTCAGCACACTTCACACAGCGGTCACGGAGGGTGCAGGGCGTTGGGGGGGCGCCCTGGGCAGCAATGTATAATACCTTTTTATGGCTAAAAATACATCACATATAGCCCTTTGAGGCTATATGGATGTATTTAACCCCTGCCAGATCTCACACATTCCGGAGAAGAGCCCGCCGAAATAGGGGGCGGGGCTTATTCTCCTCAGCACACAGCGCCATTTTCCTGCTCAGCTCCGCTGTGAGGAAGGCTCCCAGGACTCTCCCCTGCACTGCACTACAGAAACAGGGTAAAACAGAGAGGGGGGGCACTTTTTTTGGCGATATTAATATATTTAAGCTGCTATAAGGATACAACACTTATATAGGGTTGTTCCCATATATATTATAGCGCTTGGGTGTGTGCTGGCAAACTCTCCCTCTGTCTCCCCAAAGGGCTAGTGGGGTCCTGTCTTCAATAGAGCATTCCCTGTGTGTCTGCTGTGTGTCGGTACGTGTGTGTCGACATGTATGAGGACGATGTTGGTGTGGAGGCAGAGCAATTGCCGGTAATGGTGATGTCACCCCCTAGGGAGTCGACACCGGAATGGATGGCTTTGTTTATGGAATTACGTGATAATGTCAGCACATTACAAAAATCAGTTGACGACATGAGATGGCCGTCAAACCAGTTGGTACCTGCCCAGGCGTCTCAGACACCGTCAGGGGCTGTAAAACGCCCTTTACCTCAGTCGGTCGATACAGACCCAGACACTGACACTGAATCTAGTGTCGACGGTGAAGAAACAAACGTATTTTCCAGTAGGGCCACACGTTATATGATCACGGCAATGAAGGAGACTTTGCATATCTCTGATACTACAAGTACCACAAAAAGGGGTATTATGTGGGGGGTGAAAAAACTACCTGTAGTTTTTCCTGAATCAGAGGAATTGAATGATGTATGTGATGAAGCGTGGGTTAACCCAGATAGAAAAGGGCTAATTTCTAAAAAGTTATTGGCATTATACCCTTTCCCGCCAGAGGTTAGGGCGCGCTGGGAAACACCCCCTAAGGTGGATAAGGCGCTCACACGCTTATCAAAACAAGTGGCGTTACCGTCTCCTGATACGGCCGCCCTCAAGGATCCAGCTGATAGGAGGCTGGAAACTACTCTAAAAAGTATATACACACATACTGGTGTTATACTGCGACCAGCCATCGCCTCAGCCTGGATGTGCAGTGCTGGAGTGGTCTGGTCGGATTCCCTGACTGAAAATATTGATACCCTGGATAGGGACAGTATTTTACAGACTTTAGAGCAATTAAAGGATGCTTTTCTTTATATGCGAGATGCTCAGAGGGATATTTGCACTCTGGCATCGAGAGTAAGTGCGATGTCCATATCTGCCAGAAGATGTTTATGGACACGACAGTGGTCAGGTGATGCGGATTCCAAACGGCATATGGAAGTATTGCCGTATAAAGGGGAGGAATTATTTGGCGTCGGTCTATCGGATTTGGTGGCCACGGCAACTGCCGGAAAATCCACCTTTTTACCTCAGACCCCCTCCCAACAGAAAAAGACACCGTCTTTTCAGCCGCAGTCCTTTCGGTCCTATAAGAACAAGCGGGCAAAAGGACAGTCATATCTGCCCCGAGGCAGAGGAAAGGGTAAGAGAGGGCAGCAAGCAGCCCCTTCCCAGGAACAGAAGCCCTCCGCGGGTTCTGCAAAGCCCTCAGCATGACGCTGGGGCTTTACAAGCGGACTCAGGAGCTTTGGGGGGTCGACTCAAGAATTTCAGCGCGCAGTGGGCTTGCTCACAGGTGGACCCCTGGATCCTGCAGGTAGTATCTCAGGGTTACAGGTTGGAATTCGAGAAGTCTCCCCCTCGCCGGTTCCTAAAGTCTGCTTTGCCAACGTCTCCCTCAGACAGGGCGACGGTATTGGAAGCCATTCACAAGCTGTTTTCTCAGCAGGTGATAGTCAAGGTACCCCTCCTACAACAGGGAAAGGGGTATTACTCCACGCTATTTGTGGTACCGAAGCCGGACGGCTCGGTAAGACCTATTCTAAATCTAAAATCTTTGAACCTGTACATACAAAAATTCAAGTTCAAGATGGAATCACTCAGAGCAGTGATAGCGAATCTGGAAGAAGGGGACTTTATGGTGTCCCTGGACATAAAAGATGCTTACTTGCATGTCCCAATTTGCCCTTCACATCAAGGGTACCTCAGGTTCGTGGTGCAAAACTGTCATTATCAGTTTCAGACGCTGCCGTTTGGATTGTCCACGGCACCTCGGGTCTTTACCAAGGTAATGGCCGAAATGATGATTCTTCTGCGATGAAGAGGCGTATTAATTATCCCTTACTTGGACGATCTCCGGATAAGGGCAAGGTGGACGGAGTAGCACTAACCCAAGTAGTGCTGCAACAACACGGGTGGATTCTGAATTTCCCAAAATCTCAGTTGACCCCGACAACACGTCTGCTGTTCCTGGGAATGATTCTGGACACGGTTCAGAAAAAGGTGTTTCTTCCGGAGGAGAAAGCCAAGGAGTTATCCGAACTTGTCAGGAACCTCCTAAAACCAGGAAAAGTGTCTGTGCATCAATGCACAAGAGTCCTGGGAAAGATGGTGGCTTCTTACGAAGCAATCCCATTCGGCAGATTCCACGCACGAACTTTTCAGTGGGATCTGCTGGACAAATGGTCCGGATCGCATCTGCAGATGCATCAGCGGATAACCTTATCGCCACGGACAAGGGTGTCTCTTCTGTGGTGGTTGCAGAGTGCTCATCTGTTAGAAGGCCGCAGATTCGGCATACAGGACTGGGTCCTGGTGACCACGGATGCCAGTCTGAGAGGCTGGGGAGCGGTCACACAGGGAAGAAACTTCCAGGGAGTATGGTCAAGCCTGGAGATGTCTCTTCACATAAATATACTGGAGCTAAGAGCGATTTACAATGCTCTAAGCCTGGCAAAACCCCTGCTTCAGGGTCAGCCGGTGTTGATCCAGTCGGACAACATCACGGCAGTCGCCCACGTAAACAGACAGGGCGGCACAAGAAGCAGGAGAGCAATGGCAGAAGCTGCAAGGATTCTTCGCTGGGCGGAAGATCATGTGATAGCACTGTCAGCAGTGTTCATTCCGGGAGTGGACAACTGGGAAGCAGACTTTCTCAGCAGACACGATCTACACCTGGGAGAGTGGGGACTTCATCCAGAAGTCTTCCACATGATTGTGAACCGTTGGGAAAAACCAAAGGTGGATATGATGGCGTCTCGCCTCAACAAAAAACTGGACAGGTATTGCGCCAGGTCAAGAGACCCTCAGGCAATAGCTGTGGACGCTCTGGTAACACCGTGGGTGTTCCAGTCAGTGTATGTGTTTCCTCCTCTGCCTCTCATACCCAAAGTACTGAGAATTATACGGCAAAGGGGAGTAAGAACGATACTCGTGGCTCCGGATTGGCCAAGAAGAACTTGGTACCCGGAACTTCAGGAGATGCTCACTGAAAATCCGTGGCCTCTACCTCTAAGACGGGACCTGATTCAGCAGGGACCGTGTCTATTCCAAGACTTACCGCGGCTGCGTTTGACGGCGTGGCGGTTGAACGCCGAATTCTAAGGGAAAAAGGCATTCCGGAAGAGGTCATTCCTACACTGGTTAAAGCCAGGAAGGAGGTGACTGCACAACATTATCACCGCATTTGGAGAAAATATGTTGCGTGGTGCGAGGCCAGGAAGGCCCCCACGGAGGAATTTCAATTGGGTCGATTCCTACATTTCCTGCAAACAGGATTGTCTATGGGCCTCAAGTTGGGGTCCATTAAGGTTCAAATTTCGGCCCTGTCGATTTTCTTCCAGAAAGAATTGGCTTCAGTTCCTGAAGTCCAGACTTTTGTAAAAGGAGTACTACATATACAGCCCCCGGTTGTGCCCCCAGTGGCTCCGTGGGACCTTAATGTAGTTTTGGATTTTCTCAAATCCCATTGGTTTGAGCCACTCAAATCGGCGGATTTGAAATATCTTACATGGAAAGTAACCATGCTACTGGCCCTGGCTTCAGCCAGGAGAGTGTCAGAATTGGCGGCTTTATCGTATAAAAGCCCATATCTGATTTTCCATTCGGACAGGGCAGAACTGCGGACGCGTCCTCATTTTCTGCCTAAGGTGGTGTCAGTGTTTCACCTGAACCAGCCTATTGTGGTGCCTGCGGCTACTAGCGATTTGGAGGATTCCAAGTTGCTGGACGTTGTCAGGGCATTGAAAATATATATTTCAAGGACGGCTGGAGTCAGAAAATCTGACTCGCTGTTTATACTGTATGCACCCAACAAGCTGGGTGCTCCTGCTTCTAAGCAGACGATTGCTCGTTGGATTTGTAGCACAATTCAACTTGCACATTCTGTGGCAGGCCTGCCACAGCCTAAATCTGTCAAGGCCCATTCCACAAGGAAGGTGGGCTCATCCTGGGCGGCTGCCCGAGGGGTCTCGGCATTACAACTCTGCCGAGCAGCTACGTGGTCGGGGGAGAACACGTTTGTAAAATTCTACAAATTTGATACCCTGGCTAAAGAGGACCTGGAGTTCTCTCATTCGGTGCTGCAGAGTCATCCGCACTCTCCCGCCCGTTTGGGAGCTTTGGTATAATCCCCATGGTCCTGACGGAGTCCCCAGCATCCACTAGGACGTTAGAGAAAATAAGATTTTACTTACCGATAAATCTATTTCTCGTAGTCCGTAGTGGATGCTGGGCGCCCATCCCAAGTGCGGATTGTCTGCAATACTTGTACATAGTTATTGTTACAAAAAAATCGGGTTGTTCTTGTTGTGAGCCGTCTGTTCAGAGGCTCCTACGTTGTCATACTGTTAACTGGGTTCAGATCACAAGTTGTACGGTGTGATTGGTGTGGCTGGTATGAGTCTTACCCGGGATTCAAAATCCTTCCTTATTGTGTACGCTCGTCCGGGCACAGTATCCTAACTGAGGCTTGGAGGAGGGTCATAGGGGGAGGAGCCAGTGCACACCACCTGATCCTAAAGCTTTATTTTTGTGCCCTGTCTCCTGCGGAGCCGCTAATCCCCATGGTCCTGACGGAGTCCCCAGCATCCACTACGGACTACGAGAAATAGATTTATCGGTAAGTAAAATCTTATTTTTCTCATACGTCCTAGAGGATGCTGGGGTCACTTCAAGAACCATGGGGTTTATACCAAAGCTCGGGCGGGAGAGTGCGGATGACTCTGCAGCACCGATTGACCAAACATGAGGTCCTCATCAGCCAGGGTATCAAACTTGTAGAACTTTGCAAAGGTGTTTAAACCCGACCAAGTAGCCGCTCGGCAAAGCTGTAATGCCGAGACCCCCCGGGCAGCCGCCCAGGACGAGCCCACCTTTCTGGTAGAATGGGCCTTCACCGATTTTGGTAACGGCGAACCAGCCGTAGAATGAGCCTGCTGAATCGTATGACAGATCCAGCGCGCAATAGTCTGCTTGGAAGCAGGAGCCCCAATTTTATTGTGAGCATACAGGACAAACAGAGCCTCCGTTTTCCTAAACTGAGCCATTCTGGCCACAGAAATTTTCAAAGCTCTGACAATGTCGAGAAACTTCGATTCTAGCAAGGTGCCAGTAGCCACTGGCACCACAATAGGTTGGTTCAAGTGGAATGACGAAACCACTTTCGGCAGAAATTGCTGACGAGTCCTCAACTCTGCTCTATCTTCATGGAAGATCAAATAAGTGCTCTTGTGAGACAGGGCCGCCAATTCAGACACTCGCCTGGCGGATGCCAAGGCCAACAGCATGACCACTTTCCAAGTGAGGAATTTCAGCTCCACCTTTTGTAAAGGTTCAAACCAATGAGATTGAAGAAATTGCAACACCACGTTAAGATCCCACGGTGCCACAGGGGGCACAAAGGGAGGTTGGATGTGCAACATGCCTTTCACAAAAGTCTGAACTTCTGGAAGGGAGGCCAATTGTTTTTGGAAGAAAACCGATAAGGCTGAAATTTGTACTTTAATGGAGCCCAACTTTAGGCCCACATCCACACCGGCTTGTAGAAAATGGAGAAAACGTCCTAACTGAAATTCTTCCATAGGAGCCTTCTTGGATTCACACCAAGACACGTATTTTCTCCAAATACGGTGGTAATGTTTAGACGTTACTCCTTTCCTGGCCTGAATAAGAGTGGGAATGACTTCCTTGGGAATACCCTTTCGGGCTAGGATCCGGCGTTCAACCTCCAAGCCGTCAAACGAAGTCGCGGAACACGCACGGCCCCTGCTATAACAGATCCTCTCGTAGAGGAAGGGGCCAGGGATCTCCTATGAGTAATTCCTAAAGATCCGGATACCAAGCCCTCCTTGGCCAGTCTGGAACAATGAGAATTGCATGAACCTTTGTTCTTCTTATGATCTTTATCACTTTTGGAACGAGTAGAAGCGGAGGAAACACGTACACCGACTGAAACACCCACGGTGTCACCAGGGTGTCCACTGCCATTGCTTGAGGGTCTGTCGACCTGGAACAATATATCTGAAGTTTCTTGTTGAGGCAAGACGCCATCATGTCTATTTGAGGAATTCCCCAAAGACTTGTCACTTCTGCAAAGACCTCTTGATGAAGACCCCACTCTCCTGGGTGGAGATCGTGTCTACTGAGGAAGTCTGCTTCCCAGTTGTCCACTCCGGGAATGAAGATCGCTGACAGAGCGCTTGTATGCCTTTCCGCCCAGTGGAGAACCTTTGTGGCCTCTGCCATTGCTTCTCTGCTCTTTGATCCGCCATGGCGGTTTATGTACGCTACTGCTGTTATGTTGTCTGGCTGAATCAAGATGGGCCGATAGCGAAGAAGATGTTCTGCTTGCAGAAGGCCATTGTAAATGGCCCTTAGCTCCAGAATGTTTATGTGTAGACAAATTTCCTGGCTTGACCATCTTCCCTGGAAGCTTACCCCCTGTGTGACTGCTCCCCAGCCTCGAAGACTCGCATCCGTGGTCACTAAGATCCAGTCCTGGATCCCAAACCTGCGTCCCTCTAGGAGGTGAGAGTTGTGCAGCCACCACAGGAGTGAGATTCTTGTCTTGGAAGACAGGATTATCCTTCGGTGTGTCACAACTGAGGGCCTGAGCTGACGGGAGGCAGCCTCAGTTGTAGGGGCTGAGATGTACCGGAACCTGGGAGGTTGTATCAGACCCCTGGACATGTAAGTAACATGAATAATAACTGCCCGAAGGCGTGACCACGACAACTTGGATAAAAGTCAATGATGTTTATTATGACAACTCCGCAACACAGCAGCAGTAAAAGAAAACGTAAAAGTCAGCAAAGAATAAATACAGTTCCTGGGTACTACAGGATGGCAGGAGCCACAGGGCACTGGTAGTGTGAGATAGTTCTTATGATCTTCTAGATGGAAAGTCCTTACCAGGCCCGACTGTAGCAATGGAGATAACCCAGGATTGTGCCAGCTGGTGTTCCAGGAAAAGCTGGGTTGCTGAAGATAAAACAGCTGCTGTGGATACTGGCTGGAACCAGACTGTTGTTAGCACGGAGTGGATACTGGCTGGAACCAGTTAAATAATAAATGAACTTGGGAGCGATGAAATATGAACTGAAATGTAGAACTTGAGAGCGGAGAAATAATAATACCGGTGGAGAGTGGTAAAGTGTAGAAAGGACACCGGCCCTTTAAGAGAAGCTGTACTCTGCTGGAAGCTGAGCTGGAAGCAGGTAATGTTGTAGCTGGAAACAGATGAATCCACAATGGATTGGAGAGTCAGGCTACACCGCAGGTGGAATGCTGGTGCGGGTCTCTATGGTGGAAGTCTTGAGACAGGAGCTGGAACCTGGAAGACAATCACAGGAGAGAGACAAACAGGAACTAGGTTTGACAACCAAAGCACTGACGCCTTCCTTGCTCAGGCACAGTGTATTTATACCTGCAGCAAGGAAGGGATTGGCTAGGCAATTATGCAGATTATCAATACTGAGAACAGATTGGTGGAAATGATCAGCTGACAGAATCCAAGATGGCTGCGCCCATGCAGACACTTGGAGGGAAGTTTGGTTTGTAATCCATGTGGTAATGAAAACAGTAATGGCGGCGCCGGCCACCGGAGACAGGAGGCGCCAGGCTGACAGATGCACATCCAACCACGCGGACACAGCGGAGGCCGCGGCTGACGTAATCGCCACTCAGACACTCTGCATGCAGAAGTTCAGGGACGGCGGCGGAGGCCGCGGGAGACGCCATGCCAGGTGTAATATGGCGTTTACTGTGACAGCGTCCCAGAGTGACAGGAGAGGATACAGGAATGTACACATCAGGATAACAGATGGAATCCGGTCCTGGAGCGCTGAGCCAGCCTTAGGAGGCATCTGATGGGTAAGAAATGGCGTCCAGATACCCGGATCGTGACAGCACCCCCCCCTTTAGGAGTGGCCCCAGGACACTTCTTTGGCTTTTGAGGAAACTTGGAATGGAATCTCCGGACCAAGGCAGGAGCATGGACATCAGAAGCATTGGTCCATGAACGTTCCTCAGGACCATAACCCTTCCAGTCAATAAGATATTGTAGTTGACCGTAACGGTGACGTGAGTCCAGGATCTTGGCCACTTCATACTCAACGCCTCGTTGAGTTTGGACTTTCGGAGTTGGAGGAAGTGAGGAATGAAACCGATTCAAGATCAGCGGTTTCAACAGGGAAACATGGAATGTCCTGGGTATTTTTAAGAAGGGAGGCAACTGGAGTCTGTAAGCAACAGGATTGATGACTTGTTCAATCTTGAAAGGACCGATATAGCGAGGTGCAAACTTCATACTGGGAACTCTTAACCTCAAATTCTTCGTGGATAACCATACCCGATCACCCACCTTGAGAGCAGGAACTGCTCGACGCTTCTTATCCGCAAACTTCTTGTACCTGAACGATGCCTTGAGCAGAGCTGATCGTACGCTCTTCCAGATATTGGCAAACTGATGCAAGGTGATATCCACTGCGGGAACAGAAGTTGCTGGAAGCGGTTGGAACTCAGGGACTTTAGGGTGGAATCCAAAGTTAGTGAAGAATGGTGTTGAAACAGATGAAGAATGATACTGGTTGTTATGACAGAACTCGGCCCAGGGAAGTAATTGAACCCAGTCATCTTGAGAGGAGGACACATAGATGCGGAGGAAGGCCTCCAAGTCCTGATTCACCCTCTCGGTTTGACCATTGGTCTGAGGATGGTAAGCCGTGGAAAACTTTAGCTTGACTTGGAGGACTTGACATAAACTTCGCCAGAATTTGGCTGTGAATTGAACTCCTCGATCTGAGATAATTTCTTCAGGAAGACCGTGGAGTCGGAAGATCTCTTGTATGAATACTTGAGCCAACTTGGAAGCTGACGGAAGACCGGAGAGAGGAATGAAGTGTGCCATCTTGGTGAACCGGTCAACTACCACCCAGATGGTATTGAACTTGTTGCACATGGGTAAATCTGTAATAAAATCCATCGACAAATGGGTCCAAGGTCGACGGGGAACAGATAGTGGAACCAGTTGCCCCGCAGGCGACTGGCGGGATACCTTATGTTGAGCACACTTTGGGCAAGATGCAATAAACTCCAAGACGTCCTTTTTCAGAGTTGGCCACCAATAGGACCTAGAGATAAACTCCAGGGTTTTTTGGATACCTGTATGTCCGGCAAAACGGGAAGCATGGGCCCAATGCATGAGCTTCTTCCTTAGCATCGGTTTCACAAAACTTTTCCCTGATGGGGGCGTAGAGTCCATCCCTACCGTGGAGAATGCCAACGGATTTATAATAGGATGCTTGTCTGAAGACTCTGACTCATTTTCTTGCTCCCATGAGCGGGAAAGGGCATCGGCCTTGCGATTCTGAGAGCCCGGACAGAACTGGAGTTTAAAGTCGAACCTGGAAAAGAAAAGTGCCCATCTGGCCTGACGAGGGTTGAGACATTGTGCGCCTTTCAGATATAAAAGATTCTTGTGGTCTGTAAGTATGGTGATTGAATGAGAAGCTCCCTCCAACAGATACCTCCACTCTTCTAGAGCGAGCTTGATGGCTAGCAACTCCTGGTCGCCAATGGCATAGTTGCGCTCAGCTGGGGAGAACTTCCGGGAGAAGAAACTGCAAGGGTGTAAATGGCCATCTTTAGCCCTCTGAGATAACACCGCTCCTACTCCAACTGAGGAGGCATCCACCTCTAAGATGAAAGGAGAGTCGATGTCAGGCTGTTTCAGAACAGGCGCAGAGATGAACCTTTGTTTTAAAAGATGAAATGCTTGCATGGCTTCTTCAGACCACTTGGACGGGTTA